>NC_134265.1:249982251-250582251 GCF_031893055.1 Leptodactylus fuscus
AACAGCAATATTTTTATCCTAGTAAAAAGATATAGATTATGCATTTAAATATACAGTAGGGATAATATATAAATTATATCGATGTTAAAACCCCTTCCTGAGCCTAAATGTATATCATAAATAGTGGCTCTCAACCACGTCTGGACATACATTCACTATCAGTGCTTAGTTGCATAGCAGCCTGTATGTCACATCCAATGCACATATTATGATACTATTTTATATCCATGGCTATTAGTATGGAGTTGATTCATACTGTATTTTGCCACTGTAACAGCCTCCATGTCCAGCCCAGGAACGCTATACAGCATATTGGGGAGCCTGCACAATATATCAGTATTAGCAAAGATAATAAAACCTGACTTTCGATGACAATTCCAATCATAAATTATACAGATATTAAAACCCCTTCCTGCACCTAAATGTTCCTCATAAAAAGTGGCTCTTAACCACATTTGGATATACATTTACAATCAATGTATTTACTAGCAGCACTTTAATGCATAGAAGTTAGTACATCCCATCAAATACTAATATTATGCTATATATAATAAATAATAAAAGTGATATAGAATGAATGAGAGACGTCTCTTCTCAAGCTGCAGTTAAAATTTTATATGTGATATATGTAACTTCCAGTCGATTAAATAATATGAACCCGGTAAATAATTCAGTATGCTTTAGGAGGTGTGAAGAAAGGGGCTCTATGAAACACATGTAATAGTAGTGTAGGATTAAGAACAAACTGCGGCAAAATGGAGCTACACTGTTAACAAAGGTATCAGGTCCCAAATATAAATGTTATCCAACAGTGTTCTTATTGGGAGACAAGTATGAACGGAAGGTACATAATGAACCATATAATGAAAAATATTGTGTCAGCTGGAAAGGTTTATATGACTCAAAACTGGAAAATGATCATTTAAATATTGAAAATCAGTGGTTGTTGTACTACGGTATTCGAAATACTCATACTCGATCGAGTACCACTCGCTGTTCGAATGTAAAAGTTTGATGCAGAACCAACATTGATTGGCCGAATACTATACAGTCGGCTAATCAATGCTGGTTCTTCTCCTACCTTTAGAAGTCTTCTCCGTGCAGCTTCCCCGCGGCATCTTCCGGCTCTTCATTCACTCTGCCAGGCATTGGGCCTGGGCAGAGCTCACTGCGCATGTCCGCTTGTAGTGCGGGCAGTCGGCTCTGCCCAGGCCCGATGCCTGGCAGAGTGAATGAAGAGCCGGAAGACGCCGCGGGGACCCTGCAAGGAGAAGACTGCACGGAGGATCCAGCCCGACCCTCACTCGTGGACTTGGTAAGTATAATTTGATTGATTGTTGCCTACCCCTGAAACGAGCATTTCCACCCCATAGACTATAATAGGGTTCAATATTCGATTCGAGTAGTCGAATATTGAGGGGGTACTCGAGTAGAAATTTAATATAAATGCAGATCAAACTATGCACATGATTCTAGAGAGCTCAGTGTTATCTGTGTGTTTACACAGAGAGATAACAAACAGGGTTTTATCAGCAAACTGCAATTAGTTGAATTGATTGTACTGCCTGCAGAGCTGTAGATAACAGTGAGAGCAGTCAGTGACATCACTTGTCCTATCACACAGGTCCGGCGTTATGGAAACATTGTGTAAACAATGGGAGGAAAAATTTTGCATAGCAGGAAAACAATGCAGCATTGCAAAAGCAATATATTTAGGAAAAGTCTTCAATTTACATAACTACTATTATAAATAGTATCCTTGAGATGAGAATACCCCTTTAACATTAGAAAAACTGGTAATTCATAATGTGCCAGGTATATATTACATAGGATAATATATGTTTTCAAATGAAAATACTATCATGTTATCAGTTTATAATATAGAATTGTGTAGATACAAATATAGTAAATAATCATTCACTATCATAATCACTATACATATAGATCTAACATCATTTAGCATTATAGTTACAAGTTAAATAAAGTCAAATATAATTATATACAGCAACAAACTTTAACTTGACTTTTTTGTCGGGTGAAAAAACAAGGCAGTTTGCTACCAGGTTCAAGCTTAGCAGTACTACATCTGTAGATATCACATTGACCCCTAAGGACTAGAGATGAGTGAGTAGTGTTCGATCGAGTAGGTGTTCGATCAAATACTACGGTATTCGAAATACCCGTACTCGATCGAACACTACCAGCTGTTCGAAGTTTAAGGTTCGATGCAGAACCAGCATTGATTGGCAGAATGCTATACATTCTGCCAATCAACACTGGTTCTTCTCTTACCTTTAGAAGTCTTCTCCGTGCAGTGTCCCTGCGGCGTCAGTGTCCCTGCGGTTGGAATTCTCTCTGCCTAGGTATCCGGCGTGCGCATTCGGCTCTGCCTAGGCCCCGATACCTAGGCAGAGTGAATTCCAGCCGGAAGACACCGCGGGGGCGCTGTGCCGGAAGAAGACTTCAAGGAGAATCCAGCCTGACCGTCACTTGTGGACTTGGTAAGTATAATTTTATCGAATTTTGCATACCCCTGAAACGAGCATTTCCCCCCATAGACTATAATGGGGTTCGAAATCCGTTCGAACAGCCGAACAGTGTGCGGCTGTTCGAATCGGATTTCGAACCTCGGACATTTTAGTGTTCGCTCATCTCTACTAAGGACCAATAGATGCCCCCTCTTGTGGACAAATTATCATAATGGTGTCAAATAGGCACACCACAACTGCACACTTCTTTCTTTGTTTATTAGATAGATAGATAGATAGATAGATAGATAGATAGATAGATAGATAGATACTTATATATCATCAGAAGAACAATGATATTTTCACTTGGATTGACTTGATTTTCAGAGTTAATTAATCACTAAGACATTTTCAAGAACATATTTTAATATCATATATATATATATATAGTACTTTAATGAACCAAAATTATTTGAAATACGTGTAACATAAAAAATATATTTGGCAGCAACCAATTGTTTTCTGTGCACAAGATAGATAGTGCATAAATGCTGAAATTAAGTTAATCTTCTTGTCTCATCTATATTCTCTACTACAACTGATTTACATTGCAATGATAAACATGGTTGTCACCAATTTTAGCAACAGTAGTTGCTCATCATAATTATTCATTATACTTTATAATTGACTTTGATCAATCATGTTTGACTATTGTATGATTTACCAAGTTCTGTAACAAAAAAGGGCACAAGTAATAAATGGAGAGACTAGAAACTGCTGCCTATGTATGCAGAAAAAAAATATGTTCGCAGACTTCATGATGATTAGCATTTTGTCCTTTTTACATCATTGGATTTATTGTTGATAAAGTTGGCAATATTGTAAATTGTGACATCTTCATTTAAGACAAACATATGAAGCCTGGTTCACATCTGTGTTTGGTATTCTGTTTGATGAGTCCACTTGGGGACCCCAGGAACGGAATACTGAATGCATTAAAAAGCGATGAGCAATGAAAGCACATGGACCCCATAGACTATAATGGGGTCTGTGTGTTTTCCGCACTGTGTCTGCTTGAGTCATGCGGAGAGAAAAGTGGTTCTTGCAGTACTTTTCTCTCCACATAATTTGTGCAGATGCTGTGCAGAAGATACACAGACCCCATTATAGTCTATGGAGTCCATGTGGTTTCTTAGCTAACCGATGTTTAATATGTTTGGTATTCCATTCCGAGGGTCCCCAATGGACTCCCCAAACAAAATACCGAATGCAGATGTGGACCAGGCCTAATAAGACATACAAGAAAAGTATGTTTTCATATATGGAAATTCAACATTATTTACAATCTTTACACATATTGTTTGAACAGTTACTTGTAGTTCCTCATTTTCACAATCCTCAAATCAGACCTGATCTAACAACAGCAGCCCTTTCCCACTACTATGTATGCAAAGGTGAGTAAGGCTCTACTCAGCCTATTCATATTCCAGTCCAAATGCTGTAAAAATGGAGCATGCTTTACTTTTTGGTCAGAAACATGGATTTTTTTTTTTTTTTTCACAGAATCATTGACTTTCAATGGGAGACTTAGGCTGGTGAAAAAAAGAATGCCACACTGGTGCTGACTCAGGGAAACAGGCATTAATAAAACATGGCCAAAAAAAAGTATGTTCTTGTGAATATAGCCTACAAATACTAAGTGATTTATTTATTGTGCGTATGTAGAAAATGATTCACACTGTAAAAAACAATATAAGGCCAAGGCCACAAATTGCAAATACAGTGTTTTGGCCACAGCGGAAGTGCTGTAGCAAAAAAGCTGCGTATTATAGTACCTGTAAAGTGGATGGGATGGTGGCTAATCCCATCCATGAATTGCAGATAAAAATCTGCAATTGAAATGTGGCAATTTCAAAAACGCAAGAATTTTTACGAATCGTAGCACGTCAATTATACCTGCGATTTACAAAAATGCAAGTATAGGTATAATAGGGACAGAAAGTCTCTAGAGGAAAATTCTATGGCCTTTTTATGAAAAACATTACACAAAAAAGATTAAAGTACTAGATTACTGTTTAAGTAACTTTTTATTTACTAAATTTATATATGCTTTAATAAAAATATGCCATGGAAACAAATAATAACATATTCCATTATTCTTCCAATACAAGAGTTTAGTTGATACATTATTAGTATTGTTAAACCACATAAAGTTGTCTTTAATCCACAGTAACTGGGAACACAGTGTAGAGGTCGGAGGATGAAGCATAGCCTGATAGAAACAGATAGACAGTCCGAAGGAAAAAAATGTGTGCCCTCTCAGCATAGTTAAGAAGATGTACTCAGATGTACTGCACACAAGAAAACATACACAGAACATTTTTGGTGCCTAGAAGTGATATTTTACTATGACAAGCTGGGTGTAGCAGACATTTTTTGCAACATTTAGTTCTGAAAATCTTTCTCAAGATTCTGTATGACCTTATAGATTGTAAGCTTGTGGAGAGGGTCTTCCTTCTCATTGGTATTATTAACCCTTACAGGAGTTAATATGAGGGACATGATGGGGTTAACTGCTATTAATGTGAGGCACATGGAGTTACTGAAACTAAGTTAGTAACCCTAAATGCCTGACATTAATGTGTGTTAATGTTCCTGTGTGTTACTTTCTATTTTCTATAGCTTCCTCTCCTCCATATACAGACATCTTCTATAAGACACAATGAATCCTGGCCACTGACTTATCTGCAGATGTTATATTCTAGTGACTACAGCACCTTTGATGACATCACATTCACGTGACCTTACATAACAAGCCAATCACAGAGCAGTAAGACTAAAGGACATCTCCCTTCCAGGTCCTTCCAGTTTTCTGTGCTCCGTGGACCCTCACTCGAGTATAAGCCAAGGGAGGCTTTTACAGCATGAAAACTGTGCTGAAAAAGTTGGCTTATACTCGAGTATATACAGTAAGTAAAGAGAAAAGACCCAAAATCTATATACAACATTTCTGGTAGTAACACAGAATTTTTGTATTTGTTGAACAACTCTCCAGGATTTTTATTTTTTTTTTATTTTTTTAATATGGTTAAATTGTTATAAGCCGATGGCTGGTCAGGAAATGGAAGGGGTGTACATCTCACCCAGACTACTCAGGTGGGTGAGATGAGAAAACTCCAGAAGGAATGTTTGTTCTCAGCAGACAGCGTTCATCTGCTGAGCATTTTGGTAAATGCTCAGTATTGGGCTGGATTTTTAGGAATGGCAGGTAGGTTGGTAGTGGGACCTGTCATTCCACCCCCCTCCAGTCCACACTTTGGGGATGTTCCGGTAGCGACTCAGTAGCGATTCTACTGGCTTTTTGGATTTCTGTTATCCTAGGTGAGTTAACCTATTCTATGTTTAGTTAGAGCCTAGCCGGGCAGGGATTTATTTTTTTACTGTTTCCTTTTGTTGCTGCACTACCTTTATTGAGTGAAAATAAACTCTACCTTTGTTTTGGACTAAAGAAACTGGACTTGCATGTCTATGCCACCCCACCTAGCAACCCCAGACCCTGACATTATAAATATATTTTCTTGATTCTTTCTTGATTTCTTTTGCATGTTCATATGAAAAAAGAAGTTGTCCTTTGCAGAATATGAACAACTTTATTTTGAATAACCCTATTTATTGAAATAAAAGGAAATTCATTTAATTTTCAGCTAAAGGATCCACTCCATGTTAATACAAAGGTCACAATATACACAAGGTCAGTACACAAACATGTTTTTGTTCTATGTGTCAAAATATGTTGTCTGTTATCTGTAAAATCAGTAATTATGTTGCTATACACTTGTGATTTATTTCAGTGTGAGGTTAATAAAATTATAATTAGAAATAGAAATTAAATGGTTCTATCTAGATGGACTTTCATTCCGTCTCGTCTTGCTTTTTGTAATCCAGCTATATCGTGTTCCAATTCTGATGTGCCTTGGATAATTACTCATGGATTTTCAGTGCATTCATATTCAGTGATAAATACAACTCATTAATATTCTTGAATAAAGACTTTCTATGTGCTATATACAGTCTAATTGTTAGTAGTATATAGCCATTTTGCCATCATTCCACTTGTAATGAATAGTTGCTATCACAACAGGACAAATATTGAGTATTTATTTGTAAGACACATTGAAGCACATTTTTTCAGCACAACAAGACTAGTACTTTTTTTTTTTTTTTTTACTTTTCTTCTTATTCAATATACAGCCCCTGAGTGTGAAATGTATTAGTAAACATTAATTACTGTAGTGCTTGGAGGAAGAAAAATGAAAAATCATATACATTTGTTGTAAGATTTCAATAGGATGTACAGCTGGATATCATGTTAATAGGAAAAAACATAATTTATAAATTAATGAATTATACTATATTTATATATTTTATATTATATTTTTTTGCTTGTAATTTCTCCATCCTACTTCCACTATAAAAGGTATTGTATAACAATTAATGGACTTTTCCTCAGGATAGGCTATTCTTCTAAGGTTGATAGGGGTTTGACACACGCCTGGACTAGTGTTCGTCAAATATCAGAAGATTTATCTCACAAATATCCGCAAAGGTTGCTCTGCAGTTTTATTTTGGTCCAAACTGAAACAGAAATTATTATACTCTTGGGTCTCTCAGTCTCTCTAGACCCCAGAATAGAATAAGCAGAGGCCCAAGAAAGGTGCATAAACAAAACAAACTGTCATACCTTTCCTGTGCTCCACTGTAGAGTCCAGTGCTTGTGCCCCTTTTCCTCGAGGCTCTTCCTGCTTCCTGAATAATGTCAGTGGCTGGGGGACTGCTGAAGCCAGTGAATGGGTCTCAATGGTCAAGTGGGGAACACCCTATAGCTCTCAGATGCAAGTGTCCTGATATCAGTGCACCCTATGTGACCTCTGAGGTCCAATTTCAGACCTCAGCAGTCTACTAAGAATGCTGACATCATTCAGGAAGCCGCAAGAGACTCAGAGGATGGGGACCCACACAGAGCACAGGAGAGGTGAGTATGGCTTTTTTTATTTGTTGATGCTTACTCTTTTGTCTGGAGAGACCCCAGAGTCTAAAGAGGTTTACGGGTGATGAATCTCAAATAATTAATCTTAAGTGTAACCTGAAATATTTGTAAAGAACCTGTTTCATTCAAACTGATTCACTCATCCCTAACATGGACTGATCAACTGGTTTTAGCACAGCAGCGATTCCCAATGTGGTCTAGGTAGACCCCCAGGAGACTTGACGGGGGTCTACGTTGGATCTAATCTTCACATTTTTTGACGAGTTTTGGGAATATGGTAGAAATATAGCAGCAGAGGGTCCACTGAGACTAGTAAAATTTTGAAAGTGGTCTATGAGAAAAAAGTTTGAGAACCTTTGGTCTATAGAGTCAGAAGTAGATAACATTGTAGTGGTCAAGATGCATTTGAATAGTAGCTGAGATGTAATAGCTGTGCTAAGCCACTGCACAGTGTATGAATCCCTTTGTTTCTGGCATTATACACTGTGCTCAAGTCATCTAATTGGAGGGCAAGTCTAGGTGTTGAAAGTCAGCAATCTCAAACTAATGACTTATCTTAGGACATAGTGTCAGTCACAGACAATATCTTTAATTTTCTCATCCTTCTAAAACTTCATCTTTTTAACCCCTTCCCGACATCCCCTGTAATAGTACGGCGCATGTCGGGTCTGTAACCATGACGACCGCCTGGGAGCCGGGCGGCCGCCATAGCCGCCGGGTGTCTACTGCTTTAAGCAGTATACAACTGGCTCTAATGTCTCCGATCGGTCCCCGGACCGATCGGAGGCATTAACCCCTCCAGCGACACGGTCAAAGGCGCTGGAGGCGCCATTTTCCCGGTGGCGCATGGGCGTTGCCATTTTGCCGGTGATCGCCGGCTCCTGGAGCATGCTCCAGGGCCGACGTCACATTGCCATGACAGCCGGGAGCCTTTACAAGGCTCCCCGGCCAGTCTGCAATCTCTATCTTTTGCAGGTTGGTCTATGCAGGCTGTAAAAGAAAGGATGATTTTTTGCAATGCATTGTAATGCATTGCATTAGTGATCAGACCCCCTGGGGTTCAACACCCCTAGGGGGTCTAATAAATGCAAAAAAATAAATAAAATTTATAAAATGTAAAAAGAAATATATAAAAAATATAAAAAGTATTAAAAATTAAAATCACCCCCCTTTCCCTAGAACACATATAAAAGTAGTTAAAAACTGTGAAACACATACATGTTAGGTATCTCCCTGTCCAAAATCGCCCACTCTACAAATCTATAAAAATATTTTTCCTGATGAGTAAACGCCGTAACGGGAAAAATAGTCAAAAGTGTCAAACCGCCGTTTTTTCATTGTTTTGATTCTGATAAAAATTTGAATAAAAAGTGATCAAAGCAAAAGCATTTCCCAAAAATGGTAGAAGTAAAAAGTACACTCAGCCCTGCAAAAAAAGACGCCCTATGCATCCCCATACACTGACGTATAAAAAAGTTATGGCTGTCAGAATATGGCGACTTTTAGAAAAAAAAAATGTTAACACCGTTTTGGATTTTTTTTAAGGGGTCAAAATGTAAATAAAACCATATAAATTATGTTTCCCCGGAACCGTACCAAAACACAGAATACAGGGGACATGTCATTTTGGCTGCACAGTGAATGCCGTAAAACCAAAGCCCGTAAGAAAGTCGCAGAAATGCATTTTTTCTTCAAATCCACCCCATTCTGAATTTTTTTCCAGCTTCCCAGTACATTGTACAGAATAAATAATGGTGGCATCATGAAGAAAAAATTGTCCCGCAAAAATTAAGACCTCATATGGCTCTGGGAGCGGAGAAATAAAAAAGTTATGGGGTTTAGAAGGAGGGGAGTCAAAAATGAAAAACGAAAATCAAAAAATGCCATCGGCGGGAAAGGGTTAAAGATGTCCAATGTCCTTCTTGTATGTTTCTAAAACATAAAAAAAAATAGAAGATTGCATTGCATATACATAGTTACAGAAGACAGTGTACAGTATATGTCACTAAGAGTATATTGTGCAGTATTTATAAAAACTGTATGATTAGAAACAATTTCATTAGGACTCTGTGACTGAGCAGCCAATTGGTGTATAGCTTAGCTATGACTGTATAAGGGCTCATTCACATGTGCGCCCAGGGTCTCCGTTATGTAGGTTTCCGTTTCCTGCTCGAAACTGGGCAGGAGACGGAAACCTGCAGGCATTTTTCAAACCCATTCAAATGAATGGGTTTTAAAAGTGTCCAGCTGTGAGCGCCAGTGAGTGTTTTGTGCTCTCTGCAGCAAAACCGTTTTTTTTTTAACCTGCATGTCCGACTTTGTGTCCGGTTTTTTAAAAAAGGTTTTGCTGCGGAGAGCACAAGACGCTCACCGGCGCTCACGGCCAGACACGGTCTAACAGGTTTCCATCTTCTGCCTGCAGAAGATGGAAACCTGAGAATGGAGACCGAGACACAGGTGTGAACCCAGCGTAAGGCATGACTTTAGTTGGTGAGGTTGGTGGTGGATGGAGACATTTACTAAGCTGAAAGGAGGATATACAGTATATTACATGATGTAAGCAGAAGATAACATGAATAAACAGTCACCTGAACTGTATATTTAGATTAATGTAAGTACAAGGCAAACTAGTTTTATTTGCCTAGTATATGAGTTAATGTTTATCAATAGGGTTTATATCAATAGGGTTTATAGCTCTATCAGTATATTAAATGTTAAGCATCTTATTTTTTAAACAAAATTGTTTAGACATATTTCATTTAATTTAACACATATTAAAATCCTTCAATTGAAAATCAGCAGAACTCTACAACTAGTTAAGGGGTTGAAGTCTATTTCAGTACTAGCATATAGAGATGAGTGAGTAGTATTTGATCGAGTAGGTATTCAATCGAATACTAAGGTATTCGAAATACTCGTACTCAATCGAGTACCACTCACTATTCGGATGGAAAAGTTTGATGCAGAACCAGCATTGATTGGCCGAATGCTATACAGTCAGCCAATCAACGCTGGTTCCTCTCCTACCTTTAGAAGTCTTCTCCGTGCAGCCTCCCCGCAGCGTCTTCCAGCTCTGAATTTACTCTGCCAGGCATCGGGCCTGGGCAGAACCGACTGCACATGCCCACACTACAAGCGGGCATGCACAGTTGGCTCTGCCACAGTTGGTTCTGCCCAGGCCCGATGCCTGGCAGAGTGAATGAAGAGCCGGAAGATGCCGCGGGGACGCTGCACGGAGAAGACTTCTCGAAGGATCCAGCCCGACCCTCACTCGTGGACTTGGTAAGTATAATTTGATCGAATGTTGCCTACCCCTGAAACGAGCATTTTCCCCCCCATAGAGTATAATAGGATTCGATATTCGATTTGAGTAGTCGAATATTGAGAGGCTACTTGAAACGAATATTGAATCTCGAACATTTTACTGTTCACTCATCTCTATTAGCATACTATTACACATATACTGTTACACATACATTGTTGCAATTGCAAGGACATTGAATGTCCATCATTTAAAACCATGTAATGCTATAGAGTCAAAAGATAACATTCTTGTTGCCTGTAGCCACCACTAGGAGGTGCTTATGAGAGTGAATGTTATGGGACCCCCACTGATCTGACATTGAAGGCCTACCCTAAAGAAATACCAAAAGTATCAAGTCTTGTAGAACCTCTTTAATAGCTGTAAGATGGAAACAAATGACTTGAGAAAATGTATAAAGCGAAAGAACACAAATTCAATTAAGACTCATGAACTACTCAGTAAGATAATTAATAATCTATATTTCACTAAAGGTGACCCTAGAATAAATAAGCATATAAAATGTTACTATATCATTGCATCTATTTAAAAGTGAGAAATACTTTCTCTTAGAATTATTGCTATTACAGTATTTGTGGATAGTCATCACAGGACTATTTTTGTGCATAGTAGTAAACATGATTTAGTACCAGGAAATATTTAGGAGGTCTTTATATTATACATGTTAAATAGCCTTTTTGCTGAACATGGTGACCTATTTATCATTCTGTGAGAAATAGAAATGGTTCTGTCATAAGTGACAGTATAACTACTAGCCAGCACAATACTTTGTCCCTGCTGTATTTCAAGTGGTGATATATTTTGTCATGTAATATTTATTTTCATTTCAACTTGTATGCTCATTTTTCATCTACAGTGCCCTTGGTGATGATAGAAATTAGTTGTATTATAACTTTCTTTAAAGGACTGTCAAGCTTAAAGGAAGCCACAGCAGATGACACTTGGAAAAGGTAGCCTTATATGGAATTATGTGCAACAAATTGAAATGTCAGTAAAGAACAACCATGAATTTCCATTTAAATAACAGTGATCTATAATTGTATTATGCTCTTATAAATTACCTTTTCCATTGCTCTGTCAGTCAAAGATATGGGACCACATATCAAAACTAATGTAACAAGTGTGAGATAAAATAATGCTGCCGCTAAGGTCATGGCTGAAGATTCAAATCAATAGCTGCTGCATGCTGGTTTTATCTTGCAAAAATGTTGCACACATCCTTAATGTTTTTACATCCTCGAAAAAATACTGTGTATGAAATATGCTATGTGTTATAATTTAGTAAAGATTCCTATTACACAACCAGACATCATAGATAAAGTACAATTAATACATATAACACATACAGTCCTATGAAAAAGTTTGGGCACCCCTATTAATCTTAATCATTTTTAGTTCTAAATATTTTGGTGTTTATAACAGCCATTTCAGTTTGATATATCTAATAACTGATGGACATAGTAATATTTCAGGATTGAAATGAGGTTTATTGTACTAACAGAAAATGTGCAATATGCATTAAACCAAAATTTGACCGGTGCAAAAGTATGGGCACCTCAACAGAAAAGTGACATTAATATTTAGTAGATCCTCCTTTTGCAAAGATAACAGCCTCTAGTCGCTTCCTGTAGCTTTTAATCAGTTCCTGGATCCTGTATAAAGGTATTTTGGACAAACAATTCAAGTTCAGTTAAGTTAGATGGTCGCCGAGCATGGACAGCCCGCTTCAAATCATCCCACAGATGTTCAATGATATTCAGGTCTGGGGACTGGGATGGCCATTCCAGAACATTGTAATTGTTCCTCTGCATGAATGCCTGAGGATTTGGAGCGGTGTTTTGGATCATTGTCTTGCTGAAATATCCATCCCCGGCGTAACTTCAACTTCGTCACTGATTCTTGAACATTATTCTCAAGAATCTGCTGATACTGAGTGGAATCCATGCGACTCTCAACTTTAACAAGATTCCCGATGCCGGCATTGGCCACACAGCCCCAAAGCATGATGGAACCTCCACCAAATTTTACAGTGGGTAGCATGTGTTTTTCTTGGAATGCTGTTTCTTTTTGGACGCCATGCATAACGCCTTTTTTTTATAACCAAACAACTCAATTTTTGTTTCCAAAATGAAGCTGCCTTGTCCAAATGTGCTTTTTCATACCTCAGGCAACTCTATTTGTGGCGTACGTGCAGAAACGGCTTCTTTCTCATCACTCTCCCATACAGCTTCTATTTGTGCAAAGTGCGCTGTATAGTTGACCGATGCACAGTGACACCATCTGCAGCAAGATGATGCTGCAGCTCTTTGGAGGTGGTCTGTGGATTGTCCTTGACTGTTCTCACCATTCTTCTTCTCTGCCTTTCTGATATTTTTCTTGGCCTGCCACTTCTGGGCTTAACAAGAACTGTCCCTGTGGTCTTCCATTTCCTTACTATGTTCCTCACAGTGGAAACTGACAGGTTAAATCTCTGAGACAACTTTTTGTATCCTTCCCCTGAACAACTATGTTGAACAATCTTTGTTTTCAGATCATTTGAGAGTTGTTTTGAGTAGTCCATGATGCCACTCTTCAGAGGAGATTCAAATAGGAGATCAACTTGCAATTGGCCACCTTAAATACCTTTTCTTATGATTGGATACATCTGGCTATGAAGTTCAAAGCTCACTGAGGTTACAAAACCAATTTTGTGCTTCAGTAAGTCAGTAAAAAGTAGTTAGGGGAATTCAAATCAATAAAATGATAAGGGTGCCCATACTTTTGCACCGGTCAAATTTTGGTTTAATGCATATTGCACATTTTCTGTTAGTACAATAAACCTCATTTCAATCCTGAAATATTACTGTGTCCATCAGTTATTAGATATATCAAACTGAAATGGCTGTTATAAACACCAAAATATTTAGAACAAAAAATGATTAAGAGGTGCCCAAACTTTTTCATAGGACTGCGTTAAGTTTAATAAAATCATCATCATACTCGAATTAAAAAAATTGTGAAATAGTGCACGTTATCCTGAAAGTGTGCGTGTGTGCACGTGTGCGTGTGCGTGTTATTTTGTATGATCACTTCACTATATTTCACACTACATTTTGTAGGGTTATGATTTTGATTCATAGAATAGAGTAGCTAAGGAGGGAACAAGATGCAGATCCCTATTCTATTCAATTTCCATACCTGAACAGATCCTTCCACCTCCCTCTCCTGTCTGTACTGTTTTAACTTACAACAGTAAAGATTTTGTGCCAGTTTTTGTAACTTAACACTTAGCACTCTTTAAGGATATATTATACCAGCTTTACATATAAGACATATATTGCCACTGTTTAAGTTTACAGTATAATGATATTATGTATTTGTATAAAGTAGTGGCTTTATTTTTGTACTTAGCATAGTACAATCATTTATATAGAGTACAGTGATTATCTTTAAGCTAATCCTTTAACAGTCCCACCATGTGTACAATAGAACATAATTATGTATGTTCATGGTATACTATAGAACAATTATTGTGTATAGTATAGCAGTATGGACAAGTCATCCGATTCAGACTGAACCAGATTTAACTTGAGTTTTCCAAAAGGTTCAGGTTACACCTGAGCTTGAAACTTTTGGGATTAATCAACAACAAAGTTCTATTATACTGAGGGGTCTTCTCAATAAATGGATGCCCAGGGAAGGTGAGTAAAAATAATAAACCTTGTCTCAAGTTTACTGGGCCTCTGTTGGATCTCACACTCTTCCTACCTCTGGCTTGGTCAAAGTAGCATGGCATCGCCACACTCCCCGTGAACACTGAGGCCGAATCACAGGTTTTGCTGGTGACCCATGATGTCAAAAAGAGGTTGGAAGAGGATTCTGGGGGACCATTGTACACCCCTAGGATGCCCAGATAAGGTGAAGCAAGGTGAGAATAACTGTATGTTATATCTACTCACCTCCCCTGGACCTCCATTTCCAAAGAATAATAATAGTACTTCTGGTTCATGCAAGTTCTATCCAAAACATACATTATGCTTTCTGAATATTACCACTGCTAAAATAGAAGCATCCCTTTTTTTACAAACCCATGTATGGCAATAACATCCTTCATGGCCCTAGTTGCCACCCTACACGTTCCATCCAAAATTGACCTGTAGGGGAATATACTACAAAACACCAGGTATGTTGACAGTGGGCTTAGAATCAGTACTGCTCCAATGTAGTGGGTTATAGGACAGGGATATAGAGCTAAGAACATTGCTTATCTACCCTCTCAGGAGACATAATTATATTTTACCCTTTTATTATTATTTTTCCCTTTCAGCACAACATATATTACATTATATAGCAAACATCTACTGGGTTGTTGAAGTATCATTGTAACTGTGGTGGTAAAAGATTTGTTGGTATATGTTTTTCAATCCTTAGTTAGGACTGTCTGATATTCCATCAAAACACATATCACGTGTAACACTATCCATGTTGTATATTTAATTTTGTGAAATATTTGTTTAAAAAAAAACCCAGTATATTTTATGTACTAAACACAAATAGGAATGTGGTCTGGCTAAATATATCAGGTGTGGATTCCCTGACAAACCTTAGCAATTGGAGATTATCTGGGGTCCTTCAATACTTCCAGAATAGTGATGGGCGAAACTCTCTAGATTATTTGTATTCTGGGTTCAAGTGACTTGATTCCCATGTTGTTTTTTTTTTTTTTTTTCTTTAAAGGGATCCTATCTTTCAAACCCTTTTTTTTCTAACACGTCGTAATAACCTTAAGAAAGGCTATTCTTCTCCTACCTTTCATTGTCTTCTCCGCGCCGCCGTTCACTTGAAATTCCGGTTTTTCTCAGTATGTAAATGAGTTCTCTCGAACAGCACTGGGGGCTGAACAATTATTATGCTCTGGAGGTTTTTCAGACCTTCAGAGTTTAATGATCGGAGACCCGGGGAGGATACAAACATAAAAAAAATATATATATATATTTGACTTTCTCTGGCTCCAGTTCACTCCCTGCTACTTTCGGCCATCTTCAATGTTGGTACAGGCGTCATGTGAGCCAGGCCGGTGTTGCGACACATAAAGACACTTGCCTGTCCTGCGTGACCTCTGAGACATCACCAAACAGGCCCAAAGCCTGCTGGAGTGCAGGAGAGGTAAGTAACAGTGTTTTCTATGTTCCTCACCTCACCTGGGCTTCCGATTCTTATACTCTGGGGTCTGAAAAGACCCCAGACTATAATGATAGCAGTGTTTGTGGGGTTTGCGGACCCGCAGCCTCACTTGCTGATCCTCACTTCAGCTCACAGCTGACTCCGCAGAAGTGGAATTGCAGATGGTTTTGATCAAGAGAGAGGATCGGTAAGTAAATAGGGCCCATTAACTGCTGGGGTTACTCCAGCAGGTGACAGCTTAATGAAAAAAAAAAAAAAAAACACCATCAGGGGCCCACCAGGCCCCTTTATGTCCCGGGCCATGTGGTAGCCTCTATCACTGCTATGAATGCCATGCTATTGGATATGTTGCTAATTTAATCTAAATTTAAGCAAGAACATTTTTCTTTTCCTTTTTTTTTTTTTTTGCAATAACTTATTGAAGCAGGTTTAATAATACTGTAACTTTTAAACAGCACAAACTGTCTTGAAGTCTTAAAGAGTCTTAAACAAAACTTGGCACAGTTTCTTACACTGGGCCAGATTTATCAGGATCTGTTGCTGTGTTATAACTCTTGCATGTCTTTACACCTCTTTAGAGGTGTAAAGCATGTACACCAGAATTCTGGCACCTTTTTATTAGCTAATCTGCCTCATTGTATTCAAGAATCTTAAAGGAGCCTGTTATGTTGAAATGCTGTTCAACCTGCAAGCAGCATGTTATAGAGCAGGAGGGGCTAAGCAGATTGATTTATAGTTTTATGAAAAATATTAAGTATAATCTGTTATTTATTCTTTGACATATCTGCTCTTTCTTTGCTATAAAGTCATGGAGGTGGTCTTTTCAGTGGTTGACAGCTATTGCTGTATGCACAGTCATAATGGGGCTATATAACAACATCCAATGCATTATTCTTTGAAAGGTATTATAACTTTTATTATATCATCAGAAAAAGACAATTTCACATTTATGGCAGCTAGGAGCAGATGTGTATAGACTTCTGTCTGACATAAATTATATTAACATTCATAAGCCCACCCATACTTCACTCGCCTTTTTTTTTTTTTATTAAGGCAGAATCCTTGATTAAAAAAACAGCCTATGCCAAAAACTGCATGTTTTCTCCCAAAAAGGTCATGTAAATCCAATTATATATCTCAGTTACTGAATTCAAAGTTCTCCTATAAGTAAAAAATTGTTTAGCCTGTCCACATAAAAATGGCCACTAAACTGAGCCACACAACAACTGGATACACACTCATAGCATACTAGCATGTGGCCGCGACTTCGTCTGCAGGTTGGCATTGAGCCGTGTCCATGTATGCAATTGCTGCTGGTTGTGATGTGCCGTGTGTGCGCCGGCGGGACCCATCAGCACCCCCCCACTTCCATGGCACCCCCCTTTCCCATGGTGGCCCAGCTTTCCATTTCCGCAGCCCCCTCTACCGTGGCAACCTTGACACCCATCCCCTATTCCCGTGGCTGCCCCCGCACCCTCTACCGTGGGGCCACCACCGTCCTCTCATAGCAACCCTCGCACATATCTCTCCCCCAGGCCCCCCTTTCACGTGGAACTCCCCCCGACTCCCCCGGAATCCCCTGAACCCCCCCTGGACGCTGCTCCTGGGTCCCCCCTATGCCTCCCCCTTCTCCACAGTGTCTGTGCCCCTTGCACGACCCCGCCCGGTCTCCTGTCATCTGCTTCACCCCGTGCCCCCCTGACGTCACCCCAGCCTGCCCCCCGCAACCACTGTCCATGGCCCCAGACTTCTGCGATCTGCCGCATAGCATGACAGCTATGCTCCAGCAAACCGCATATGGTGGTAAGTAGCTTATAGGGACCAGACTGTGCCGGGCTGCAGCGCTTACCCCTGCGAGGCTGTCGAGTCACCAAGCATGTGGTGGCAATGGTTTCGTCACGCGGCAGCCTGTATGCTGGTGTGAAAAATGATGCTGCATGTCGGGTCCTCTCACAAGCATGCGAGCGCCACCATGTTTTTCATCCTGATGCCGGCCGATGGCTCCTCCCACACAGCAGTGGCAACCAATCGGGTGGTGGGACAACAACATCATCTCAGGTCCTGCAATTTTGGCAATTTTGCGATCGCATTCGCGCAGCCCGGGAGTGTAGGTGAAAAGTAAGTAGCCTATCTTTTAATCCCGGACCCAAGTAATGTGTGTCTCAAATTTCAGGCGAATCTGTTCAGCCGTTTACGCGTGATTGAGGAACAAACATCCAAGATTCCGAGAGACTCCATTGTTTTCAATTTGACAATTTATGTAATTTTTTTTTTTAATAAGCAAACTTTAAATGGAGAGAAGTAAGTAAATAGTACTACAGACCATCATGTAAATCTAATATGCATGCAATGAGGAATCAGCCAAAAAAATCATGTACAAATATAGATTAAATTCTGGAAACCCTAGGAAAATACTGTATTTTTATCCCTTCTCAATATGTGCCTTATTTGTACAGCATTATAGTGGAGGATCCAGAAACTCATCTGCAGTAACCAGGATAAGAATTATCTTCATTACCTGCATTTTAACCTCTTAGTTGCTAAGGTGACTGTGACAACTAAATGGTGTCTTTATATGTAAAACAATTCCTTTAAGTTCTGCTTGGAACATATTTGCAACTTCTCAAAGCTACCAAAGTTTTAAGCCTTTAATCCAGTTTATTGGATTTTAGAGAAATATTTGACAGAGATCTAGAGGTTACTGTTTTTCCTTGGAGAAAACACTAAGTAAGTAAATATGGCTTCGTTCACAACAGCATTGGTAATCCGTTTGTGGGAGTCCACCCAGAACGGCCTCCCAAACGCATTTGCAAGCGGTGTGCAGTGAAAGCACACTTATCCCCATAGACTGTAATGGGATCTGTGTGCTTGCCACGAGATCTCTGAAGGGAACATGCAGACAGGAAAGTGCTTCACTACTTTCCTGTCCGCATGATTCGTGTGGGCAGCGCGCGCCAAACACACGGACCCGATTATAGTCTATGGAGTTCATGTGCTTTCACTGCACACTTGTAAATGCATTTGGTAGTCCATTCCAGGGGTCTCCATGCGACTCCCCAAATGGATTACCAAACGCAGATGTGAACCAAGGGTCAGTTATATAAGCCATAAGCAAATTTCCCAACAATATTAATTGAGTATCCTGCACCCTGAAAAAAAATATTTTATAAATTTTACATAATTAGATACAGAGATAATGAGACTAAAATGAGGCACATATACATTTTATTCAGGTGATATATTTTATTGAATTCTGGTGTAACTATAAACATTTCACATTATTTTGTAAAAGACAATATTTTGCTATTTTTCTGAACTTTATGGTAAGCCATTTGAGAAACTGCTAAAAAATGTTCTATGTGGTGCGGACTGTTGGCATACAGTATACAAGCAATTTGTTCAGTGCCTTTTCTTTTTCAGTATTCTTATTTATCACATACTTTACATTGTCATCCATTCCTACATGACTTTTCGCTGTTGTGTCTGATTCTTGTTTTCTCAACTTAGAAAACTCTCCTTTGATGTAATGTTTAGCTGTTTTATTTGTTTGGGGTCTTTTTTTATTTAGTCTTTTAAAGAAGGAATGTGTGGAGTTTCAGTCAACGGAAAAGTTTTCAGACATAGATTTGTAACTTGTTTGAAAGATTATTGATTGTAAACACAAACTTGCAACAAAAAGTTTCTGCTAAAATGAGTAAAGTTGTTATTGTTTTCGTGAGCAAATACTTTGGCACACAAGGTGATAGCAAGTAGAATAGTAATAAAGGTATGATTCTCTTTTTATGCCTTTGGCAACTGTTCCACTACAAAATAAAACCTTAAATTTGTCACTTATGTTGAGAAATGGTTCAATAACCAGGGACTGATCTCTAAAAAATCCAACTGAATGTAAAATCCTAGTTTTAATTTTATAGTGGCAATCATGTAAGCTTTGCTTTTCAGGGTCCATGATAAATAACATTGGAAAGAGGTAGCATGGCAAAACCAAGAGGACAAATAAAGAAATGAAACTATGCTTCAGTAAGTGCACTTGTTTCTTTTTCAAAAGTCTTTTAAATTTTTCTTATTACTAACCACAAAATACAACAATATAAGACAGCAAGATGTTTGTTTAAATACGGAGGACTTCAAATTGATTCATTTTTAATCATTTTTTAAAACAGATATATCATTTGGTATATAGTAAAACATTTACATGTACAACAAAGCAAACACCCGTAAACACCCATAGTAAAATTGCAACATTACTGTAAATCACACTTCATTCTTAAAGCGATTCTACCACTAAACTCACATTTTTTTTCTAATTACCACGTCGGAATAGCCTTAAGAAAGGCTATTAGTCTCTTACCTTTAGACGTGTTCTCCGCTGCGGCGTTCCTTAGAAATACCCTTTTTTTTTACTGGTATGCTAATGAGCTCTCCACAGCAATGAGGGTGGGCCCCAGCACTCAAATGGCGATGGGGACGTCCCCACTGCTGCCGAGAGCTCTGTTCCAGCAACGCCTCCATCTTCAGCAGCAACCCCGCCTCTTCTGTCTTCCGACGCGGTCCAACTTCTGAAGGCTGCACAGTAGGCTCCTGTATTGAACTACAAGAGCAAGACCGGCCTCCCAAAAATGGCTGGCGGCTGGTGGCCATTTTTGGGTGGCTGCTCTTGCTTTTGTAGTTCAATACAGGAGCGTACTGCGGCCGGCCGGCGGCTATTTTTGGGAGGCCGCTGTACGCTCCTGTATTGAACTGTGCAGGTGTCGGAAGTTAAACAGACACAGAAGAGAAGACAGAAGAGGCAGGGTTGCAGCTGAAGATGGAGGCGCCGCTGGAACAGAGCTCTCGGGCAACAGTGGGGACGTCCCCATTGTTGTTTGAGTGCTGGGCCTGCCCTCATTGCTGCAGAGAGCTCATTAGCATACAGGTGACAAAACAGTATTTCTAAGGAACTCCACGGCGGAGACCACGTCTAAAGGTAAGAGACGAATAACCTTTCTTAATGCTAGTCCGACATTGTAATTAGAAAAAATGTGGGTTTAGTGGTAGAATCCCTTTAATATTACAGAAATAACATGCACATAACTGTATGACCATCAAAAGAAATCTGACATGGTTAGACCCTATACAGTCTGATTGTCTAGTCCAGAGGATACCTGTTGTATCCATACTCAGCCTTTGCCTTAAAAAAAATAAATAAAAGCATCACTTCCATGTTATAGCTGCAAATTTTGTCCCAATTGCACATCTTATGGCCCAAACTTAGAGAAGTCTAGAATCCCCTGATACATCAATTCAGGTCATTAGACTAAAGGTTAGGATTGGATTTGGAGATGTAATATGTTCAATATAATATGCATTATACACACTTAACTAATCATTATTAGCAGATATTATTTATCAGAATTAATAAAACAGGTGCAATAACATCAATGTATGTGAAGAGAAAGACTATGTGGGTGCTATGAGGAACCAAAGTAGGGAGAACTATTAAAATACTGTAACTTGTTCACTTACGCTGGGTTCACACCAGCGTTTTTGCACTCCATATTAGATTTCCGTCTTCTGCCAGCAGAAGACGGAAACCTATCATGCTGAGTTCAGCTGTAAGAGCCGGTGAGCATTTTGAGCTGTCTGTGGCAAAACCGGGTTCTTTAAACCGGACACAGAGTACTGCATGTCCGACTCTGTGACCGTTTAAAAAAAAAAACGGTTTCGCCACGGAGGGCATAAAACATTTATTGGTGCTCACGGCATGTGAATGAGCCCTTAGTAAATATTCCACCACTCCATATGCTCAGCTGATACTCTCCAAGGGCTGTATCTAACCTACAAATAATTACCACAAAATTACAATATTCCAGCAGTAAAGAGTGTAACAAAATAAAGGCCAAGGCTCAAAACACAAAATCTCTGACTCCAGGAAATCACATCAAAGATGGACTCTATAGATTTATAAACAATTAAACAACGATCATACACAACCTTATTGAGACCTATAACTTAACTTTTATTACTAAAACATCGCTAAATCTAAACTCAAGCCCCATAGTCAAAGCTGCAATACCAAATAACTACCTGGTGCTGCGCCTCAACAGACAGGGGAGAAAGGGAGTTGGGGTAACAATCTGCTTTAAATCCACCTTAAAGATAAAATTCTCCCCATTGATACAACCAGCTCCTTTCAATATATTGGTGCTCACAATTGAGCAGACAAAAACATCAAGTTATTACTCACCTACCAACCCTCAGTTGAAGGAGCAGCCTTATTCAAGGAATTAAAAGAGTTGCTATACATCTTAACCCTAGACAATCAAAGGTGGAGCATACTTGGAAATTTTTATGCCTGAATAGATGCCTTCACAGGTGTGAAAGAGCTTCATACTGCTATGGATGAACTAGGTTTCTCTCAAGCAGTCCACTTGCCAACTCAAAAAAAAGAGCCACACTCTTGGCCTCAAAAGTAACAGTAAACCCAGTCACCCAGTCTGATCATCACATTATCGATTTCTCATTCAATTCTCCAACGGTCAACCACCAAAGCAAAGAACCAAGAAAATACAGAATCCTTAAAGGATAATCTTCCCAAGAAATTTGGAACAATCTCAGTTTCCACTGGCAGGATGAAACAACGTCAGTACCTAACCACATTTTACAGCAATACAACAAAGCTGAGTCTTCTGCTTTTGATGCCATTGCTCCCTGGTGCACCAAAAACTTCATCCCAATACTTCACATACTGTTCTATGCAAAGCAGGATCTTCCCTGATCTACTGAAGACAGCAAATCATCAAACCCATTCTAAAGAAACTCTCAATGGAACCAGATGCATTGAGTAGCTACAGACCCTTCCTAAGGAAGATAGGCTGTTGCTGTGCAACTAGATACAAGTTTATCTGGTGATGACATATATGACCCTTTTCAGTCAGGCTTGAGGAAAAAACATAGTACTAAATCAGCACTCACACAGGTACTAAATGATGTGCTCATGGCCAGGGACGAATGTACCATCCTAATCTTTTTAGACCTCTCAGCAGCATTCGGTAATCTGATTATGACATCCTAATATATAGACTCGAGTTTTGTGGAATTTATGGCACAATTTTTCAACGCTTTAGTTCCTTTCTGGCTGAATAACCACAAAGGGTATCTCTAGGCCTATCATCGTCATCACCAATCCCTTCAAAATCTGGAGTTCTATAGGGCTTGGTGTTATCCACAATGCTGTTTGTAGTTTACATGCTTCCATTAGGCAAATTACTGCTTTGCAGATGATACCCAACTATATATATCCTTCAAGCCTGAAGTCAGAGACCCATCCCCAGCCATAAATAAAGAATGAATGAATGTTAGCTGGCTAAATCTGAACTCAGACAAAACTTAAGTTCTCATTGTTGGAGGTCAGTGTTTAATAGCAAAATGGCAACTCATACATCCACCATCTCTTGAGAATAATTATCTCTTAGAAACCAGATAGTCAACATTATCCTACTAATATTATAAATGTGAAAGTTTGTTTGGATGTTTGTTCTTCAATCACGCTAAAATGCCTGGACGGAATAGTTTTCCCTTGGGATTGAAACATAGGCTACTTTTGGTGCCACTAAACAACATGGCTTCCTAGCAGGAGACTCACAAAAGCAGGACTCCTAATCCCAGCTATAGACTCACCCCTCGCATTTCCTGCCACAAACTGCCTGCACACTCCTTACTGTCGCCTCGGGTAGCCCTCACTCTACTCACCCACATTTACATATAGATTTCCACTACACACGGAGGCCCATTGCTCCTGCCTGCAATCAAAATGGACTGGGATTGCAGGCATTAAGACTTGACCCTCCTCCCCCTCAAATACCCCTTCCCCTTACCTTCAATGTTGCAGACCGCCTCCTGCCTGCTGACCTCACAGGAGCGACCTGTTCCACACTGAATGCTCCCACGCCTGTGTTTACAATACTACTATCACAGCTGGGCTATGGACAGCCACGATAGTAAGGCATACAATCTCTCATAGACGGCAATACACTTGGACAATATAACATATCACATTGTCTGTATTACTACATACACAATATAACATATTACATTGTCTGTATTACTACATACACAATATAACATATCACATTTGCTATCCCACCAAAATTTTTAAAGCACTTTTACAGTTTCACACGTTTGTGTCCGCCCAATTCTCAAATCACCGCAGACGAAGTCGCGGGTAAAAGCTAGTCAAATCATATTTCCACTTGAGGAACATTCCAAAACATCAAGCACCTTATTCTAACATAAGACCTCTTCACACTGGTCCATACCTACATAACCTCACACCTGGACTACTGTAGTGCCCTATATGTAGGCCTTCTAGATAAAGAAATACATTAAAGATATGCTGCAGCGAGGTTAATAACCAAACATCCCTGACATGCTCCTATAGCCCACATCCTCTGCTCATTGCAATGACTTCCTATAAAATAGGGAATAACTTTTAAAGTCTGATGACTTTCAAATCCATAAACAGCTTAGGCCCTGACTACCTAAAAGAACTTTTGCAGCCCTGTAATTCTTGGTGACCCCTCAGATCAGGAGGCACAAATAAACTGTCCATCCCCAGGATGAGTTGTAGCCAGAGCCTTCTGTCATGCAGCCCCCACTCTTTGGAACACATTATCCTGACTGATCCGAGAGATCTCAAATCTGGAAAATTTTAAATCAAGATTGAAAATACATCTCTTCAATGTGTCATTTGAGGGCAAACAACACCTTCTATATATGTAGAATACTGCAAAATAGAGTTTAGTTAATTACCGGACTGCACTTTCAGTCTATTGGGAGAAAAGCACATTATAAATATTTTTTGTTGTTGTCTTCAGCAATGTAGTTCTTTGTCTTTCTGGCTAAAGCCAGACGTTGGTGAAATACAGATTTTTGGGTGGTGTGGAAATGCTGCAGAAGAAACACAGTGTTTTTTGGTCCTAGTAATGTGAATGAGATCTCATCCACACATTATGGGAAAAAAATTGCCAATACGCTGCATTTTCAAAATGCATTTGTTTTATATTTTATATTCATAATAGCAAGGATTTTTCCTATAGATTTAACAGGGGAAAAATAAAAGTGGAGAAAAACGCAGCAAAAAATGAAGTAAAAAATGCTACTTCACCCTTTAGCATTTTTTTTTTTTTTTTTTACAGAGATTTGCTATGTGGGACCTTAGCCTTAGTAGACCTTCATGTTCTCTGTAAAATAAGTTAATGCAGCTGCTCCCAGTGGCGTAACTATAATAGTAGCAGTGGTAGCAGCTGCCACAGGGCCCAACACCTTGGGGGCCCGGGCCCCCTCACAAGTAATATGACAAATAAATAAATAAATAAATAAATAAATAAATAAATTTTACTTTTTGAGACTCGAGTCCCCCTAAGGTGTTGTGTTCCGTGAGGAGGAGAGCCTCAGCGTGCATCCTTACAATGGGGGAGGGGCAGATACATCATGCAGGAAAAAGA
The DNA here is from genome assembly GCF_031893055.1 of Leptodactylus fuscus. NCBI lineage: Eukaryota > Metazoa > Chordata > Amphibia > Anura > Leptodactylidae > Leptodactylus > Leptodactylus fuscus. Next base: position 250,007,737 of record NC_134265.1, read on the forward strand.
TAGAGTGGGGGAATTCATCGTAAGGAGTGAGTAGAGCAGCAGCGCTGAGTCCTTTTGGAGAGTTGAAACAAGTGAGGTTAACCCATGTGTGTAGGGCAGGATGTACAGCACACAGTACAGTTCTGGCAGCTGCATACTGCAATTTCTCCTTTCCAACAATTATAAGTGTGCTGTCTGGGGAAGAAGGGGTTAAAAGTGCCACATTCAGTGTCTGTGAAGTGTTTTAAGTGAGAACTGTGAGAACACTCTTCACTGGCACTGAGTGTGGCATTTGTAACCCCTTCTTCCTCAGACAGAAAATGTATTACAGTACATAATACTGTATGCAGGGGCCACTATAGGGTATAATACTGTGTACAGGGGCCACTATGGGGCATAATAGTATGTGCAGGGATGCGGGGAGGAAGGGGAAGTCGGTCGGGGTCTTTGGGGGGGACCATGTCAAAAGTTTGTCATGGGGCCCCACCATTCCTTGTTACACCACTGGATGCGCCCATTGGTTAGCATTAGAGATGAGCAAACAGTGAAATATTTGAGATATTATAGTCTATGGGGTCCGTGCGCTTTAACTGCACAGCGTTTGCAGTTGCACTGATAAAAAGTAAGCTCCCTCGTAACCGCAAGCTGCCAGCTCTGACTAGCAAAGACGAGCCTGCAGCAAATCAACACTGGTTCTGCAGCAAGCTCATCCTTGCTAGTCAGGAGAACTGACAGCTTGCTGTTACGAGGCAGCTGACTTTTTTGTCATAGGAGTGCATTGACCAGCATTGATTGGCCAGTGTACAGCATTCAGCCAATCAACGCTAGTTCTGCCGGAGGCTCGTCTGTGAGGAGGTGGAGTCTAAAATTGGACCTCAATGGAGACTTCTGTGGTCCGATCTTAAACTCCACCTCCTCACAGACAAGCCTCCGGCAGAACCAGCATTGATTGGCTGAATGCTGTACACTGGCCAATCAATGCTGGTCAATTCATTCCTATGAGAAAAATTCAGCTCCCTCGTAACAGCAAGCTGCCTGCTCCTAGCAAGGACGAGCCTGCTGCAGAACCAGCGTTGATTTGCCGAATGCTATACACTGTATAGCATTTGGCCAATCAATGCTGGTTCTGAATCAAATATTTACTGCGAATAGCTAGTAGTATTCGATCGAGTACGAATATTTCGAATACTGTAGTATTCGATCGAATACCTACTCGATCGAATACTACTTGCTCATCTTTAGTTAGCATATTAAATTAGATATTTCTAACTTTGCACAATATATAAAATAGAGGCCTCCTTGATGTCATTGACTGTAAGTAGATAACATGACCATATGAGAATATCTTTATCCCTTGTTTGCTTTTCTAGTGACTTTATATGTTTAGAATTTCAGATTCAGGCAACCCTACATTTTCTGCTTTTAGTAAAAACTAGAGATGAGCGAACAGTGTTCTATCGAACTCATGTTCGATCGGATATTAGGCTGTTCGGCATGTTCGAATCGAATCGAACACCGCGTGGTAAAGTGCGCCATTACTCGATTCCCCTCCCACCTTCCCTGGCGCCTTTTTTGCTCCAATAACAGCGCTGGGTAGGTGGGACAGGAACTACGACACCGGTGACGTTGAAAAAAGTAGGCAAAACCCATTGGCTGCCGAAAACATGTGACCTCTAATTTAAAAGAACAGCGACGCCCAGCTTCGCGTCATTCTGAGCTTGCAATTCACCGAGGACGGAGGTTTCCGTCCAGCTAGCTAGGGCTTAGATTCTGGGTAGGCAGGGACAGGCTAGGATAGGAAGGAGAAGACAACCAACAGCTCTTGTAAGAGCTAAATTCCAGGGAGAAGCTTGTCAGTGTAACGTGGCACTGACGGGCTCAATCGCCGCAACCCAGCTTTCCCAGGATCCTGAATGGAATACACTGTCAGTGTATTCCCGTATACCCGATATATACCCCGATACCCGTTCCAACGGTGTGCCCCCCCACCTTCACCCCAGAAATACCCTGCAAGTCCCCTAGCAATAGAATTGGGGCTATATACACCCACAATTTTTACTACTGGTATACAGTGCCATTGTCTGACTGGGAATTCAAAGAATATATTGGGAATACAAATACCCTCATTTCTTGCTACTGCCATATAGTGCCAGTTTCTGACTGGTAATTCAAAGAATATATTGGGGTTACGTGCACCCACAATTTTTACTACTGGTATACAGTGCCATTGTCTGACTGGGAATTCAAAGAATATATTGGGAATACAAATACCCTCATTTCTTGCTACTGCCATATAGTGCCAGTGTCTGACTGGGAATTCAAAGAATATATTGGGGTTACGTGCACCCACAATTTTTACTACTGGTATACAGTGCCATTGTCTGACTGGGAATTCAAAGAGTATATTGGGAATACAAATACCCTCATTTCTTGCTACTGCCATATAGTGCCAGTTTCTGACTGGGAATTCAAAGAATATATTGGGGTTACGTGCACCCACAATTTTTACTACTGGTATACAGTGCCATTGTCTGACTGGGAATTCAAAGAATATATTGGGGTTATAAATACCCTCATTTCTTGCTACTGCCATATAGTGCCAGTTTCTGACTGGTAATTCAAAGAATATATTGGGGTTACGTGCACCCACAATTTTTACTACTGGTATACAGTGCCATTGTCTGACTGGGAATTCAAAGAGTATATTGGGAATACAAATACCCTCATTTCTTGCTACTGCCATATAGTGCCAGTTTCTGACTGGGAATTCAAAGAATATATTGGGGTTACGTGCACCCACAATTTTTACTACTGGTATACAGTGCCATTGTCTGACTGGGAATTCAAAGAATATATTGGGGTTATAAATACCCTCATTTCTTGCTACTGCCATATAGTGCCAGTTTCTGACTGGGAATTCAAAGAATATATTGGGGTTACGTGCACCCACAATTTTTACTACTGGTATACAGTGCCATTGTCTGACTGGGAATTCAAAGAGTATATTGGGAATACAAATACCCTCATTTCTTGCTACTGCCATATAGTGCCAGTTTCTGACTGGGAATTCAAAGAATATATTGGGGTTACGTGCACCCACAATTTTTACTACTGGTATACAGTGCCATTGTCTGACTGGGAATTCAAAGAGTATATTGGGAATACAAATACCCTCATTTCTTGCTACTGCCATATAGTGCCAGTTTCTGACTGGGAATTCAAAGAATATATTGGGGTTACGTGCACCCACAATTTTTACTACTGGTATACAGTGCCATTGTCTGACTGGGAATTCAAAGAATATATTGGGGTTATAAATACCCTCATTTCTTGCTACTGCCATATAGTGCCAGTTTCTGACTGGGAATTCAAAGAATATATTGGGGTTACGTGCACCCACAATTTTTACTACTGGTATACAGTGCCATTGTCTGACTGGGAATTCAAAGAGTATACTGGGAATACAAATACCCTCATTTCTTGCTACTGCCATATAGTGCCAGTTTCTGACTGGGAATTCAAAGAATATATTGGGGTTACGTGCACCCACAATTTTTACTACTGGTATACAGTGCCATTGTCTGACTGGGAATTCAAAGAATATATTGGGGTTATAAATACCCTCATTTCTTGCTACTGCCATATAGTGCCAGTTTCTGACTGGTAATTCAAAGAATATATTGGGGTTACGTGCACCCACAATTTTTACTACTGGTATACAGTGCCATTGTCTGACTGGGAATTCAAAGAATATATTGGGGTTATAAATACCCTCATTTCTTGCTACTGCCATATAGTGCCAGTTTCTGACTGGTAATTCAAAGAATATATTGGGGTTACGTGCACCCACAATTTTTACTACTGGTATACAGTGCCATTGTCTGACTGGGAATTCAAAGAATATATTGGGGTTATAAATACCCTCATTTCTTGCTACTGCCATATAGTGCCAGTTTCTGACTGGTAATTCAAAGAATATATTGGGGTTACGTGCACCCACAATTTTTACTACTGGTATACAGTGCCATTGTCTGACTGGGAATTCAAAGAGTATATTGGGAATACAAATACCCTCATTTCTTGCTACTGCCATATAGTGCCAGTTTCTGACTGGGAATTCAAAGAATATATTGGGGTTACGTGCACCCACAATTTTTACTACTGGTATACAGTGCCATTGTCTGACTGGGAATTCAAAGAATATATTGGGGTTATAAATACCCTCATTTCTTGCTACTGCCATATAGTGCCAGTTTCTGACTGGGAATTCAAAGAATATATTGGGGTTACGTGCACCCACAATTTTTACTACTGGTATACAGTGCCATTGTCTGACTGGGAATTCAAAGAGTATATTGGGAATACAAATACCCTCATTTCTTGCTACTGCCATATAGTGCCAGTTTCTGACTGGGAATTCAAAGAATATATTGGGGTTACGTGCACCCACAATTTTTACTACTGGTATACAGTGCCATTGTCTGACTGGGAATTCAAAGAATATATTGGGGTTATAAATACCCTCATTTCTTGCTACTGCCATATAGTGCCAGTTTCTGACTGGGAATTCAAAGAATATATTGGGGTTACGTGCACCCACAATTTTTACTACTGGTATACAGTGCCATTGTCTGACTGGGAATTCAAAGAGTATATTGGGAATACAAATACCCTCATTTCTTGCTACTGCCATATAGTGCCAGTTTCTGACTGGTAATTCAAAGAATATATTGGGGTTACGTGCACCCACAATTTTTCTACTGGTATACAGTGCCATTGTCTGACTGGGAATTCAAAGAATATATTGGGGTTATAAATACCCTCATTTCTTGCTACTGCCATATAGTGCCAGTTTCTGACTGGGAATTCAAAGAATATATTGGGGTTACGTGCACCCACAATTTTTACTACTGGTATACAGTGCCATTGTCTGACTGGGAATTCAAAGAATATATTGGGGTTATAAATACCCTCATTTCTTGCTACTGCCATATAGTGCCAGTTTCTGACTGGGAATTCAAAGAATATATTGGGGTTACGTGCACCCACAATTTTTACTACTGGTATACAGTGCCATTGTCTGACTGGGAATTCAAAGAGTATATTGGGAATACAAATACCCTCATTTCTTGCTACTGCCATATAGTGCCAGTTTCTGACTGGGAATTCAAAGAATATATTGGGGTTACGTGCACCCACAATTTTTACTACTGGTATACAGTGCCATTGTCTGACTGGGAATTCAAAGAATATATTGGGGTTATAAATACCCTCATTTCTTGCTACTGCCATATAGTGCCAGTTTCTGACTGGTAATTCAAAGAATATATTGGGGTTACGTGCACCCACATTTTTTACTACTGGTATACAGTGCCATTGTCTGACTGGGAATTCAAAGAGTATATTGGGAATACAAATACCCTCATTTCTTGCTACTGCCATATAGTGCCAGTTTCTGACTGGGAATTCAAAGAATATATTGGGGTTACGTGCACCCACAATTTTTACTACTGGTATACAGTGCCATTGTCTGACTGGGAATTCAAAGAATATATTGGGGTTATAAATACCCTCATTTCTTGCTACTGCCATATAGTGCCAGTTTCTGACTGGGAATTCAAAGAATATATTGGGGTTACGTGCACCCACAATTTTTACTACTGGTATACAGTGCCATTGTCTGACTGGGAATTCAAAGAGTATATTGGGAATACAAATACCCTCATTTCTTGCTACTGCCATATAGTGCCAGTTTCTGACTGGGAATTCAAAGAATATATTGGGGTTACGTGCACCCACAATTTTTACTACTGGTATACAGTGCCATTGTCTGACTGGGAATTCAAAGAATATATTGGGGTTATAAATACCCTCATTTCTTGCTACTGCCATATAGTGCCAGTTTCTGACTGGGAATTCAAAGAATATATTGGGGTTACGTGCACCCACAATTTTTACTACTGGTATACAGTGCCATTGTCTGACTGGGAATTCAAAGAGTATATTGGGAATACAAATACCCTCATTTCTTGCTACTGCCATATAGTGCCAGTTTCTGACTGGTAATTCAAAGAATATATTGGGGTTACGTGCACCCACAATTTTTACTACTGGTATACAGTGCCAATTTCTAACTAGGAATTCAAAATGCGCAAGGCTCCCGGAAAGGGACGTGGACGAGGCCGTGGGCGAGGTCGGGGGAATGGTTCTGGGGAGCAAGGTAGCAGTGAAGCCACAGGGCGTCCCGTGCCTACTCCTGTGGGGCAGCAAGCATTGCGCCACTCCACAGTGCCAGGGTTGCTTGCCACATTAACTAAACTGCAGGGTACAAACCTTAGTAGGCCCGAGAACCAGGAACAGGTCTTGCAATGGCTGTCAGAGAACGCTTACAGCACATTGTCCAGCAGCCAGTCAGACTCTGCCTCCTCTCCTCCTATTACCCAACAGTCTTGTCTTCCTTCCTCCCAAAATTCCGAAGCTTTACAGAACAATAACCCAAACTGTCCCTGCTCCCCAGAGCTGTTCTCCGCTCCTTTCATTGTCCCTCAACCTGCCTCTCCACGTCACGATTCCACGAACCTAACAGAGGAGCATCTGTATCCAGATGCTCAAACACTAGAGTCTCCTCCATCTCCGTTCGATTTGGTGGTGGATGACCAGCAACCCACCCTCATCGACGATGATGTGACGCAGTTGCCGTCAGGGCATCCAGTTGACCGGCGCATTGTGCGGGAGGAGGAGATGAGACAGGAGTTGGAAGAGGAAGTGGTGGATGATGAGGACACTGACCCGACCTGGACAGGGGGGATGTCAAGCGGGGAAAGTAGTGTGGATGTTGAGGCAGGTGCAGCACCAAAAAGGGTAGCTAGAGGCAGAGGCAGAGGTCAGCAGCTTAGGCGAAGCCAGGCCACACCCGGAATCTCCCAAGATGTTCCAGTTCGTACCCAGCCCCGAAAAACTCCCACCTCGAGGGCACGTTTCTCGAAGGTGTGGAGTTTTTTCAAGGAATGCGCCGAGGACAGATATAGTGTTGTCTGCACAATTTGCCTCTCGAAATTGATTAGGGGCTCTGAGAAGAGCAACCTGTCCACCACTTCAATGCGCCGTCATTTGGAATCCAAGCACTGGAATCAGTGGCAGGCAGCAACGGCAGGACAAAGGCCGCCTGCCGTTCACGCCACTGCCACTGCCTCTGCCTCTGCCTCTGCCACTGCCACTGCTGACTGTGCTGGCGATGCACTCCAGAGGATGAGCCAGGACACCACTTCATCTGCCTCCGCCACTTTGTTGACTTCTACCTCATCCTCCCCTGGTCCTGTCTTATCTCCTTCTCCTGCACCATCAAAGGCACCATCAGGCGTTTCTTTACAACAACCCACCATCTCTCAGACATTGGAGCGGCGGCAGAAATACACTGCTAACCACCCACACGCGCAAGCCTTGAACGCCAACATCGCTAAACTGCTGGCCCAGGAGATGTTGGCGTTCCGGCTTGTTGAAACTCCCGCCTTCCTGGACCTGATGGCAACTGCGGCACCTCGCTATGCCGTCCCTAGCCGTCACTACTTCTCCCGGTGTGCCGTCCCCGCCTTGCACCAGCACGTGTCACTCAACATCAGGCGGGCCCTTAGTTCGGCGCTTTGCACAAAGGTCCACTTGACCACCGACGCGTGGACAAGTGCATGCGGACAGGGACGCTACATTTCACTGACGGCACACTGGGTGAATGTAGTTGAGGCTGGGACTGCTTCCCAAACTGGCCCGGTGTACCTCGTCTCCCCGCCTAACATTCCTGGCAGGGACACGAGAAGAACACCCCCCTCCTCCTCCTCCTCTACCGCCTCCTCCTCCGCCACCGCCTCCTCCTCCGCCACCGCCTCCTCCTCCGCTGTTAGATTGACCCCAGCTACGAGTTGGAAACGTTGCAGCACTGGCGTTGGTAGACGTCAGCAGGCTGTGCTGAAGCTGATCAGCTTGGGGGACAGACAGCACACTGCCTCCGAGGTGAGGGATGCCCTCCTCGATGAGACGGCAATATGGTTTGAGCCGCTGCACCTGGGCCCAGGCATGGTCGTTTGTGATAACGGCCGGAACCTGGTAGCAGCTCTGGAGCTTGCCGGACTCCAACATGTTCCATGCCTGGCCCACGTCTTCAACCTAGTGGTGCAACGTTTCCTAAAGAGCTACCCCAATGTTCCAGAGCTACTGGTGAAAGTGCGGCGCATGTGCGCCCACTTTCGCAAGTCGACAGTAGCCGCTGCTAGCTTAAAATCTCTCCAGCAACGCCTGCATGTGCCACAACACCGGCTTTTGTGCGACGTCCCCACACGCTGGAACTCAACGTTTCAGATGTTGAATAGAGTGGTTGAGCAGCAGAGACCTTTGATGGAATACCAGCTACAAAACCCTAGGGTGCCACAAAGTCAGCTGCCTCAGTTTCACATCCATGAGTGGCCATGGATGAGAGACCTTTGTGACATCCTACGGGTCTTTGAGGAGTCCACAAGGAGGGTGAGCTCTGAGGATGCGATGGTGAGCCTTACAATCCCGCTCTTGTGTGTTCTGAGAGAATCCCTGATTGACATCAGGGATAACTCAGATCACACAGAGGAGTTAGGGATAGCATCCGATCCGTCACAGCTGGAGAGTAGGTCCACACATCTGTCCGCTTCACTGCGTTTAATGGAGGAGGAGGAGGAGGAGGAAGAAGAGTTGTCCGATGATGTGATGGTGATACAGGAGGCTTCCGGGCAACTTCGAATCGTCCCATTGTTGCAGCGCGGATGGGTAGACATGGAGGATGAGGAGGAAATGGAGATTGAACTTTCCGGTGGGGCCAGAGGAGTCATGCCAACTAACACTGTGGCAGACATGGCTGAGTTCATGTTGGGGTGCTTTACAACCGACAAGCGTATTGTCAAAATCATGGAGGACAACCAGTACTGGATCTTTGCTATCCTTGACCCCCGGTATAAAAACAACATCTCGTCTTTTATTCCGGTAGAGGGGAGGGCCAATCGCATCAATGCTTGCCACAGGCAATTGGTGCAGAATATGATGGAGATGTTTCCAGCATGTGACGTTGGCGGCAGGGAGGGCAGTTCCTCCAGTAGGCAACCAAGTTCTCACCGGTCCACACAAACGAGGGGCACACTGTCTAAGGTCTGGGACACCTTGATGGCACCCCCTCGCCAAAGTGCCGCCACGGAGGGTCCTAGTGTCACCAGGCGTGAGAAGTATAGGCGCATGTTGCGGGAATACCTTTCCGACCACAGCCCTGTCCTCTCCGACCCCTCTGCGCCCTACACGTATTGGGTGTCGAAGTTGGACCTGTGGCTTGAACTTGCCCTATATGCCTTGGAGGTGCTGTCCTGTCCTGCCGCCAGCGTCCTATCTGAGAGGGTGTTCAGTGCAGCCGGTGGCATCATCACTGACAAGCGCACCCGTCTGTCAGCTGAGAGTGCCGACCGGCTCACTTTGATAAAAATGAACCACCACTGGGTAGAGCCGTCATTTTTGTGCCCACCTGTGTAAAGCACCCCAACATGAAACTCCATGTCTGTACTCAACCTCTCCAATTCCTCCGCATCCTCATACTCATCCACCATAAGCGTTGCACAATTCTGCTAATACTAGGCTCCCTCCACCCTGATTTCCCCCAACTCTGCTGGTTAGAGGCTCCCTCCACCCTGATTTCCACCAACTCTGCTGGTTAGAGGCTCCCTCCACCATGAATTTGCCCAAACTGGGCTGTTTAGAGGCTCCCTCCACCATGAATTGGTCCAAACTGGGGTTTTTAGAGGCTCCCTCCACCATGAATTGGTCCAAACTGGGCTGGTTAGAGGCTCCCTCCACCATGAATTTCCCAAAACTTGGCTGTTTAGAGGCTCCCTCCACCATGAATTTGCCCAAACTGGGCTGTTTAGAGGCTCCCTCCACCATGAATTGGTCCAAACTGGGCTGGTTAGAGGCTCCCTCCACCATGAATTTCCCAAAACTTGGCTGTTTAGAGGCTCCCTCCACCATTAATTGGTCCAAACTGGGCTGGTTAGAGGCTCCCTCCACCATGAATTTGCCCAAACTGGGGTGGTTAGAGGCTCCCTCCACCATTAATTGGTCCAAACTGGGCTGGTTAGAGGCTCCCTCCACCATGAATTTCCCAAAACTTGGCTGTTTAGAGGCTCCCTCCACCATTAATTGGTCCAAACTGGGCTGGTTAGAGGCTCCCTCCACCATGAATTTGCCCAAACTGGGCTGTTTAGAGGCTCCCTCCACCATGAATTTGCCCAAACTGGGCTGTTTAGAGGCTCCCTCCACCATGAATTGGTCCAAACTGGGCTGGTTAGAGGCTCCCTCCACCATGAATTTCCCAAAACTTGGCTGTTTAGAGGCTCCCTCCACCATTAATTGGTCCAAACTGGGCTGGTTAGAGGCTCCCTCCACCATGAATTTGCCCAAACTGGGGTGGTTAGAGGCTCCCTCCACCATTAATTGGTCCAAACTGGGCTGGTTAGAGGCTCCCTCCACAATTAATTGGTCCAAACTGGGCTAATTAGAGGCTCCCTCCACCATGAATTGGTCCAAACTGGGTTTTTTAGAGGCTCCCTCCACCATGAATTTCCCAAAACTTGGCTGTTTAGAGGCTCCCTCCACCATTAATTGGTCCAAACTGGGCTGGTTAGAGGCTCCCTCCACCATGAATTTGCCCAAACTGGGCTGTTTAGAGGCTCCCTCCACCATGAATTTGCCCAAACTGGGCTGTTTAGAGGCTCCCTCCACCATGAATTGGTCCAAACTGGGCTGGTTAGAGGCTCCCTCCACCATGAATTTCCCAAAACTTGGCTGTTTAGAGGCTCCCTCCACCATTAATTGGTCCAAACTGGGCTGGTTAGAGGCTCCCTCCACCATGAATTTGCCCAAACTGGGCTGTTTAGAGGCTCCCTCCACCATGAATTGGTCCAAACTGGGGTGGTTAGAGGCTCCCTCCACCATGAATTGGTCCAAACTGGGCTGGTTAGAGGCTCCCTCCACAATTAATTGGTCCAAACTGGGCTAATTAGAGGCTCCCTCCACCATGAATTGGTCCAAACTGGGTTTTTTAGAGGCTCCCTCCACCATGAATTTCCCAAAACTTGGCTGTTTAGAGGCTCCCTCCACCATTAATTGGTCCAAACTGGGCTGGTTAGAGGCTCCCTCCACCATGAATTTGCCCAAACTGGGCTGTTTAGAGGCTCCCTCCACCATGAATTTGCCCAAACTGGGCTGTTTAGAGGCTCCCTCCACCATGAATTGGTCCAAACTGGGCTGGTTAGAGGCTCCCTCCACCATGAATTTCCCAAAACTTGGCTGTTTAGAGGCTCCCTCCACCATTAATTGGTCCAAACTGGGCTGGTTAGAGGCTCCCTCCACAATTAATTGGTCCAAACTGGGCTAATTAGAGGCTCCCTCCACCATGAATTGGTCCAAACTGGGTTTTTTAGAGGCTCCCTCCACCATGAATTTGCCCAAACTGGGCTGTTTAGAGGCTCCCTCCACCATGAATTGGTCCAAACTGGGCTGGTTAGAGGCTCCCTCCACCATGCATTTCCCAAAACTTGGCTGTTTAGAGGCTCCCTCCACCATTAATTGGTCCAAACTGGGCTGGTTAGAGGCTCCCTCCACCATTAATTGGTCCAAACTGGGCTGGTTAGAGGCTCCCTCCACCATGAATTTGCCCAAACTGGGCTGGTTAGAGGCTCCCTCCACCATGAATTTCCCAAAACTTGGCTGTTTAGAGGCTCCCTCCACCATTAATTGGTCCAAACTGGGCTGGTTAGAGGCTCCCTCCACCATGAATTTGCCCAAACTGGGGTGGTTAGAGGCTCCCTCCACCATTAATTGGTCCAAACTGGGCTGGTTAGAGGCTCCCTCCACAATTAATTGGTCCAAACTGGGCTAATTAGAGGCTCCCTCCACCATGAATTGGTCCAAACTGGGTTTTTTAGAGGCTCCCTCCACCATGAATTTGCCCAAACTGGGCTGTTTAGAGGCTCCCTCCACCATGAATTGGTCCAAACTGGGCTGGTTAGAGGCTCCCTCCACCATGAATTTCCCAAAACTTGGCTGTTTAGAGGCTCCCTCCACCATTAATTGGTCCAAACTGGGCTGGTTAGAGGCTCCCTCCACCATTAATTGGTCCAAACTGGGCTGGTTAGAGGCTCCCTCCACCATTAATTGGTCCAAACTGGGCTGGTTAGAGGCTCCCTCCACCATGAATTTCCCAAAACTTGGCTGTTTAGAGGCTCCCTCCACCATTAATTGGTCCAAACTGGGCTGGTTAGAGGCTCCCTCCACCATGAATTTGCCCAAACTGGGCTGTTTAGAGGCTCCCTCCACCATGAATTTGCCCAAACTGGGCTGTTTAGAGGCTCCCTCCACCATGAATTGGTCCAAACTGGGCTGGTTAGAGGCTCCCTCCACCATGAATTTCCCAAAACTTGGCTGTTTAGAGGCTCCCTCCACCATTAATTGGTCCAAACTGGGCTGGTTAGAGGCTCCCTCCACCATGAATTTGCCCAAACTGGGGTGGTTAGAGGCTCCCTCCACCATTAATTGGTCCAAACTGGGCTGGTTAGAGGCTCCCTCCACAATTAATTGGTCCAAACTGGGCTAATTAGAGGCTCCCTCCACCATGAATTGGTCCAAACTGGGTTTTTTAGAGGCTCCCTCCACCATGAATTTCCCAAAACTTGGCTGTTTAGAGGCTCCCTCCACCATTAATTGGTCCAAACTGGGCTGGTTAGAGGCTCCCTCCACCATGAATTTGCCCAAACTGGGCTGTTTAGAGGCTCCCTCCACCATGAATTTGCCCAAACTGGGCTGTTTAGAGGCTCCCTCCACCATGAATTGGTCCAAACTGGGCTGGTTAGAGGCTCCCTCCACCATGAATTTCCCAAAACTTGGCTGTTTAGAGGCTCCCTCCACCATTAATTGGTCCAAACTGGGCTGGTTAGAGGCTCCCTCCACCATGAATTTGCCCAAACTGGGCTGTTTAGAGGCTCCCTCCACCATGAATTTGCCCAAACTGGGCTGTTTAGAGGCTCCCTCCACCATGAATTGGTCCAAACTGGGCTGGTTAGAGGCTCCCTCCACCATGAATTTCCCAAAACTTGGCTGTTTAGAGGCTCCCTCCACCATTAATTGGTCCAAACTGGGCTGGTTAGAGGCTCCCTCCACCATGAATTTGCCCAAACTGGGGTGGTTAGAGGCTCCCTCCACCATTAATTGGTCCAAACTGGGCTGGTTAGAGGCTCCCTCCACAATTAATTGGTCCAAACTGGGCTAATTAGAGGCTCCCTCCACCATGAATTGGTCCAAACTGGGTTTTTTAGAGGCTCCCTCCACCATGAATTTGCCCAAACTGGGCTGTTTAGAGGCTCCCTCCACCATGAATTGGTCCAAACTGGGCTGGTTAGAGGCTCCCTCCACCATGAATTGGTCCAAACTGGGCTGGTTAGAGGCTCCCTCCACCATGAATTTCCCAAAACTTGGCTGTTTAGAGGCTCCCTCCACCATTAATTGGTCCAAACTGGGCTGGTTAGAGGCTCCCTCCACCATGAATTTGCCCAAACTGGGCTGTTTAGAGGCTCCCTCCACCATGAATTTGCCCAAACTGGGCTGGTTAGAGGCTCCCTCCACCATGAATTGGTCCAAACTGGGCTGGTTAGAGGCTCCCTCCACCATGAATTGGTCCAAACTGGGGTTTTTAGAGGCTCCCTCCACCATGAATTGGTCCAAACTGGGGTTTTTAGAGTCTCCCTCCACCATGAATTGGTCCAAACTGGGGTTTTTAGAGTCTCCCTCCACCATGAATTGGTCCAAACTGGGGTTTTTAGAGGCTCCCTCCACCATGAATTTGCCCAAACTCTGCTGGTTAGAGGCTCAATCCACCCTGATTTTCAAAACAAATGTTGGTGCCAACCTCAACTTACTACAAGGGCCAAATTCACTGCTGGTGACAAGCTCTCCTCACTGCAAGTGCCAAATACACATGTTTCAAGGTGTTTTCCTACTGTCAGAGAGGTGGTATTGAGTGTGTAAAGTGTGTAGTTGTTAGGCTGTGATGTTGGGGTAATAGAGGGTCTTTGGTGTGTTAGATGCCCCCAGACATGCTTCCCCTGCTGTCCCAGTGTCATTCCAGAGGTGTTGGCATCATTTCCTGGGGTGTCATAGTGGACTTGGTGACCCTCCAGACACGGATTTGGGTTTCCCCCTTAACGAGTATCTGTTCCCCATAGACTATAATGGGGTTCGAAACCCGTTCGAACACACGAACATTGAGCGGCTGTTCGAATCGAATTTCGAACCTCGAACATTTTAGTGTTCGCTCATCTCTAGTAAAAACCTAAAATTCTTATTGTCATTTCAAGTTAATGAATGTAGGCCTATAATGATTTCATTTTCCTTGTTTTCTTCATTTAAAATATCAAACAAAACAACATATTCAGCAGATGGAAGATGGCAGATTCTTCAAGTTAAGAACTTTAAGAAATGAAATTTTGCATAATTGTTCTCCTGTGACAAAACATTAATGTACAAAGAGTTCACGTTATTTAGTATATTACTACATTTTTATTTCAGCAGCAGTATTAGTGTTTGTTCATGTACAGCGCCATGCACTAAAAAGTCAGAACATTGTGCTCAAGAGGCCTTCGCCGAACATCTTGCTAATTGCTAATAAGATATCATTACTAAACTTTAACTGCCTCTGGAATTAAGTGTTATGAAGATTTTGCTTTTGCTTAAAATAATGCTTTCTTTTTGTTTCTAAAGTGTAAGATTTATTTTGTGACTATATTTCCTATTAATTAATTTAGCTTCATTATTGTCTTATAGAAAACAAATTGCTGTATTTTCTGGAAATAATCTCAAACTTCAATTATAACGAATTAATAATCGTAATTTAAAATTTTAGACTGCAACAGGTGCTTTTCCTCACATATAACTTTTATTTAATGTTCTTACTAGGTGTTTTGTTGATGTATTTACAGATGACTTACAGTATTTCACCAGTTATTAGGAATTTTTTTTCATTCTTTCACTGTATCTGCCTAGACTTGCCATGGTTTGCCACATATCACTGATCACCTATGTATGATCATTGGAAAACTGATTTTGTTCTGTTAAAAATGACTCATATGACAATTCTCACATTAGACAGTGTGAAAAGGTGACAGGCAGAGTGCTAGAATCTTGCTATATCTCCCCCAGGTTTGTAATGTATGTGAGGTCCAGTGCGGGTAGGCCTCAGTAGGCCTCAGTCCAGGTGTCAATCCTGGGCTCATTACTGGGCCAGAATAGACTGCAGATTCTGTACTCCAATGAAAATACTTGAAGTGAAAGGAAGTGTATGGTTCTGTCCTGTAACCCTGAGTCCAATGAGACAAAGTTTTACTTGTTTTGTTAGTGTAGTTGGTAGTAAGCCACATGTATAGTTAGGTTAAAATTAATGTTTAGTTAGTCGCTCAGACGAGCAGGTTTTTATTTTGTTTTTACCTGAAGTTAAGACTGTATTTTGTTTTACTAATTTTATGCCTGAAGTCAAAGTTTATTTGTTTCCTGTTTTTTTTTTTTTGTTTGTTTTTTTTTCTAAATAAACCGGTTTACTGCATATTTTGTGTCCCTGTCTTGACTTTTTGGGTCTGCACCACTGCTTCTACGTAGCGACCTTCCCCACAACAAGTAAAAAACAATGAAGTCAAGTACAACACAGGACACCATTCAAGATATTTTAGCATCACCTGTATTTGTATTGTTTGCTGCAAACAACACATTTATAGAATTATGTTGTACACCAATGTTACCCCATCCCATTCTGATAACATTAAATGGGAATAGTGTTATTCTTCAGATTTCTTCTCTGGAGGTCGAAACATTCGCATACCTCATATTCCAGACATCTGTTTGATTGGCATTCCTGAATGAAAGAGCCTATCAATATCACTTGAGAATCTTTCTCTGGAAAACCTATTTTACCGAGAAAAAATAACCTTACATTGGCCGAACCATAATGACTGATCTACCCTACTCTAACACATCTATGTGATATCGATTAAAAAGATCGTCCGCATAACAGACATAATTGTGCTAGTAGGAAAAACACACAAGTAACATAAAATGAACGCTAACGCATTTCAGGGTTTGCGTTCCCCTATGCTATGATTAAGGGGAACGCAAACCCCGAAATGCGTTAGCGTTCATTTTATGTCACTTGTGTGTTTTTCCTACTAGCACAATTATGTCTGTTATGTGGACGATCTTTTTAATCGATATGAAATAAAGCCTTGAAGTTTTAAGGACTCTGGAGTGTTGCATACTTCCTTCCTTCACACATGTATTTTCTCAGTCTGATTGTCCTCATCGGTCCAGAGTCTTGCACCTCCAGGAAGGTCCACCGAAGTGGTAAGCTACAGTCATTCCATTATTTCTCTAACACATCTATGCTACTGTATAGAATTAAAAACACACACACACACACATACACTTTCAGTTTGTGCTTGTCTTGTTTAATAATAAGGACACCAGGCAGGGCATGATGCTTTCCTTCCTTTTAGTATCATAGACCACTATATATGTTGACATTTTGTTTACTGCAATAGACCTTCAGATTTGAGCACATTAGAACCTTCACTACTGAAGGCTAGCAGATATGTTCCTATTAAAAGCTTCACTAACATAGATCATCTGTACTAGTTATAATCAACGACACAGCTATAACCAACATGATATGTTCACAAACCTTTTTTACTACTCCAGATTAGCAATTGACCCCATGATTGTCAGAGACCTCCAGTGTTGTGTCCTATTCCCATTTACTTTCATCTAGCAAAAACAGTATTACTCGCAATAATAATAATAATAATAATAATAATAATAATAATAATAAATTTTATTTATATAGCGCCAACATATTCCGCAGCACTATACAATTTGTATGGTTCAGATACAGACAGATACAAAACAAAGAACGTCATTTCACACAATGGGACTGAGGGCCCTGCTCACAAGAGCTTACAATCTATGAGGTAGAGGGGATGACACAAGAGGTAGGAGGGGCGGCATTGCTTATACAGTGTTCAGACGATTTTGTAATAGAGTTTGGAGCCATTACACAAACAAAGCTTTATGGGCCGTCACTAGTAGTGTCCTTGAACATGTGGATAGAGCATGGACAAATATGTTAGGCTGAAAAGGCATCAAGAACGGAAGGGTTTGCATTAGGAATTGTGATAGGCCTGTCTGAAAAGATGCGTCTTTAGTTTGCGTTTGAAACTGTAGAAATTGGGAGTTAATCTGATTGTCCGGGGTAGAGCATTCCAGAGAAGTGGTGCAGCTCGGGAGAAGTCTTGTATACGAGCGTGGGAGGTTCTGATAATAGAGGATGTAAGTGTTAGGTCATTGAGTGAGCGAAGAACACGGGTTGGGCGGTAGACTGAGATGAGGGAGGAAATGTAGGGAGGTGCGGCATTATGGAGAGCCTTGTGGATGAGGGTGATAACTTTATATTTTATTCTATATTGAATAGGCAGCCAATGTAGCGACTGGCACAGACCGGAGGCATCGCTGTAGCGTCTAGCCTGGTAGATGAGCCTGGCCGCTGCATTCAGAATAGATTGTAGAAGGGAGAGTTTAGTGAGGGGAAGACCGATTAGTAAGGAGTTACAGTAGTCAAGGCGAGAATGAATCAGAGAGACAATAAGTGTCTTTAGTGTATCTCTGGTAAGGAAAGGACGTATTCTGGAGATATTTTTGAGGTAGAGGTGACATGAACGTGCGAGTGATTCAATATGAGGGGTGAAGGAAAGGTCTGCGTGAAACATGACCCCGAGGCAGCGGGCCTGCTGCCTAGGAGTTATAGTAAGGCCTGAGACTGCAATGGATATATCAGGGACAGATCTGTTAGATGGTGGAAACAGTAGTAGTTCAGTCTTAGAGAGATTTAGTTTCAGATAGAGCAAGGACATGATATTAGAGACAGCAGAGAGACAGTCACTGGTGTTCTGTATGAGTGCAGGGGTGATGTCACGGGAAGATGTGTATAATTGGGTGTCGTCAGCATAAAGATGGTACCTGAAGCCAAATCTGGCGATGGTTTGTCCAATGGGGGCTGTGTAGAGAGAAAAAAGCAGGGGGCCTAGGACCGAGCCCTGAGGAACCCCAACAGCAAGGGAAAGAGGGGAGGAAACAGAGCCCGCAAATGATACGCTGAAAGTGCGGTCTGAGAGATAAGAGGAGAACCAGGAGAGCGCAGTGTCATTGAGGCCGACTGAGCGGAGCATAGTGAGGAGGAGATGATGGTCAACAGTGTCAAAAGCTGCAGAGAGGTCCAGAAGAATAAGAAGAGAGAAGTCACCATTGGATTTAGCCGTCAGGAGATCATTGGAGACTTTTGTGAGAGCCGTTTCAGTAGAGTGCAGAGCACGGAAACCAGATTGTAAGGGGTCAAGAAGAGAGTTAGCAGAGAGATAGCGGATTAAACGAGAATAGACCAGGCGTTCCAAGAGTTTAGAGATAGCAATAGACTTTTATAATTTACTAAGATAATTTGCTCAGAATTTGTCAGCAGATTTCATGGTTAACATTGAAAAAATGGAAATCAGGGCATCTACAATAAACTGCATTTTCACAGCATGTTAAAGGAATTATTGTAAATCCTATTTATTTGTAGTGATCAAGTTTTCAACATGGAAAGCTTCCCACATAGGAATACATAATGTGTAAACATGGGAAAGGGAGTTTACACCATCTAACTATTCACCTTAGGCATCAGAGAAGCTAAGTACATCCTTAGTAAAAAGCAATTTTACTATAATATGTGCTTTAAATGTGAGCCAGACTTACAAAGTCATCTTGTCTACCCTCAACTATAGCTGCTAACTAGAAACTTTTTTTTTATTAACAAGCATTTATACAGATAGAGCTATCATTTAGCACTTTGTGGCAGAAGTCTCACACTCATTGTGCTAGATCCGCTAGAAGTGAAATTTTAATTTATTCTTTGGTTTCATGCATATGGCAGAATAGTGTGCACAAAGGCAATATATGACTTCCTAGTACACACATTCTCTGTGTATGGCAATAAAGGCTCTGTTTGGTAACATATGTACAGAGCTCATTTCCTCTATATGTATTTTTTTTAAGCAAACTCTTATTTTTGCATTGCAATGTTGCAGATATTATTTCAAAGAGCCAGAGGTGCTAAACAGATTGACATGTAGTTTCTGGGATCAGTTCCAGTATAACTTGTCATTTATACATTAAAATAGCTGCTCATTCTGGAATCAGGAGTTCTGTGTGTGGTCCTATTTAACACCATTCTCTCATACTGCGGTAGGTGACAATAAGGACCACTCTCTTAAAAGGTCCAGAATGAGCAAAGAGTTTAATGCATAAATAACCAGTAATACTGAATTTTATAACAAATGTATATAATGTATATGAATCTCATTGAACACTGTGTACACATCGATTGGGAAGGCAGGGACGGTAATAAACTGTCCCTGCCTTCTGTATTGACAGCTGGATCCCCAGTTCGGCAGCTAAGTACGTCCTTGCAGAGTTAAGAGTGGATGGTCTGAAGGGGCCACACGGTGGCTCAGTGGTTAGCACTGCAGCCTTGCAGTGCTGGAATCCTGGTGTTCAAATCCCGCCAAAGGCATAATACCATATGCAAGGAGTTTTTATGTTTTCCCCGTGTTTGCATGGATTTCCATCCCATATTCCAAAAAATGACATACTGATACTCACTATGTGGGGCTCACAATCTACATTTAAAAAAAAAAAAAAGAAAAGAAAAAAAAAGTGGATGGTCTGACATATATAATCTATGGACAGCCGGGAACTGGTTTATAAAGCCTTAGTATTAAATATTAACATAATTAACATTATAATTTAATAGTGCTTACAAGTAAGAATGGCACGACTTTCATCTGATAGAGTACGGCTACTGAAAACATTTTAATAATAAACCATTAAACCATAAACAATATTTGTTATATAGGTACAAAATCACAAATGAATTTCTTTTATGGCTTTTTCTTTTTTTTTTTTCCCTAAGTCCTTGTATGCTTTACTTTGTTGTAAATGAATTAGCTGTTTTCTTTATGATCACAATGATCAAAATGTTCTGATACTGGTATTTCATGTGTTTTCATTGTTATTATAGTTATTATTTAAATTCTATTCTAGGCTTTTAAAATACCGACAAAAGGAATAAACACAATATTTTTCATTGAACTCCAACCTGGTTATTGCTTTTGGTACACTATGTACTTTAGAATTAATATTCCAGCAATCATACTTGTAGTTTTTATTGTAAGTAAAAAAAAAAAAAATGTATGTTTTGTAAGTTGTAAGTTTCCATGATATATTTTCAGCCATTCCTTCTATGATGATGTTGATAATGATGGGGAATTATTAGTATTTCTTTGTTAATCCACAACTTTGTTATTTCCAGTGCACATGGTATTGAAAATGTGACTGTATATAACTGTATTGTGATTTGGTAAAAGCCAATGTGGCTGTACAAGCAGCCAAGTACTTAACATCTAGGAGAAAAGCTTCCCTGGTAGCTACGTTGTGAAGTTGGTTCCAAGAATGCCAAATGTTTCAAGCTGTTCTCAAGGGCTACTTCAAAATATAATATATGATATAATAATTATAAAAAATCATTGTGAATTGAGTTTCTTTCTTTATTTATTTATCTTTCGTTATTGTATAAATCCATTTCCATTGACCTTACTTTGGTGTAAAAAGGAAAAATTAAAACAAATCCATTTATAAGTAGTTGTATCCAGATTTTTTACTGCTACTGTATACAGTAATTCAATACAAGGCTTGTCCCTGGATATTTAGGGGTTAATCTACTCTACAAATGTGCATTCTTCTTTTAAATGCATTGGAAACTTCTATTCGTTGCTTATTCCGGTTATGTCATGATTAATAAGCGTGACTTACCCTATAAAAACTATATCAAGTACTTGTGTATTAATGCAGTCTTAGCAGTCTATGCATATGGGGATTTTATACATCAAGTGGATTTCCTTGCATTTCCTACAAATAGATGCCACTAAATAGCGACAGATTGGTATGTAGAATCTATAGGCTTCCATGTTACAAAAATGTAGACTGTGTTTCATATTATATTTTTGGGAGGAGAGGAAGCGAAGTTTGCAATATCATATAGTTGAAGAATAAAGGTATACCAATCCAACCAAGGTCAAAAAACACAATTTTTGGCTTCCTTTGGGAGAACACAGGTCCATGAATATTTTTATAGCATATGGACATTGAAAACACAGTAGAATTTAGCCTTAGGCAGTCATAGAGGTTGACAACTGCATTGCTAAATGCACTTTCTGAAGGTCTCCATCTCCATTTTGGTAAGAATACTACTTCTTTTTAGGGTCTTTGGGAACCTTTTCAACACTGGATGTTATACTTAGAACACTACATGGTTGACAGACTATATATAAAAAATGTTATTTTACAGTGTACCTGTCTTTTCAGGTGTATTGTCCAAAATAGTTGTAATGGGTGGACTGACAGTATTTCTGTCCATTATATGACATGTGTGTCCAGGGTAGCTACCACAAAATTTGTCATACACAACACACATAGATAAAGAAAAACTGCCCCCTAGTGTTACAAAGTAGAGAGCACTCTCTCCATTTTGCCCGTGGAAACCCTAATGTGAGGTACCCAACTTGTTAATTGTTCTATCGATTCAAGTCTACGGGGGTCCAGAAAAAACTTGGCTACTTTTAGGATGTCTACTTACCAAATGTCTACTTACCAAATCCAGTTTTTTGGTTGTAAATATTAAGCTTATTATATGAATTATTCTAAAATGAGTTATAATATTAAACTTTTTCATATATATTTTAAGCACATGTATATGTGTTTAATATATTTTCAGAAGTAATTTGTTCCTCTTTGAACATATGTCAATCTTTAACATCCATTTTCAGCTGGCATATAAATTAGCCACATAATAGCCCTATAAAGTGTTTGTTTCATAATTGACTTTTAGAACAACTATTTCTGTGCTCCGTTTACTGCAATAGTGGGAAATGGAAATTATTGGAGGGGTGCGATGAATATTGCCTGGGTTGCAGCTGCTTAAATAGACATTTTTCAAACCAGATGCTGCTTGACATTGAGTTCTATTATTGTATGTCTTATGGGACCTGAGGCAAATCTGCTGATGGTGGTCTGGGGAGATATCTATGACACCAAGATACATTTTTCTATGATATCTGCTTCTCTGATAACACTTGAAGGTTATTTGTACCTTGAAGCTCAGTTTCATATAAATCACTTGGTGGATAACATATGAAATTTCTTTCATTCAGTAGCAATGCTAAATGGCTTTTTATGACGGGATTTTGAAATCATATTTTGGTTCTCTTCTGTCCCATTTATTTTCTATTATTTCTACAAGCTATTCCAATTACAACTTTATTTTAAAATACAAAAAATAAGTCAATTGTTAAGTATATGCTACTTTGAGAGTGCCATAGAAGAAAAAAACCATTTCTCCAAAAATAATGCTAAAAAACATAAATGCTGCAGAATTTCTGTTGCTGAAAATCTACAGCATTTCTGCCCAAAATTGGCAAAAACCCAATCATACAATTTTTGTTTGTTTGGCTTTTTATTCTAATTTGTTTCACACTGAAAGTTAAATCTGCAGTGAAATTTTCAGCATCAATTGATGGGTTCTAGTTGAAAAAAATTGATGAATGTTTTTCTAGTGTGTTGTTTTGTTTAAAAAGTCTCTCCAATTGTATAAAAAATCAAAATGAACAATGCAGATGGATATAAAAAGAGTAATTTATCTTATTAAAGAAATGTGTTTTCTACTCCACTTATTGTACTGAGTTACTTTTTTTATACAGAAATCTACAGAGGGGAGGGTAAGTCTGCTGGAAGGGCCCCTTCACACGGAGTAAATGCGCCGCGCATTGTGGCGCGTTTACGGCGCGTGTACGCCGCGTTTTTTTACGGTGCGCGATTACGCCGCGTTAACGCCGCGTAAACGCGTAATTTTTGGAGGTCACACCACATCACACACACATAAACAATGACAGTTAAGGGTGGGGCTGTTGGATTTCCCTATACCATCTGTTGTTGTCATGGGCAACGTGATTTAAAGGGGTGCATGCTAATGTTTCTTTAGCTATAAATTTGTGTTTCTGTCCATATTAATGTAGAGAAAAGAAGGTTTCCAAGTATTTTTCCACTTTCATAGAGGTTCTATTGAGTGTGGAAAGTGTCTAGTTGATAGGCTGTGATAGTGGGGTAATACTGGGACTTGGGCATGTTAGATGCCCCCAGGCATGCTTCCCCTGCTGTCCCAGTTGCATTCCAGAGGTGTTGGCATCATTTCCTGGGGTGTCATTGTGGACTTGGTGACTCTCCTTAGTCGAATAGTGGTTTCCCCTGAAACGAGCCTATTTTCCCCATAGACTATCATGGGATTCGATATTCCGTCGAATAGTCGAATATTGAGGGTATACTCAAAACGAATATTAAATATTTCACTACTCACTCATCTCTACTCTATACAAATAAATAGTATGAGTGAAGACAAGAAGCAGGCAAGCAGCCTAATAAGTGGAGAAGGAAACATAATTCTTTTACCCCTTTGTGAATACCCTACATAAAAGGGATGTCCAGGCAACTGTCCCTAGGGACAGTGAAAAATAAAAAAAAATAAAAAATGCATACTTTCTTGTTCCCATTGCTCTGCTGCCTTCTGGTTCATCTACCCCACAGAGTATACCAGCATTGTGCTGAAGCCGCTGGTTGGTCCTAGTGGTCAAGTAACAACTGAGGTCAATCAGTGAAGGTTCTGAATGTCAGGGATATCATATTGCTACCCTTGTATCTTTATTAATGAATGGTTTGTCTAGGGAGAAAGATCTTCATTGGACACATGTTGAGAAATCTTATTTTTCTGCTAAAAGTTTCCTTTTGGTCTAAAGTTAACTCGGGCCTTTGTTCACCTTTTACTAAATACTCTGTCTCTGCTTGGAAATATGTTCATATTCACGAGCAGTTAGACCAGATATATTAGACTATTCTATGATCCCTATCCGAATATTTTAAATTTTGGTCCCATTTTTTAGTATGGAGAGCTGGATTGCTAAAAGGCTGGTCAGTTTAAATTCTTTGTTTTGAAATAATATTCTTAAGGATTACGCCCCTCTGTCCAAAGAATTTGATCTGCCCAACAGTGATTTTTATAAATATCTACAAGTTAGACATTGCATACAAACTTACAATTATTTCAAAGTAAGCTGCAACCCAGAAGTTATACTTTTTTTTAAACTACCTCGTTGTGGTCTACGACCTATTTACTATTCTATTGATTCTCGTTCATCCTTTCAAAAAAGCCATTCAATTATGGGAGAGAACACTTGATAAAAGTTGGTCTAATAAAGAATGGCAAGCCGCGTTCTCACTGGTACATACTTCACTTAAAGAGGACCTTTCACCACTTTGCAACCTGTGCAGCTTTCTGCCCCATGTTATAGATACAGCTGCATAGACTGTAGTGCACTTTGAATTACCTCCCTAGCCCCCCTCGTTTTGGAGCTGTGAGCCCCGTAAATTTTGGCGCCCTGTATGGTAATTAAGGCTTTAGTGTCAGAAGGGCGTTTCTGACGATAAAAAGAAAAGCTACGTCAGCCTGACACTGTCCAATTAGCAGTGGACAGTGTCGGAGCTGCTTCTCCTGCCTAATCTCGTGAGTTCTCGTGAGATCAGGCAAACGTCTCTTCACAGGGCTGCACAGAAGACCCGGAGAAGCGATCCAGGTTGAGCACTGAAGTGGATGAAGGAGAACTTCAGTGACATCTTCACAGGTAAGTGAAGAAACCCCTAAGCAATGAGCATAACTGCCCTGTACACCCTGTGGTCCTAGGTCTAGCCCCTATACAACGAGCATTAACCCCTATAGCCCCCTAGGCAATGAGCATTAACCCCTATAGCCCCTAGGCAATGAGCATTAACCCCTAGGGGGCTATAGGGGTTAATGCTCATTGCCTAGGGGACTATAGGGGTTAATGCTCATTGCTAGGGGGCTATAGGGGATAATGCTCATTGCTAGGGGGCTATAGGGGTTAATGCTCATTGCCTAGGGGACTATAGGGGTTAATGCTCATTGCTAGGGGGCTATAGGGGATAATGCTCATTGCTAGGGGGCTATAGGGGTTAATGCTCATTGCCTAGGGGACTATAGGGGTTAATGCTCATTGCTAGGGGGCTATAGGGGATAATGCTCATTGCTAGGGGGCTATAGGGGTTAATGCTCATTGCCTAGGGGACTATAGGGGTTAATGCTCATTGCTAGGGGGCTATAGGGGATAATGCTCATTGCTAGGGGGCTATAGGGGTTAATGCTCATTGCCTAGGGGACTATAGGGGTTAATGCTCATTGCCTAGGGGACTATAGGGGTTAATGCTCATTGCTAGGGGGCTATAGGGGTTAATGCTCATTGCCTAGGGGGCTATAGGGGTTAATGCTCATTGTATAGGGGCTAGACCTAGGACCACAGGGTGTACAGGGCAGTTATGCTCATTGCTTAGGGGTTTCTTCACTTACCTGTGAAGATGTCACTGAAGTTCTCCTTCATCCACTTCAGTGCTCAACCTGGATCGCTTCTCCGGGTCTTCTGTGCAGCCCTGTGAAGAGACGTTTGCCTGATCTCACGAGAACTCACGAGATTAGGCAGGAGAAGCAGCTACGACACTGTCCACTGCTAATTGGACAGTGTCAGACTGACGTAGCTTTTCTTTTTATCGTCAGAAACGCCCTTCTGACACTAAAGCCTTAATTACCATACAGGGCGCCAAAATTTACGGGGCTCACAGCTCCAAAACGAGGGGGGCTAGGGAGGTAATTCAAAGTGCACTACAGTCTATGCAGCTGCATTTAAAACATGGGGCAGAAAGCTGCACAGGTTGCAAAGTGGTGAAAGGTCCTCTTTAAATGCATATAAGGTTACCCTGGGATGGTATTTTTCTCCTGCCCGTTTACATCAGATGTTCCCCAGTTCTCCCCCGGCATGTTGGAGATTATGTGGGAGAATGGATCTCTATTTCATATCCTCGGGACTGCCCCAGGGTAACTGAATACTGGAAAGAAGTTTTTGATATTTTGGATAAATTAATGGATGGTTTGGTGCCTCAAACTCCACAGACAGCTCTTCTCTATTTAGAATTGAGTTCGATTCCATCTCCAAATCTAAAATTAATATGTAAGATTTTAGTTATCGCTAAACTAGTAATTGTTAGGAGTTGGAAACAACCTTATGCTCCTTCTGTTCGGGAACTCTTAACTCTTTTTGACACTACTCATACCTACGAATGAACAATAGCATTGGGAAATTTTTCCTTTGCCAAATACAATAATATTTGGAGAGTTTGGAGAGAAAACTCATATTGTACCACCCATTAATACACTATACGGGTATTAATATATATGAGTTATTCTATGAGTTATTCCTCATGTATTACCGTCATAGTTATTGGGGCGACTTGAGCACAACACTGGGGTTAATTGATCCATATTCTCTAATTTGCTTTAATTTACTGTGATCTTCCTTTGTTTTTCCCTTTCCTGTTTGTTTCTTGTCTTGTCCTATGTTTCCCCCTTAATATCTACTTATTTGAGAATTAATGTAACTTAATTACTGCTTGTTTGTTAATGTGTGATTGTTGTACTATAAAAAATTTTAATAATCCCTTAATAAAAATTATTGAAACAATAAAGAAAAATGTGGTTGTGTCTTCAAGGTCAAAACTGTGCACGTTCTTAAGTTGTTAATGAAACATATTACAAAGTTTCTGCCATTCACCTGTATAATTAATTTATGAAAAGGTGCTTAAATTTGATACATTTGCTGCTACTATAAATGCTTTAGATATTCCACCTAGAATTCCAGAGCAAAAAATCTGCATCATATACTCTCTGTGTGGACAGGCTCTAAAAATGACTAAATAGATAAAGTCAGTAGTGCAGGTATTAGCTAGAGAGGGGCAGAAATAGAGATGCCTGTAGATAGATAGATAGATAGATAGATAGATAGATAGATAGATAGATAGATAGATAGATAACAGGTGGCAGTTCCTTTTGTATGCTGTAAGTTTTTTTTGTGATTTTTGCTGGTTAACTTAACAATCTTTTTGTTTATGTGAAAACTTGAAGGGGAACCAAAGGAAATCATGTGCCAAGTGAAGAGATCATCGTCATAAAATGGAAAGGTGCTCAATTTTACAGGGTAGTTTGACAACCTGCGACTTGTAGCCCCTAAGGAGATTTCCAATGAAAATTGTGTTGTCATTTTATGCCTTAGGAGAAGACCTTGAACTTTGACAGCTTTGTATAGTGGGATACCAGATCAGTTTTACATACAGTGTGTGTGTGTGTGTGTTTATACAATATATATATATATATATATATATATATATATATATATATATATATATATATTTGTAGATAGAAGATCCAATATTGCATGTTGCTGTTTATTACTACACTTTACATTTATTGTTCAATTATATATTGCTCTATTTACTTACACAGTTCTGAATTGTGTAAATAATCTCTATTTTCATTGATATTATTGACAAATAATAATTGTATACGTGTATTAAATTGAAATTATTCTGTGAATATCATTCATCAAGCAAAGTTCTACTTAAATAGTTTGTTCAGCCAATTTATTTTATTTTTTTTTTTAATTAGATTGGGAGAGGTGAAAAAAAAAGTCACTCACCTGTCCCTGATGCTTCAGCGTCTCCCAGCACAGTCTGGTCCAATCATTGGCCTCAGTGGTCATATATGACTGGAGCTGCAGCTCCGGACCATGCTGGGAGACACTGGAGCATCGGGGACAGTTGAGGTTTTTTTTTCACCATTAACGGCCTAATTAATAATAATAATAATAATAATAATAATAATAATAATAATAATAATAATAATAATAATTACCCTGGAATACCACTTACAGTGTTGGCCAAAAGTTTTGGCACCCCTGCAATTCTGTCAGATAATACTCATTTTCTTCCAGAAAATTTTTGCAATCACAAATTCTTTGGTATTATTATCTTCATTTAATTTGTCTTCAATAGAAAACCACAAAAAGAATTGTCAAAAAACCAAATTGGATATAATTCCTCAGCAAACATAAAAAAGGGGGTGGACAAAATTATTGGCACTGTTCAAAAAATCATGTGATGCTTCTCTAATTTGTGTAATTAACAGCACCTGTTACTTACCTGAGGCACCTAACAGGTGGTGGCAATAATTAAATCACACTTGCAACCAGTTGAAATGGATTAAAGTTGACTCAACCTCTGTCCTGTGTCCTTGGGTGTACCACATTGAGCATGGAGTAAAGAAAGAAGACCAAAGAACTGTCTGAGGACTTGAGAAGCAAAAATTGTGAGGAAGCATGAGCAATCTCAAGTCCATCTCCAAAGACCTGAATGTTTCTGTATCTAAAAATTGATGAGAGTTTTCAACGCAAGATTGTGCGGATGGTGGATAAAGAACCTCAACTAATATCCAAAACAAGATCAAGCTGCCTTACAGTCCGAGGGTACAACAGCGTCAACCCGTACTATCCGTCGGTGTCTGAATGAAAAGGGACTGTATTTGTCTCATCTGACCAGAGAACATTCTTCCAAAATGTTTTTTGGCTTTCTCAGGTAAGTTTTGGCAAACTCCAGCCTGGCTTTTTTATGTCTCTGGGTAAGAAGTGGGGAAGACCCCACTTCTTACCCAGAGACATAAAAAAGCCAGGCTGGAGTTTGCCAAAACTTACCTGAGAAAGCCAAAAACGTTTTGGAAGAATGTTCTCTGGTCGGATGAGACAAACGTAGAGCTTTTTGGGTAAAGGCATCAACATAGAGTTTACAGTGAAAAAAAGAGGCCTTTAAAGAAAAGAACACGGTCCCTACAGTCAAACATGGCGGAGGTTCCTTGATATCTTGGGGTTGCTTTGCTGCCTCTGGCACTGGACTGCTTGACCGTGTGCATGGCATTATGAAGTCTGAAGACTACCAACAAATTTTGCAGCATAATGTAGGGCCCAGTGTGAGAAAGCTGGGTCTCCCTCAGAGGTCATGGGTCTTCCAGCAGGACAATGACCCAAAACACACTTCAAAAAGCACTAGAAAATGGTTTGAGAGAAAGCACTGAAGACTTCTAAAGTGGCCAGCAATGAGTCCAGACCTGAATCCCATAGAACACCTGTGGAGAGATCTCAAAATGGCAGTTTGGAGAAGGCACCCTTCACATCTCAGGGACCTGGAGCAGTTTGCCAAAGAAGAATGGTCTAAAATTCCAGCAGAGCATTGTAAGAAACTCATTGATGGTTACCGGAAGCGGTTGTTCGCAGTTATTTTGTCTAAAGGTTGTGCTGCCAAGTATAAGGCTGAGGGTGCCAATACTGTTGTCCGGCCCATTTATGGAGTTTTGTGTAAAATGATCAATGATTTGACTTTTTTTTCATTCTCTTTTATGTTTTTTCATTGCAAGCAAAATAAATGAAGATATTAATACCAAAGAGTTTGTGCTTGCAATCATTTTCTGGAAGAAAACGAATATTATCTGACAGAATTGCAGGGGTGCCAATACTTTTGGCCAACAGTGTACACCTACAAATTCTATTCCATACTTGATTGACAACTGATCGGCATTTTGAGCAACTTAACAGGAGCAAAGAGAGAACTGGAGGACTTCATGCCCAAGGCAGAAAGAAATAGATATGCTGGAAAGTGCATTATATAACATGATGGTGGGTGCTGAGTAAAAAAAAAAAAAAAAAATCCGAGCTTTAAAAAAGTGTAAAAACATATATATATATATATATATATATATATATATATATATATATATGTTTAAAGTACTGAAATAATTTCCATGTCTCTCTACAGTATTTGTATAGTACATTATATGATTTGTTCATTACATTTATTTTCGCACATTGTTTTGCCCTGAGGTTACACAACCATGTTATCTATGTATGTGAACTGATTGTTATTCCAAGGCTACCTGAAACCAGCCCATACATATTCAGAAAATGATGCATGAACCTTTCAGGTATTGCTTATGAGATCACTGTAGTATTCCTTCTGTTAATTTAATGATCCTACATTAGGTATTTTGCATAATTAAGAATATTTCTAAATTAAAGAAGGTTAAGGCCACACTTGCAAAAATGTACCTAAAAATCACTGCTATAGAAAAAGCATCCATGATCCATGATTCCCACTGTTTTTCCAGTGTGTTTTTGACTTTTGTCTCCCTGTTATAAATTTATGGAGAAAACTGAAAAGGTAAAATTAACATACTGTGTTTTTAAAAACGCATTTTAACTGTTGTGATAGAAAGTGACTCTCCGAACAATGAATCCATTGCAAGCATGTGCATCTAGAAGCCATTTAGAAAACACAGAGCTTTCTATTTATAATCTTTCCATAGTAGTTTTTACCATAATTGTACTGAATTCCAAGAGAATAACTTCCATTGCAAAGGGCTTATTTATTTTGCAAGGCTGAAAGAAGACGTATACTGTAAATGTGACCTTCTGTACATTTGTTTTAGCTGGACAAACATGTCTAGATATGTGTGTTGTGAGATTAGTAGTCTTTCAAAAAAATAATAGTTACTCAATATCCGATCTCAATGTCACATGCTATGCTTTTCTTCAGTGTAACAATACAACAGATTATAGTTACTAAGTTTCTGGAGATGTTTTATTGACCCAGGGATTTATTATGACTGCCAGATTTGGAGTCAGAATGACACTTTTCCACTAAGGTGAGGAAATATTCATTGGAACTTTGCTGTCCTCTGGATAAAAATGTCAAGATAATTGGGTTGTCTGGATAGATAGATAGATAGATAGATAGATAGATAGATAGATAGATAGATAGATTCATTGGATGCGGTGGCTTCCCCCTCCACTCGGAAAGTTCAACATATGAGGCAGCAACTCTGGCACTCGCCGAAGACAGGTTTATTTCAGCGGTGCTCTAGGTGTGCTGAACGTCTGTGGAGAAAATCACGTACATCTGCAGATTTCCTCTCCTTCAAATTTATGCTTAAACTGTATAGTTCTGACCTTTACCTCTCCAAACAAGCCTATTTCACCACCCTCATCTCTTCTGTCTCCAGCAACCCTGAAAGGCTTTTTGAAACTTTTCACTCCTTACTCACACCCAAGGTGCAGATGCCATTCACAGACCTTAGTGTTGATGACTTATTTCTATGACAAAATTGATAAGATCCATAAGGAAATAACTGCCCAATCCCCAGGTGGCATTGATTCTCTCACCTACCATAGTATTGATCCCCTAACCAACCGCACTTCAGACTGTCCATTCTCATCTTTTGTACCTGTTACAGAAGAGGAAGTCTCTCAGCTACTTTCTTCATCTCTCCCTACGACTTGCAGTAATGACCCCTTCCCCTCACATCTTCTACAATCTCTGTCGCCTGCAGTTGTGACTTACCTTACTAAAATATCTAAAATCTTGGAATGTCTGGTCTATTCTCAATCAATCCACTATCTCTCTGCTAACTCTCTGCTTGACCCTTTACAATCTGGTTTCTGCACTCTGCACTGAAACGTCCCTCACAAAAGTCTCCAATGATCTGATGTCACGTTCGTGTCAGAGTCCAGACACAGATTCCGAGCTGCAGATTGCACCGCTAAACAGGGGAAGGAGACTATCCCTGGCACTACGGTGGCTAGCTACGCCCTGCCTACGGGTGGTGGTCAGCTGTCCCCAAGCTAGCCTTGGCCCCGACAACTCCTGGCTCTCTAGCACGAAGACCTAACAGACAGATAGGACAAGAGCTGCAAGAGAGCTAGGGACTGGGGATACTATGGTGGTGACCCCTACAGAAATAAAGGTGCAGCTGCAGACAAACAAACCGGACGGGATGTGCTGGACAACGGAATTTTAGCCTTTCTTCCAGAAACCCACTATAACCACAAAGGTAAATTTAACTTTGTACACCACTACTTACCCTCTGCCTACTCTGAATATAATAGTCGCAAGAAAGGTGGAGTGGCTATCCTACTATCTTGCACCTGCCCTATCTCAATCACTGCTTCCCACTCATGGCTATGTGGCCATTATTCTCTGAATTGTATATGCCCCAAACTCCTCTCAGGTCCCCGTTATTATTTTTTTATTATTAGATTTTGAAGCATCTGAGGGACTTCCCTGAGTCTTGGGTGAAGACTTCAACATGATCTTCTCTGAAGATCTAGACACATTGTCAGTGGGTACATCTCAGCTCTGCCTGGCCAGTCAATTGATCAGATCTGTAGCTCTATATGACCTCTGGTAACCTTACCATTTACTCCTATAAAAGAACAAAAGTATTAGCACCCCTGCAATTCTGTCAGATAATACTCATGTTCTTCCAGAAAATGATTGCAAGCACAAACCCTTTGGTATTAATATCTTCATTTATATTGCTTGCAATGAAAAAAAACACAAAACAGAATTTAAAAAAAGTCAAATCGTTGATCATTTTACACAAAACTCCAAAAATGGGCCGGACAAAAGTATTGGCACCCTCAGCCTAATACTTGGTAGCACAACCTTTAGACAAAATAACTGCGAACAACCGCTTCCGGTAACCATCAATGAGTTTCTTACAATGCTCTGCTGGAATTTTAGACCATTCTTCTTTTGCAAACTGCTCCAGGTTCTTGAGATTTGAAGGGGGCCTTCTCCAAACTGCCATCAAGAGATCTCTCCACAGGTGTTCTATGAGATTCAGGTCTGCACTCATTGCTGGCCACTTTAGAAGTCTCCAGTGCTTTCTCTCAAACCATTTTCTAGTGCTTTTTGAAGTGTGTTTTGGGTCATTGTCCTGCTGGAAGACCCATGACCTCTGAAGGAGACCCAGCTTTCTCACACTGGGCCCTACATTATGCTGCAAAATTTGTTGGTAGTCTTCAGACTTCATAATGCCATGCACACGGTCAAGCAGTCCAGTGCCAGAAGCAGCAAAGCAACCCAAAAAAAACAGGGAACCTCCGCCATGTTTGACTGTAGGGACCGTGTTCTTTTCTTTAAAGGCCTCTTTTTTTTTTCCTGTAAACTCTATGTTGATGCCTTTTCCCAAAAATCTCTACTATTGTCTCATCTGACCAGAACATTCTTCCAAAACATTTTTGGCTTTCTCAGGTAAGTTTTGGCAAACTCCAGCCTGGCTTTTTTATGTCTCTGGGTAAGAAGTGGGGTCTTCCTGGGTATCCTACCATACAGTCCCTTTTCATTCAGACGCCGACGGATAGTACGAGTTGACATTGTTGTACCCTCGGACTGCAGGACAGCTTGAACTTGTTTGGATGTTAGTCAAGGTTCTTTATCCACCATCCGCACAATCTTGTGTTGAAATCTCTCGTCAATTTTTCTTTTCCGTCCACATCTAGGGAGGTTAGCCACAGTGCCATGGGCTTTAAACTTCTAGATTACAGTGCGCACAGTAGACACAGAAATCTTCAGGTCTTTGGAGATGGACTTGTAGCCTTGAGATTGCTCATACTTCCTCACAATTTTGCTTCTCAAGTCCTCAGACAGTTCTTTGGTCTTCTTTCTTTTCTCCATGCTCAATGTGGTACACACAAGGACACAGGACAGAGGTTGAGTCAACTTTAATCCATTTCAACTGGCTGCAAGTGTGATTTAGTTATTGCCACCACCTGTTAGGTGCCTCAGGTATGCAACAGGTGCTATTAATTACAGAAATTAGAGAAACATCACATGAACATGATTTTTCAAACAGTGCCAACACTTTTGTCCACATATAGTGCAAAAAAAATAGAAAAAAATCAGGGCACTCACCAGCCAGGAGTAAAATTCACCAAACTTTAATAATCTTCCATAAAAATAGGCACTTGAACAGCATTTACAGACGGGGGTAGGGTAGATGGAATGTAGAAGAAATGAAGCGACGACCGTTTCGTGCTAAATGCACTTCATCAGGCTTCCCAAAATTCAGGTGTCACCAGCCGACATATATACTAGCCGTGAGGCACACCCATATCACCACAAAAATAAATACAATTTAAATACCACAAAAAGCATTTAAAACATGTTAAAACAACTTCACAATACATTACATCATTATACATTAACATTTTTTACTGATTGCTAACTTTATTTCAAACTTTGAAACTTTTTAAACTTTATTAAGCTTTTCATAACCTCTAACAGGCTAAAAGAACCTTTTGCTCTGCTCCTTATAATAGGCGGACTTAAAGGAGAACCGCACTTCTAACACAGACACACAAATGAACACACTACTATGTTCATTCAAAAAACCCGCCAGCATAGTCCATTGAAAACATACTGACTTGACAGCTAATCAAAAAGGGAGCTACTTATTCCCATTATAGGTATAGGCATCCAACCAACATCCATATAAATCGTGGACCAGAATGAGAACTGTATCCAACTATGAAACTCCACCCCTAACCTGTTTAAACCGATGGCCAACAGAGCTCAAAGAGTTACTTTGACCATTATAAAACCCTAGCTAATCACAAACCAACCACCAAAGGAGCCATTTTACCTACTGTCCAAATATAGATATTATTATATAGACTTATTACGGCGAACGAGAAAAAGTCCCCACCCATACTAATGTGAGCCAATCACGAAGTAAGCTACAATAACAAAATTCTTAGCATGAGGAATATAGTGTGTACGTACATGCGCTACCTCCTTTGCCACTGAATCGTAATTCAAAGGAATTACCGCTTAAGATCTTACTAATAAATGGCAATAGACAAATACAAAACTGGCTACATTTACAGAAATACGCTCATGTCCATACGATCATTCAATCCAAGCGGCCCCATAGCTCCTGTACGTAGTATAATTCTACCTTCTTCTTGTAGAAGTTTTTTACCTCTGTCTCCTCCTCTTGGTAATGGAGCTACATGTTTCAGACCGCAAAACAACAAACAGTTTGGGTTACCATTATGTGATTCTCTGACATGTTTAATAAATCTGGGTGATTCCTTACCACTGTCTACAGATCTAAAATGCTCTCTTATTCTATGGAAAAGGGGTCTAATTGTCTTCCCTATATAGAATCTTTTACAGGGACATTGGATACAATACACAACATACGTAGTCTGACATGTAAAGAACTGTTTAATCTTAAACTCAATCCCTCCTAGGTTAAGATATTTAGCTCGACTATTAAACTTGCAAAATGAACAGTGTCCACACTGGTGATTACCCTCTGGTTTGACTACATCTAACCATGTGCTCTTCTGAGTCACATAATTACTACGTATTATCTGATCCTTTATAGTACCACATTTCTTAAATGTAATTAAGGGCCGATTATTTGCCTTTTTTGCCAAAAGAGGATCATTTTCTAATAAATGCCAATTATTGTACAGAGCGCTCCTAATACGACTTGCCAATGGGCTATACCTAAAAGAGAACACAAACCTATTTTGTTCTTTAACTCTATTATTCTGAAATAAGCTATCCCTTTCTACAGTACTAGCTCTTTTATATGCCTTTTCCACAATCGCCCTAGGGTAGCCTCTTTCCTTTAAACGATCTTTCAATTCTTTTGATTGTCTTTCATATTGATCACTCCGATTATTGATTCTTTTTAATCTAACAAACTGACTATATGGCAGTGCCTCCTTTACGTGGCTAGGGTGGAAACTATCAAAGTGTAGCAAAGAATTAGTCGCTGTATTTTTTCGATACACTTGAGTATTAAGTTCACCATTTACTACGTTCAATTGTACGTCCAGAAATTCTAAAGATGTTCCCCCAATTTTATACGTGAAATTCATATTGAACTCATTTTCGTTCAAATACTCAACAAATCGAACAAACTCATCATCAGATGACGTCCAAATGATGAAAATATCATCGATGTATCTCAAATACAATTTTCTAGAACTGGCAAAAGAATTTCTAGATGTGAAAATTTTTTCTGACTCAAACATCCCTAAAAAAATATTTGCATAAGTGCAAGAAACAGGGGTCCCCATGGCTGTACCTGTCTGCTGACTGTACCATACATTATCAAAAATGAAACAATTATTATTGAGAACTAGTTTCAAACCGTCTCGGATGAATTCAGTTCTTTTCTTATCTTCACCCGCTAATTCTAATAGATTCACCACTGCATCAATACCTTTTTGGTGAGGGATGCGAGAGTATAAACTCTCTACATCAATTGACATAAGTTTATAATTTGATACCCAATCGATAGAATTAATTATATTCAAAAAATCTTTTGTATCCTGGATAAATGCAGGAATGTTCTTCAAAGTCGGGCATAACATCCAATCAATAAATTGTGATAATGGCTCAGTGACTGACCCGGTACTAGCCACTATGGGGCGCCCTGGGGGGTTGGTCAACGACTTGTGTATCTTGGGCAAAAAATACCAACACGGTTTCACTGGTTGGTCGATTAACAATTTTTCACCCGTTTTCCTGGAGATAACTCCCTCTTTCACATATGTACGCAAAAAACTAATTACTTTATTTTTAATTTTTTCTGTTGGATTCCCCTGTAATCTAGAATATGTCTTTGAATCTGACAACTGTCTTGCAGCTTCACTCAAATAATAATTCTTGCTCATAACTACAGTGTTCCCACCTTTATAGTGCTCCCTTTTTGATTAGCTGTCAAGTCAGTATGTTTTCAATGGACTATGCTGGCGGGTTTTTTTGAATGAACATAGTAGTGTGTTCATTTGTGTGTCTGTGTTAGAAGTGCGGTTCTCCTTTAAGTCCGCCTATTATAAGGAGCAGAGCAAAAGGTTCTTTTAGCCTGTTAGAGGTTATGAAAAGCTTAATAAAGTTTAAAAAGTTTCAAAGTTTGAAATAAAGTTAGCAATCAGCAAAAAATGTTAATGTATAATGATGTAATGTATTGTGAAGTTGTTTTAACATGTTTTAAATGCTTTTTGTGGTATTTAAATTGTATTTATTTTTGTGGTGATATGGGTGTGCCCCACGGCTGGTATATATGTCGGCTGGTGACACCTGAATTTTGGGAAGCCTGATGAAGTGCATTTAGCACGAAACGGTCGTCGCTTCATTTCTTCTACATTCCATCTACCCTACCCCCGTCTGTAAATGCTGTTCAAGTGCCTATTTTTATGGAAGATTATTAAAGTTTGGTGAATTTTACTACTGGCTGGTGAGTGCCCTGATTTTTTTCTATTTTTTTTGCACTATATTGGACTATTTGTTTAACAGTGAGCACCACCTGAATGCCAGATCATCTAGTTTGAGATCCAGTGATTTGGTGTATGTTCACACTCACAGAACGGTGCCGCTGCTTTTGAACTTTTTTGCACTTTTGTCCACATGTTTGCTGTGGAATTATATCCAATTTGGCTTTTTGACAATTCTTTTTGTGGTTTTTCCATTGAAGACAAATTAAATGAAGATAATAATACCAAAGAATTTGTGATTGCAATCATTTTCTGGAAGAAAAGGAGTATTATCTGACAGAATTGCAGGGATGTCAATACTTTTGGCCAACACTCTACCTTTTTTCCCATCCCCACAATACACAATCTAGAATTAGTTATTTTTTTTGGCAACACCCTTGCACTTTTCATTTCTAACTGATGCAGACAGTAGCTCCATTTCATGGTCTGACCACGCCTCAGTAATGGTCTCCCTGGCATTAGAACTTAAAAAGAATAGGAAGGCTAGAGAAGTTGCCCTTACAGCCAAGATATGGACCCTCACTGACAGCTTAGCAACATGTTCCTCCCTGCCCCTACTCTACCAGTTGGTTACAGCTCAAGCTAACCCATGTAACCTTGTTACGCAAGCCACTCAATGCCTCCTTCTTTATAGGCGACAGTGCTACTACAAGAGAGACAATAAGGCTCACACCCTGCTGAATAAAACTACTAAAGTTTCTGTTTTCCTTGACTGCTGTACCAAACTATATAATTTCCCCTCGCACAATAGGCCTAGTCCCAATTCCGCGAGTCTGCACCTATGTGACTACCTGTACTCATGTCACCTATCCGCGCTCTCATTTTCACATTTTATACCCTAAATGCCCTAGTTACAGACAAGGAGCACACAAGTATTCTAAAAGGTCTCTCTAATGCTAAAGTCCATGGTTTGGATGGCTTTACCTACTCATACTATAAAATAGTGCCCCTATTCACCAGGCGATGCTTCACTCCCATATTACCCTGGTCCCTAAATCACCAGGAGTGTTTTAATTACTGGCCTTTTGAACACTGACATTAAAGTTTTTACAAAAATATTGGCTAATAGGCTTAACGTTTGCCTCTCTTCCCTTATCCACAAGGACCAGGTGGGTTTCGATCCCTGCTGTCAGGGAGAAGACAACCCCAGAAGAGCTGTGGATTTGATCAATGCCAACCATACATACCTCTATGCCTAATCTCATCTTAAGCCTTGATGCTGAGAAGGCTTTTGGATGCCTTGACTGGTCTCTTATAATTGCTACTCTTGAAAAATTAGGTTTCTCCTGGGCCTTTGTGACAGCAGAAACACATACACATTAAGTATTACTGTGTCTCTGTGTCTGAAAACGCCTAGTCTACAAATAATAATAAAAAAAAAAATGTTTCCATACGGTGAACGCCATAGTGGAAAAAAAAAAAATTAAACGTGCTGTACCGCCTTTTTTTGCTGTGTCACCACTGATAAAAATTTGATTAAGAAGTGATCAAAGCAATAGACATTCACCATGGTATAACTAAAAAGTATGCCTTGCCCCGCTAAAAAGACTCAGTATGCATTAACGTACACAGAAATGTAAAAAAGTTACAAGTGTCAGAATATGGCAACTTTAAGAAAAAAATTTTTTTTTCCGCAAAGTTTTAGATTTTTGCTATAGTGCTAAAATGTACATAAAACCATATAAATTTGGAATCACTAGAATTGTACCGAAACATAGAATACAGGTGATATATAATTTTGGCCGCAAAGTGAGAGAGACTATACCTGGCAATAATCCCAGCATCATTGCAAAGCAAAGGCCTCTTGGAAGGTTGAGCTTGATGTTAAAGGAAGCAGCCTCTATTGGGCTATATCACTGAGATTCTGTCTTCCTAATTACATCAGGGAAGACAGGCTTGCACATTCCAGTGAGCGCCCTCTATTGGTTTGCAACACTGAGGCACCTGACTTCCTAATTACATCATGAAAGACAGATTTGCATATTCTTCCCGTGGTCCCTTGCACAGTGGAGTGCTAAAGGCTTAATAAGTCTCCACACACCTAAATGGTGGTCTCTCCTCAAGGAGTGACAATATCCCCCTAACCCTGTCTAAGCCTCTCACTTCTACCAGGTTAGTCTTCTCTACACCGAGCTGGCGAGATGCAATAACATCGAAACGGCCGTCCTCGGTTGAGAGACTATAGCTGGTAATAATCCCAGCATCATTGCAAAACAAAGGCCTCTTGGAAGGTCAAGCATGATGTTAAAGGGAGCACATTCCAGTGAGCGCCCTGTATTGGTTTGCAACACTGAGGCAGCAGCTGACTTCCTAATTACATCATGGAAGACAGATTTGCATATTCTTCTCATGGTCCCTTGCACAGTGGAGTGCTAAAGGCTTAATAAGTCTCCACACACCTAATGATGGTCTCTCCCTAAGGAGTGACGATATCCCCCTAATCATAACTTTGTGACACTGAACCAATCAGTAGCTGAGGAAGGATATTTAAACTTACTTCAGAATTTAGCAGACACCTGCAATTAGATTAATATTGGCTAGTGAGGCTCTTGTTCTTTGTTCATATATCTTTGTTTGCTGTCCAGACAATTTTGTGTTTTCCATGAAAACACACACTTTTTTTTATCAAATGAGTTGCAAAATGAATAGAAAACATATTAAAGACATACAAAGATAGATATAATGATTTTTATTTGAAATAATAATCTTCTCCTTCAAACTTTGCTTTAGTCAAAAAATTTGCAGCAATTCCAGCATTTCAGACCTTTGGCATTCTAGGTGTCAATTTGCTGAGGTAATCTGGAGAAATTTCACCTCATGCTTCCAAAAGCCCCTCCTATAAGTTGGATTGGTTTGACAGGCACTTTTTGTGTACCATATGGTCAAGCTGCTCCCACAACAGCTCAATGGAATTGAGATCTAGTGACTGCGCTGGCTGCTTTCTTACAGATAGAATACCAGCTGCCTGCTTCTTCCCTAAATAGCACTTAAGTTCTTGCATAATTTGGAGGTGTACTTTGAGTCATTCTCCTGTTGTAGGATGAAATTGGCTCCAATCAAGCGCTCTCCACTAGGTATAGCATGGCATTACAAAATTGAGTGATAGTCTTCCTTATTCAAAATCGCTTTTAACCTTGTACCTCCCACTTTACCAGCACCAAAGCCATCCCAGACCATCACAATATGTCCACCATGCTTCACGGATGGCATCAGGCACTCTTCCAGCATCGTTTCTGTTGTTCTGCGTCTCACAAATGTTCTTCTGTGTGATCCAAACACCTCAAACTTCGATTTGTCTGTCCATAACACTCTTTTCCAGTCTTCCTCTGTCCAATGTCTGTGTTCTTTTCCTTTTATTAGCCAGTCTCAGATATGGCTTTTTCTTTGCCACTCCGCACGGCCAGCACTGCTACATCTTGGCATAGGAATGCATTGACCAGCGTTGATTGGCCGAATGCCATACAGAGTACAGCATTCAGGCAATCAACGCTGGTTCTGCCGGAGGAGGTGGAGTCTAAGATTGATCCACAGCAGTCTCCATTCTGGTCCGATCTTAGACTCTGCTTCCTCTCAGACGATCCTCCGGCAGAACCAGCGTTGATTGGCCGAATGCTGTACTCTGTATGGCATTCGGCCAATCAACACTGGTCAATGCATTACTATGCCGAGATGTAGCAGTGCTGGCCGTGCGCGCAGCACTGCTACACCGGAGATGAGATGAGCTAAGCGCACGGCCAGCACTGATACACCGGAGATGAAGCAGAGCTGGCCATGCGCTCAGCTTGGCTACTCCGGAGATGAGCCGAGCTGACCGCATGGCCAGTACTGCTACACTGGAGAATTTCTGCTACACCGGAGTACCGCTGAATCCTGCTGCACACTCAGCTCTGCTGCATCAGAGATGCAATGAAACCTGCTACACACTCAGCTATGCTGCATCAGAGATGTAGCAGAGCTGAGTGTGCGCTGAACCCTGCTGCACACTCAGCTCTGCTGCATCTCAGCAGAGCTGAGTGTGCAGCAGGGTTCAGCACACACTCAGCTCTGCTTCATCTCCAGTGTAGCTGTGCTGAGTGCACGGCCAGCACTGATGTATCTCGGCATAGGAATGCATTGACCAGCGTTGATTGGCCGAAAGCCATACAGAGTACAGCATTTGGCCAATCAACGCTGGTTCTGCCGGAGGAGGCGAAGTCTAAGATCGGTCCACAGCAGTCTCTATTCTGGTCTGATCTTAGACTCCGCCTCCTCACAGACGAGCCTCTGGCAGAACCAGCGTTGATTGGCCGAATGCTGTACTCTGTATGGCATTCAGCCAATCAACGCTGGTCAATGCATTCCTATGGGAAAAAGTCAGCTCGCACATATCGCAAGCTGACAGGGATCCCAACCAGATAGAGCCTCAAAGAGCTGGGTGAGTGACATTCCCACCTAAATAAAGGTAACTCCTAGATAACCCTGCCTGTACATCTATCCCTGTCTCACAGTCACATAGTTCACAGTCTCATATGAACCGGATATTAAATCCACTGTTTGTATAAATTGGAGGTCACCCGAATTAGCCAGTCAATTACTTTTTCCGATTTTTTTTCGATGCCCGTTGTCGTAGTTCCTGTCCCACCTCCCCTGCACAGTTATTGGTGCAAAAAAAGCACCAGGGAAGGTGGGAGGGGATTCAAATTTTTTGTGACTTTGTCACCTGGTGTTTGACTCGAATCGAACATCTCAAACAGCCTGATATCCAATCGAACATGTAACGCTGTTCGCTCATCTCTATTCTTAAGTTTATCATGTCCCATAACAAGACACAGAATGTTCACAAGATATGAAACCAGTTCTAACAGCTCGCGTAGATAACCCCCAATAACATGAAACTTTGAAGGCCACAGCATCCATTTTGGCAGACTGTGCTAACATGATTAGAAGCTAAGATGGTGTACATGGACAATCATGTGTTAAATCATGGATTATGTATGCATGTATTTATCAGAGATTGTAGACTCCCATTATATATCTGACCAATGATAATTCATATTTCTATGTGATGTAATTTGTTACACTGAAACTGGCATAAAGCCATTATTCCTCTTTAAAAACTAAATAACTTGTAATAAATATCAGAACACTTTAATATACAGCATATGAGTATTCCTGTCTTTGTGTTCACCAAGCTCATCATCCATTTTGTTTTAATTTGAAAGCGACGGCATCCATTTCCTGGGGTGTTGCCCCAACAAAATCATTTCTTTTTGCTGAACATATATACAATATTGCAGTCCCTGCTAATCTAGAATTAACTCTGTAATTTAAGTATTTGTTTACCCAATATTCAGTCCAACCAGCTCAAACTTAAAAAAAAAAAAAAAAAAACCTGTTATTTAAAACTGGCTTTTCCTGCAATACTTGTTTGTTAAAAAAAGACATTCACAAAATTTTAGAATTGTTGCCAATCACTGTAATTAAATTAAGCATTGTGTGTAATAGAACAAATGACTAGAAATAAACAGAGCAGGGAATAGATAAGTACTAACAATAAAAATGTGGATGGCAACAGGCTCAGCAACACTACTTCTGATCTTGACAGCCCCGCCATGTAGCCGCAGTGTTGCTGTACTTAATGAGACTAAAGACGTTTTTGAAAGCAGTGAACCACAAGTATTGATTGAGGGTTCTGTGTGTTCTTCCTCAACATACAGTATAATTTATCATGCTGTTTCTCTATTATGTCAGCCATGTCTTTTTCTTTATCTTCATTGATACAGATGCCATTCTTTAGTAGTTATGTGGCATCTGCTAGTAGAGGGATTCTTTATAGCCCAAGACTTTCTCTGCTTCCTCTTGTTTTTCATAAAGTGGATGAAGAAATTGATGTAGAGGAGGTAGAAGTGAAAGACATGAGTGTTGGTGAAGGTAGTGGTAGGGGTGTTGTTATTCATGGTAGTGCTGATAGGGGTACTAAGGGAAATCTGTTAGGAATTGTGATGGCATACAGTAATCCCAT
The DNA here is from genome assembly GCF_031893055.1 of Leptodactylus fuscus. Classification (NCBI taxonomy): domain Eukaryota; kingdom Metazoa; phylum Chordata; class Amphibia; order Anura; family Leptodactylidae; genus Leptodactylus; species Leptodactylus fuscus. The sequence goes on from NC_134265.1 coordinate 250,051,024, forward strand.
TGCCATGATGAGGGATAGGGAAGATGATGACATTACTGAATTTGATAATTCTATTACAAATAAGACCTGCCTACCGGGTCAGGGTGACATCACAGGAAGAGGATGTTGGCAGCTATAATAGTGAAAATTTCACAAAAAGCCAGGTACCATGTATAACCATTGTTTAAGTGGTCCACCTATCCGTTGTTCAGGTTCACCGACAGACTGGAACAATGGAGATGCAACATTAGTGTGAACCTAGCATTAGTCTGCACTGTCTATAAGAAGTTCTGGCTTCTATATGGGTTTGAAACTCAGCTGCAGTTCATTCCCATACAATTGACAGGGTCTGAGCTGAAAAACAGGGACTTTGCATGAATCCATCAGACTCCTCTATATTGATAGACTATCCTATGAATAGGTAATTAACATTTAAAGGTACAGACCTAATGTAAGGTGGATTCCCATTGTTGGCTGGATTTCTGCCATCCCTCTCCAGCTGACTTAAAACAATATTGTATTGGAGCTGAAATCGCTAGTGTCTATAAGGCAAGGTTTTATGTATTTATTACACAGAAGCTTCTTTGTTGTACAGGATTAGAAAACTTGGCAGTTTTGTTCCTAAAGAAAGTGCGCACCTGTTCACAGGTTGTGTGTGGTATTAAAACTAAGCTACATTCACTTCAATGGAGTCAATTTGCAGTAACAGACAAAACCTATACTGTAGACAGGTGTTGCAGTGTTTCTGTACAAAACCAACCACATGCTTGCATAATTGCAAAAAAGAAAATATTGGAATGAATAAATGATAATAGGGTACTAAAACAGGAAAACATGGAGAGCGAAAACATCACTTTTAATGTATCCTTATTTTAACATAGTGAACTTTTATTTTTTAAGTGGAAGATATGTGTTTTTTTCTCAATGTGGATGGATTCTAGACAGACTGCTGGTTATTTGATGCTTATTTTGACATTTGCATATTTCCTCAGTAGAATCTCAATTTAGTCAATTTATTTGATTGGCTTCTTGTAAGAAGTAATGCATGACAATTAAGACCGATAAATGTCTTAGTAACATCTGGAAAATTTCTGGAAAATTGTTTTAAACCTGTAAAACAAAAGCTTGTAATTACAGCATTGATAGAATGGAAGGGCTATTAATTTATCATTGGCAGTCTTCCTGGTTAAACGGTTTCATACCAATAATCCTTATTGAGTGACAAGAAGTTCACAATGTAACTAACTACACAGCAGTTTTAGAAGAAATTGTAAGACACAGCTGCGGAGATTATTGTGCATGTCTTTTATGTTGATGTCTAAATTTTAATCTAACGACAGCAAAGACTATTGAAAACAAGTAAAAAAAAGAATAAACACTAGTCTAATTATAACATTCAGAAATCTCCAATAAATTCAAGCATTAATAGCATTTTCATATTCAACAATTATAGCACCCGCCACATTCTTCATTGCACAAGCATCTATTCTCAATAAATAATGAGGCATTTTGTTATTTGTTCTTACAGAAGAGAGGTTTGAGATATCATTGTCAATTTGCATTTCATAAACTCAGCATACCTAACACTCATCTGGAAATTGTATGGAAGTATCTGTAGTATCACATTCTTATCTCATTGCTATAAAAAGAGTATAAGAAAAAAAAAAAGATACAGTATACACATACAGCATTTTACAGCTTTCTACTGCAGCTAAGTGTACATTTTCAATATGAACACGAACTTCATAGTATCCATTCTGATCAAGCTGTGCAAGACCGCTTGTCATTTCACAGCCACCTCTTTAATGTATTGTAGGTCCCTAATATAAAAGATGGTGCAGTACTGCCCAGGGACCATATGAAAGAGGTACTTAGTGATTTTAGGAATGGTTAGCAGCTATCAACAGTAGAAGGCTTCATGGCTTAATGGATACAGAACACATTTGATAGTACTAACCACTCCAATGCTGCAGGATTTGATGCTTCAGTTTCCTATTGCATAGTAAATTACCAGAGCCTTAGGACCATGCAGTCCTCCATAGCTCACTAAGAGAAAAGTTGTACTAAAATTTTCTCCCAGATTTCAGGATGGGCCCTTGGACGACAGAGCTTGTATGCGCCCTTGGACGACAGAGCTTCCAGATTTCCTGATGCTCCTGCTGGAATGCTGTAGGTCTACCGTAACTCTCAATATTTCCATTGCAAATATTGAAATACAGCTATAATTAAGATAGGCCATTAGCGGGTCTTGGTAATGCAGCGCTGCCCAATTGAAGTTTATGGAGCAGCACTGGAGTAACTACACCCACTGCTAGAGTTTGGACAGCGAGTTAGCACCCTGGCTCCTGTCATGTAAGAAATATCAGGAAACACTCTGTCTCGGTGCAGCTGTCCAACACCCAGAAACTTGATGGGACAAGCCAAAAACTGTAATGTTATTGGCTGCTACATCCTTAGTACAGGACAACAGGCTAAAGGCCATCCAACAAAGGCATACACTGTATATTAAAATTACATGAGGAAAAGTTAAACATGAGTACATGAGGTACAGTAGATATTTTGTCATTGAAGTATACTGTATCACCTGTCAATATTTGTGAATCCTAATGTGCAGACACTAAATAGTTTTCTTCTTGTAAGCTCAGTGATTTCATTTAATACAGCACATGGCTTCTGTTGTGTCTGAGACCAGAAGTGACTGGCTGACCAAAAAAAATACTAAGGCTAATTTCACTGACAGTCGTAAAACTCAGTATGACAAAATAAAAAAAAAACAGCACCGAGGAGCATCGAGTGTAATGCCATCAGGTATATGTAGAGGTAACCAGATTCCAGATTAATGACTGCTCCCCTTTTTGGGTTATGAATCAGTCACAAATTCCTGAAGTGCAGAAATGGTACAACATTGAAATGAGTTTATGGCAGCTGCTGGGTTGCCATCATCAAGATGTCTTATAGAATGATGTGATATGGACAAAAACCAACCAGTGGAATAGAAAGAGATCCGCACTTACCAAAAATAACCAACATTCTTTGTCTGGTAGGAATAAATATTTGGGTAAGCACAGATCACTTTTATATTTCACTCGTTGGTTTTGGTCCATATTGCATCAGTCAAACTCAGTCCATCTTATCCACTCTTATTAAGAGTCAATCACAGAACAGTAAAAAAAAAAAAATAGTTTTATTGTGCACATTAAGTCCTCTTCAGGTGTTACAAAATTGCCACAGATTTGCAGTAAATACCCTGCATTGCCAATCTGGAGCCATGTGCAGTACAATAGAGGGTAAAAATCTTTGATGCACAATTCAGGCACCAATGATAATGGATAACTGTTATCTCTGAACCCCATCTGTACCCCTTACATCTCTTGTCTAAGGAACTGGTATTTAGCAAGCTGTTTCAGTAGTGTACTCAAAGGTGATAGCATAAGCAAGCACAGTGCAATAGTTGTAAATGGGGTCATCCATAGATAGAGGACACATCTTACACAGAGATCTTAGAATGCTGCTGTCTTTCATATTCATATTATATTCACCATTGTGCAGAAATTTTATGGATTTTACTTTTTAATCTGCACCAAATATTCTGCACTGGTTAATCTTTGCAGCTAAACCTGCTATGGGTAAACTTTATTATAGTTTTGTGACAATAACTCCTTTATTATAATTTTTTTATTCAAATTTTCTCTCTTGTTCTGTTAGATATCACATCTATTATTGTTAGTATTGCCAGCAATCTCTCACTTACCTGTGTGAGATCATGTGATGCTTTCATTCTCGGTTCATGGATGACTATTACTCTCCATATTTGAGAAATTAGGCTCCCTCAGTTCTGTGCAAAAGCTGAAAAGATATTTTTGTTTCAGTAATGTTTCATAGATATATTTGCTTTTTTATTTTCCTTTTTCTTATACAGATCCCTAAAGATATCTTAGGATCTTAATGCTGCTATTGTAATCTTTCCAGTTATGGGATATTCTGCTGTGAACGCATCTGTTCCTGCTAAATTTTGCTTTCAAATCTGCATTTTTAGACTTTGCATCCTCCTGTTTGCTGTCTTTAGTGATTTATTTTCCTTTCTGACTGATAATGACAGTGTTTTCTTTTTTCTGTCTTTTTTGGTGCTAAAAGAATTTGTTTCCCTTGTTTTGTTAGAAGTAATGAATATTTTGCATTGAGAATTTCAGGAAATATTAAATGAAACCCTAGTTAAAGCAGATTTGTCCAGTTATCTGACCACTAAGAAAATGTGAGAAAAAAAAAAAACAACACAATAAAACTATGACTTTTTTTTTTAACAATTGGGTTATTGATTGATAATAAATGCCATGCCTTAGAATTCGGCAGTGGTCCACTGTGAGGGCAATCCGCTCTAAGTATCACCGTATTGAAGTCCAAAGACATGGTAGCATGGTGTATATGGTTATACTGTTTTAATGATGACAATGAAGCAGTATATAACACATTGTATACTAAGGAAAAGGTTCTGCTAGGATAATTAGCATAACATGATTAATGGTTGTAATAATAGTCCTGGCGCATGTCTATTGGATAAGAAACTGGAGAAAGGTCACCCCCCTGAGGACTGAGGGGGTGTGAGCTTACTAAACAAAATGGAGGCCACAGCACATGGCTGGCCGCATTGTCTCAACAAAATGGTGGCTGTGGGCACATGTCTGAAATACAAAATGGAGGTTACACAAGCTGACATCCTCCATATGTGCCTACTCTCATATGACCAATATCTTATCAAAGAGGACTTTTCATGTCCTTGGCCACCTGTGGTTTTATATACCGCTAGAAAGCCTACAGTGCGACAGTGCATAACAAGTCACTACTTTTTTTATGTTGGCAGTTTATGCAAAAAAATTTAACTTTTTACTATTTTGCACTGCTCTGGTAACTTTCCAATAAGAGTGTGATAAGAGTATACCTCATAGCGACCCCTCCACAAAGTATAATGTCATATAGTGGAGTCCACACAGTAGAATGTCACATAGTGGCCCTTGCACACAATAAAATGTTCAATACTAGACCCTCCACAGAGTATAATGTTCCATAGTGGCCTCCATACAGTATGATTTCCCATATGATTTCTGGAACAGGATACAAGGAACAGCATTCAGAAGTACACAAGTCACATCAAGATTGAGCTCTTGACACAGGCAATGTAGCTGCCAACAACATACAGGATAAGAATTCAGCATGCACAGAATCAGACACAGAATTTTTTTACACCAGATATAGATCGGATACAGGCCCAGGGTAGGGCTATCCTATTTTCAGGAATTCACAAGATACAGATAGTTCTCAGGGCACATAGGATGCAGGCACAGATACAGAAAGGATCCAGGTTCAGGTTTCAGGAAGAACCTCAAGTTTTGTTGCAGATGGGCAGAACACAGGCAGGTTTTAGAGTATATTAAATGTATACAAGTTACAGGCTCATATTTCAGGGATTACCAAAGGTTTTAGAGTACAATGGCAGAACTGGAACCTGGACAAGAGGCAGAATCCACAGACAAAAAAACAGAGTCAGGCCAAGCCAGCAAACAGAACAAGATCTCTATAAGGGAGCCTGCATACGGAGTTTACACTCGCTCATATCTGCCAGCTCTCCTACATCTCCTACACACTCAGATTGGCTATTACTTAGTACTACACGCTCAGCTGGTTAATTACACTAAGGAATAGCCAAGCTGAGCGTGTTAGTAGTACTAAGGAATAGCAAGCTGAGTGTGTAGGAAATGTAGGAGAGCTGGCAGATATGCAGCAGACTAACATGCTCAGCTTGGCTATTCCTTAGTACTACTAACACGCTCAGCTGGGCTATTACACTAAGGAATAGCTGAGATGAGCGTGTTAGTAGTACTAAGGAATAGCAAGCTGAGTGTGTAGGAGATGTAAGAGAGCTGGCAGATATGCAGCAGACTAACACGCTCAGCTTGGCTATTCCTTAGTACTACTACCATGCTCAGCTGGGCTATTACACTAAGGAATAGCCGAGCTGAGCATGTTAGTAGTACTAAGGAATAGCAAGCTGAGTGTGTAGGAGATGTAGGAGAGCTGGCAGATATGCAGAAGACTAACACGCTCAGCTTGGCTATTCCTTAGTACTACTAACATGCTCAGCTGGGCTATTACACTAAGGAATAGCCGAGCTGAGTGTGCTAGTAGTACGAAGGAATAGCCAAGCTGAGCTAGTCATGTTAGTACAGGAGGAGTAGCTGGAGGGATGGTTGGGTGTAGTGCAGAGGTTTTTCATCTGTCCGGAGTAGCCAGGCTAACCACATGGCCAGCTCTGCTATATCTCACTATAGAAATGCATTGACCAGCGTTGATTGGCCAGTCTATGGGATTCGGCCACTCAAAGCTGGTTCTGCCGTAGGAGGCGGAGTCTAAAATCGGACCAGAATGGAAACTGCTGTGGATCGATTTTAGACTCCGCCTCCTCAGGAAGAACCAACGTTGATTGGCCGAATCCCGTAGACTGGCCAATCAACGCTGGTCAATGCATTCCTATGCGAAAAAGTCAGCTCCGGCGTATCGCAAGCTGACAGGGATCCCGACATAATAAAGGTACTAGATGCCCCCAGACATGCTTCCCCTGCTGTCCTAGTTGCTTTCCAGGGTGTTGGCATCATTTCCTGGGGTGTGATAGTGGACTTGGTGACCCTCCTGAGTCGAATGGTAGGATCCCCTGTAGCGAAGCATTTTCTCCCATAGACTATAATGGGGTTCGATATTTGATCAAATAGTCAAATATTGAGCGGCTATTCGAAACGAATATCGAACCTCGAACATTTTACTGTTCGCTCATCTCTAGTCATTACCAGTGCAATAAGCTCTTCCATCTGTATTTATAGAGGCACTCATTGTGGGCTCAGTGAGCCCCCCAGGCATCATAGGCCCTGGTGCTTGTTCAGGTTTCCTGGGTATTGGCACTACATCTAACTGTAGTTGTTATCTGCTATTGCAAATTTGGTTGTAATTATAAAAACAGTGATCTCTACTGGTATTTTAAGGCTATTACGAGGATCGGTGGGCATTTGAAAATTTTGTGACTTTTTTTATATTGACAGTGACATAGAAAAGTAAGAAAATCAGCAAAAGTTCATAACAAACACACTTAGCATAAAAAGTGATCAAGACAATATTCAATTTATTAATGACATATTCCTATTAAAACATTTAATCTGTACTGGAAAGTGTTAATTTTGTTGAAGTCATTTCTCTGTTAATAGTGTCTGTTGAAATGAAGTATAGTGGAATATAGTGGAATACAATGAATGCATACACATATTATATAATGCCCAATCTACAGTACAATACAATGCTTCTATAATAGTACAGTAGGTTCCATGACATAATTACAGGATAGCTCCCAGTGTAGAAAATTTAATCTGGACGTTCAGCATGATGTCATAGAGGGACAAGTGAAGTGTTTGCAATTTTTTATGTTGATACTTTGTCTTTAACAATGATAATTTGAAGTATTGATTATTCCTAATATTCATTTCCCAAGGTAAGAAAAAAAAATATCACTAAAATGATGAAATGCCATCAGAATGAAAGCATGCCTTATTTTTAGTCTTCTGACATGTCTGCTAAAGCTATACACAGTTCATTTCTTTTATTCAAATGATGACCAGTATTTCAAAGGAAAATCTCACAGCACGTCACTTATTCATAAACCAGATGAAGCCATATTGACATTTATTCCCATAAAAATGTTCTCAAAACTGGACTTGCAGAATTTTAATTAGTATTAATTGCTTATATCCATTAAGTATTTCTATCATTATAAGTATGTGAATTAAAAACAAGTCTAGCAAGAATTAATTTTTATTTTATTAGCTGTTAAATCCTGGTAATGGAACATTCTCAATTCTTTAACACATTTTACAGGACTCAATAATAGTTACTTTGAGAAAATAATTACAAGAGGGTTTTTTTTAGCATTTTAATTCGACTTAACTTTCCTTAATGCTTTGTAATAAAAAGAAATAGATATGGTGGAAGAAGGATTCATCAAGACCTACATATTGTATGCCAGTCTTAATGTCCTTTGCAAGTCATGAATTAGGCACATCCTCAAAGGGTCTGCTAATCTGAAAAAAAAAATCATAATTTCATAGGCAGTTTTTTCTGCTCTGGTGACCAAATATATAATGTGATGGAGCGTTGTTAATATGCAAAAAAATATCCATTGCTTAAGTGTTTTTTTTTTTTTTTATGTGCAATTGCACATACATACAGTGATGCAGCTTCTGCTAATCTAAGAAAAACTCTGTTATTTAATTTTTTTGGCATGTTATTCACCCAATATACAGTCCATTCTTCACTTATCTGAGAAAAAAATCAGTGCTGCAAAACAGAATCCCATTGACTTTTATAGGTTTCGTTTATTGTGTAACACATTAAAATAATTGGGTTAAAAAGCCTCGGATTGATGTCAATGTGTTATGTGCGTTAAGATAAGATAAGATATAATAATCCTTTAATAGTCCCATAGTGGGGAAATGTCAGTATGTTACAGCAGCATAGGGCTCGTTCATATCTGCGCCCGGGTCTCCGTTCTGCAGGTTTCCGTTTCCTGCACAAAACTGGGCAGGAGACGGAAACCTGCCGGCATCTTTTCAAACCCATTCATTTGAATGGGTTTGAAAAGTGTCCGGCTGTGAGCGCCGGTGAGTGTTTTATGCTCTCCAGACACAGAGTCGGTTTAAAGAAAAAAACAGTTTCGCCGCGGAGAGCATAAAACGCTCACCAGACTCGGCATGACAGGTTTCCTTCTTTTGCATGCAGAAGATGGAAACCTGATAATGGAGACCCGAACGCTGGTGTGAACCCAGCGATAGTAATACAGATACAGGATAATACACAGCAATATATTTCGGAAGTAGACACACATATGCTGAGAAGAGAAGATATACTAGGAGTCCATAGCAGCTATGGAACAGAAGAAAGAAAGAAGGAAGGAAGACTTCATAGTCATAATCAGGTGTGTCAGGACCAGTCTCTCTAAGTGTAATATCCTCCAGAAGCTTGCAGTTGTACATAAACAAATTATCCCACCATACTTAAATAGTACTCACAAGTAGAAATGGAACCCATTGAAGTCTGTTTTGCAGCAATGATTGTTACGTGAGTTATCATGCCAGACTAAGTGCCCTGTTACTCCATCTGAATGCTCCCACATAGTGCAACAGAGAATTGTTAACCTGAAAAAAATATTTATTGTCTAAGGTTTTTTTTTATGTGTAACTGCACATATATACACAGTAATTTAGCCTCTGCTAATCTAAAAAAACTTCATTTTTTTGTGTTGTTCACCTAATACACAGTTTAGTCTGCACTAATCTGGACAAAAAACCCTATTTTTATTTAACAGGGGCTTTTATGTTCTGGTCACCAAAAACAACACAAATTCATCTGAATAAGAGTGCAGTCATTAAAATACCATTAAAAAGTAGCAATTGGGTATTTGAAGTTGCTGGTGCAGGAGTCCTACGAACCTCAAGGTGTGAGATCCTCCAGAAACTTGCAGTTGTACATAAACAAATTATTCCACCATTCCTAAATAGTACTTACAAGTAGAAATGGTTGCAGTGGAACCAGACATACATGAAGACTAATTTTGAAACAGTCTTATTTATTGATGAATGCAACCCTGGATGGTTAAGATGAATGGAGCAGTAGATGGCCACCATGTCCCAGCAAAGCTGCAACATCAATAAGGAGTTGGTGGAGTCATGTTTTCGGCAGGAGTGAATGGGTAAACCTGTTAGGTCCCTTTAGGGTTCCTGTAGGTGTGAAAATGACCTTTGCAACACTTTCATACTTTCTTTCATGATACAAAAAGAAGAACCATGCCTTCTGCAGCGAAATCATCTTCATGCATGACAATGCACCATCTCATGCAGAAAGAATGGCTGCTATGGACATAAAAGGAGAGAAACTAATAGTGTGGTCTACAGCTCTGGGAGATCATTCTGACACCTTGCAAAGAAATAAAAGCTGAAAATATCCTAAAACTCACAAATTCAATGGATACAAGAATTGAGAAGGTGATTATTAAAAGAAGGGTCCTATGTTAACATGTAATTTGAAAGATGTTTTGGAATGAAATAGTTTTAATTTCAGTAAATGTGAACTCTTAATGCTGCAAATTCAACAAACAGCCCTGCTCAGATCTTTACAACCTCTAAAATGTTTAGATACTCTGTTGTGCAAAATAATTTGAAACAGTGGCTTTTAATTTTTTTTTTTTTTATTTGTGAAAAAAAATGTTATAACTGGGTGATTTGTCCAATAAAATTTAAGTTATACTCTAAGGGTTAAAGATTTGAACATTATTGTATCCAATAATTTGAAACGCGATACAGTCTAGCCTGAGCTACTCTGAAAAAGAAAACCTTTAATTTTATGTATTGTTTTTTTTTCTGTTCACCAAATATACTGTGCATCAGATCATTGTTGATCTGAAAAAAAATATTCATTGCTTAAAAATGTCCAGGCTAAAATATTATTTTTTAAATTAGGCTGGTGGAAGTGAAAACAAACAAACAAAAAATACTCACCTATCCTCGGTGCTTTAGTGTCCTGTCAGCACTGGAGACAGGTGGTTATGTTTTTTTTTTTATGTTTATTTTTTTAAAAAAATTTAACCTTCCCCAGTCTAATTAAAAAATTAAATTTTAGCCCAGACAACCCCTTTAAAAATGCAAATATAGATGCAAAAGCAACAAAGAACATTTGAATTTTCTTTTAATGTTACAAAAAGTCTGACAATTGTGGTAACACGTTTCAGAGCAGTATGCTCCTTCCTCAAACCAAACTGACAATGACAAGCTTCACAAAAATGCAGCAATATATAGCCCCAAAGGACTATCATGTGACAAGTTCAACTAGTTAACAAAAGTATTTTATATATAACACACTCGTTTACACATTCATTTTAACACATAATGATTATGTACTAAATATAAGATGCTCTGACCAGATCGTATTATTATCAATCTATCATTATCATTATCATAGAATATATATGAAAAGAAAATAATAGATATTCCTGCGTGATTCTAAATTCTCCCATCTAAACCAGGGGCCAATTGTGAACAGATTAACTAGTGCCAAAAGCACATGGCCGAAAGTGTTTGGCATGTTACAAGGTGCACGCCTCAAGATCGAACCTCCATTCCTTATGGACACAATCTTCATCACCGAGTGGGAAATTATCTCCATAACTGTGTAAGGAATTATGATGGACAGACGTTGTGCAAAAAGGCGTATGGTCACTGAGGAACTAAGAGCAATCATTGATACAAAAGCTGATTATATATATTGATTATATTTTCACCTAAGTCCCACCAGTCTTTTATCAAATTTGACAGGTTGCTTGCCAGCAGGTCACTATATTATGAATGTGACCTTGGGTAAGAAATCTTGAAAATTGGATAGAGACAGGTGGGAATATCAATATGGAAATTGATCCCCCACAAAAAAACACAAACTACATGATCATTTTAATAGAACTAGAGGTCAATGGTATCAACTGAAACAATACAGATTAAAGTTAAACAACCAGAGATTATCATCTTCTAAACATAGACCACAAAGCTCAACCTTTTCAAGGTATCAATAATTCAAATGTCCTATTAGATATGATCAATACAACAGATGATACAATTTTAGGCATACCTCACCTGTCACAAATGATGTTAATACGGCTAAAAATGTGTCGTCTATAGCAGTGATTTTCAACCTTTTTTGAGCCGCGGCACACTTTTTACACTTAAAAAATCCCGGGGCACACCACCAACCAAAATGGCACAAAATGACACTAAAACAGTACATATTATACATATAGTTAATAATATAGATTCTAAATGGTTGATTCTTTGGTTGAAATAAACTGCCGCAAAATCTGCAACAAAAACGCTGCGTTTATGCAACGTGGGGCCTCAGCCTTACGCCTTCTGCATACAAGTGGCACGCATGTGGTTTTCACTGATATAAACATTAAAAATTAATTGACAGGGCCACAAATGCAGACAGATATAGGGTATGTATAGGACAGATATAGGGTAGGTATAGGACAGATATAGGGTATATATAGGACAGATATAGGGTAGGTATAGGACAGATATAGGACCTGCTCTATAATTTTCAGCTCTTCAATTTGGCCCAAATACACAGCCACAAAAAGAATGGCTGTATATATGGGTCCTTAGAAATGTATAGGTCTGTACTCTTATCCACAGTTGTGTATAAAAAGTCTGGTCATGTATATTACAGGTTACAACTCAATGTGCCTCATATTAATAGCAGTGAACCCCATCCTGTCCCTCACATTAACCCCCTGTGTGCTTTACATAAGGGATACTGATATGTGAGACATATGGAGGTGATAATTAAGTAAATATCTTCATTATATAGTACCCCCATATGTCACACATGTTATTAACTCTTATGTGAGCCACACAGGAGTTAATATGAGGGACATGATGGGGTTAATTGCTATTAATGTGAGGCACATGGAGTTACTAAAACTAAAGTAATAACCCCAAATGCCTGACATTAATGAGAATAGTTACTAACCTGGTGTTTTCTTTTACTTTCACTTTGTTCAGCTTCCTCTCCTCCTCTCCTATTCAGGGCTGCAGACGGCAGGAGCTCCTCCTCACATGTAGCAGCAGGTCCAAGGAGCCCTTATCCTGTGCAGTGAGAGGCTCACCTCTGATTGGTGGGCAGGGAGAGAAGGGGGCGTGTCCTACACCTCAGCTCTAGCTAGCAGAGCAGTGAAGGGATGCTCCGTCTACATTTACACGGGGACTGGCTGCTGTGCCAGCAAAATAGGTCTCCCGTGCCAATCTTGGCATGCGTCTGGGGAACTTTCCCCGCGGCACACCCGACCATGTGTCACGGCACACTAGTGTGCCGCGGCACACTGGTTGAAAATCACTGGTCTATAGTACACGAAGAGGAAGGCTTTTCAGGGAAGGCTTTCTACAATGTTTCCCTAATGGTTGATTAAAGAAACATTGCCAAAAAGGAGGACTTATTTGCATATTCTTTCACCAGAATTGTTAGCAAGGCATGCTTAGTTGAATAAATGCCTGTACTCTGTAAATTGGCCGCTTTGAGGAAATGTCTCCTTAATGATACACAGTACCTCTTCTGACCTACATCTAGGATCTCTCACCCAGCCAGTTAGCACACAAACAAGAAGAAGCAAGAAGGCTTAAAAACAGGCAGCCCAACATGGACATTCATGAAGGACTAACAACACAAAATCAACACATGAAAAAAGGGGAGGATGACAAAGGAAAGAGGGAGAAAGAAAGGTGAGGGTAGGGGTTAGAGACTTTGCATGATACAGTAAGCATCCCAAGGGGACCCTACAGCAAAAAGAAAACTTCCATTGTGAGGTTGAGGGAGACAGTAAGGTATTACAGATGGATGTCTTTCATACGTGCAATCAATCAATTCAGCTCCCAAAGGGAGTGCACCCTCCTCCAGTGGGAAGCAATCAGGGTTTTAGCAGTGGTACATACGTATTTAAAGTAATAGCTTAGGTATCTTCTTACCCAGGTGTCCTGGGGGAAATTTAAAGGGGTATTCCCACGTCACATACTCACCAGTCTTTGCTGCTGTACAATCTTCTTTCTTCCTGCTTTGTTGCGTCATTAGTTGGCGGGGTTACATATGCAAAGCCAGCGGCGAGATGACGTCGCTTCTATGCCACTGACCCTGCGTGCGCGCTCATAGATGGTAACACCAGTCAGTTCTCCAGCCTTCACAATGCCAATACAGACCCGGCATCCACTGTAATAGAAAGGCGAATGCCGGGGAGGGCTAGACGCAGGCACAGGTGCCTGCGACATTGCTATGCTCCTGCCCTGCATGAAGCCAGCAGCGGCAGAAGCGAGTCTACTATTCTGCTCCTCCGCCCCCCCCCCCCCTCCGGAATAGCAGCATCACTCCTGCCGCTGCAGGGCAGGAGCGTAGCGATGTCGCAGGCACCTGTGCTGGCGTCTAACCCTCCCTGGCATCCGAGTCTCTATTACAGCGGATGCCGGTGCCGGGTCTGTATTGGTGGCCCCTTCCCCCAAAGTGTAAACTACCACCCCTCCAGGCTCGCGCCCATGCACTTAGCCCCTCCTCCCTCCCCCCTGGCAGCAGGCAGATACATCACTTGACTTTTGACCAGAGATGTCAAGGGATGTGTCAACAAAGAAATGAATAAAGTAAGATAGTGGACAAACAAAGCCATTTTGCTGAAGCAATGTATTTAGAAAAAGTCTTACATTCACATTAACAAGCAGTATAGATAGGATCCTTGTGATGGGACAACCCCTTTAAGCAAGTAAACTAAAGGATCCAGTGGAACTCCCTGTGTGAAAAGAGCATCAGTGATAATTTTAACCTCCGCCCAGAAGGATCAAATCAGGGGGCAATCCCAGAAAATATGACAAAGTGTGCCTACCACAGTGGAATAGAGCTGGGGTATGGTACCAGTGCATGAGTAATGTGTATTGGGTTTCCCAGAACATCACACATGTGGAAGACTTAGCTGAACAGGACCAGAATCTGCCATTGACCAGGAAAGATCTGCCTATCCAGGGCCTCCACCTATTTGGCCATGTATCTGTGTACCAAAGGAGCTCAGCTCTCTGAAGAAGAAAGTAGCATTTAAATACTAGAAAGTGTGATAGTTTGTCAACAGAAGCACCAATTCACAAGAGGGAAACACGGTTTGATTGAAGAGACCCTAACTTAGTATATTATCATTTGGTAGTATTGCCTTATTTGGAATGTTTTTCTTAGTATTATTGGGATATCTACCTTGTCGATATGCCCTGTTGTATTTAGTTTATAGATTCTTAAATATGTCTAAAACTACAAATGGAATTTGAAGTTTAAGTCAATGCAAAGATAGACAATATTGATAAATGTTCCCCACTGTGAAAGTTAGTGTGATGAGTCATCATTACTCTCTCGTCTGATCAAAAACACTAAATAAATAACTAGCCTCTCAAGAATAGATCCCAATAGCCAAGAGTTCATTCCAAAGCCAGTTGCTTCTCTTCATAGTAGGAAACCATGAAAATAAAAACACACAAATCCTTCAAGCAACCTTTGATTTAGTTAAACACAAAAAATGTATGTATTTTATGGATTTCTGACAATGGGGATATGATATGAAATGTCTTTGCTATATTTCTTTTCTTTTAAACACGGTACATAAATTCTTTTTCTTTTAATCATTTCTATTTGTTTATGTTTTCTTAAGTAGCCTTATTATGTTGATAACCCAAGAACCAAATCCTTAAAGCTTGTGATCAATTTGCAGGGTAAGGCAAAAAGACCTACTTATAAATATTTATACAGGAAGATTTCAGATTATGTGCTTAGCACAGAATGGTGCATATTATTTGTATTAATGTTTCATAAACATTTGTGCAAAAACAATATGCTTTACTTTGCTTCTAAGTATTAAGTAGAATTATTGCAGCATCTGCTTGAAATGGCTGAGTGCTCAAGCTATCCATGCTATGTCGTAAATTCTATGATGCATTAAGATGTCATTAAATGTACCTTCTGTGGTTGTATCTTGATTTACATTCTCTGTAAATCATCAAGTTAAAATGAAATGAACCACAGTGTAATGTGACTCTCTTTTATCTAGTGTCTGGAAATCCACTATGCCTGAACATACTGTAAGATCATCTTAGCTGAGCTTTCAAGTTCCTGAGATAAGAAGTCAATTAATGCACAGAAATGGGATGAAGTTAATGAACAATGTAAAGCATCTTTTATTATTTTTACATTTTAATAAGCGTCAGGGAAAACATGTTTTGGACTTTTATGAAGCTATTAGCCAAGAATGTAATAATGCTCGGTGAAATCCCTATTTATAAAAGACATTTGTTAGATTTATCCAAATTTCTCGGAGAGGTCTCCATGGGAGATATCCAAATTTATCCTACAGATTAAGCATTAGACTTCCTAAATTAAAACATTAAAACATGCATAAAATTCATACTGTATGTTCTTTCTGTATTTACATGTTCTTTTAACTGGTGTTTCTTCTTCCTATACTCTAAAAACCTCTTGAAAGGGTAATTGACTTCATGAGAATTTGGCATTTATATACGTGCACCATAATATCAGGATATCTCGTCATGCTATATCTGTAACTGGTTTGACAATGATACAGTATTTGTCTATGTCAAACACATATACAGAACAGCACTATAGGCGCTGCTTGGAAGAAGGACATTCCTGACAGACTGTCAGGAACGCCCTTCTGACTGTGAAGAGTTACAGTACTGGCACCAATAGCTCTTCACCCGGGGCACAGATCGGGAAAGCCGACAGTGCGCTGAATTCAGCGCACTGTCAGCTTTCCAGCAGTATATAGAACTGCCTTTGCCCAAACCCATGAAAGGTCCTCTTTAATGCTGGCAGGCTTCGGGCCTATATGGTAATGCCCAGACATCACGTGGTCTGGGATATTACCATATAGGCCCGAAGCCTGCCCTAGCAGTACCATACAGGCCAAAGCCTGTGTTAGCAGTAACAGGCTATTACTACTAGCACAGGCTTCGGGCCTATATGGTACTGCTAGGGCAGGCTTTGGGCCTATATGGTAATATTCCAGACCACGTGACGTCTGGGCATTACCATATAGGCCTAAAGCCTGCTAGGAGTAACATCGGATCCCGGAGAGGTAAGTAACATTGTTTATTATGTTCCCTCACCTCCCCTGGGACTCCGATTATTATACTCGGAGGTCTGAAAAGACCCCTGAATATAATAATAGTGGTAGTGGGATCGCGGCCTGCCCGGGCCTACTCACTGCCGGCCTCCGCGGCCTAAAGTACAAGGGGAAGCGGGGGCAGCAGTGAGCAGGTCTGGGGAGATAGGTAAATAGGCCGCTACCTGCTGGAGATACTCCAGCAGGTAGCGGCCTATTGTAAAACAAAAAAAGAAGTTTTATACTCACTGATCTTGTTGTTGTTCCCGCCGCCTCAGCGATCCTCTTCTCCTGCAGGCTGATGTCTGCGTAGGTGGTGTCACTAGGCCGCGGACGCACGCTGATACGTCCTCAGACGTCTAGGTATCAGCGAGCGTCATCACATAATGACGCCGCCCACGCTGATACCTAGATGTCTGAGTACGTATCAGCGTGCATAGGCGGCCTAGTGACGCCGCCTACGCAGACGTCTGAACCAGCGCAGAGAGAAGCAGCTCTCCTGCGCTGGTTCGAAGTATAAAAAAAAAAAAAAAAAAAGTAATAATAAAAAAAAGTCGCCCGTGCGCCGCCCTCCTCCCGTATGCCACCCGAAGTGACCGCCTCAGGTCACCTCATTAGAGGTGCTGCCCTGTGACTCCCCCAAGGATTACAAAAGTATGAATTGTGTGACTGTGTCTTTGTTTCTCATACTGTGGGATTGAGTTCTGAAGATCATTTCTCACATTCAGGCATTGTAGATTATAGACAGTAGTGATCACCTCTATATCAAGATACGTTTTTCAGCAGGAGATGAAGAT
Organism: Leptodactylus fuscus; assembly: GCF_031893055.1. NCBI lineage: Eukaryota > Metazoa > Chordata > Amphibia > Anura > Leptodactylidae > Leptodactylus > Leptodactylus fuscus. The sequence goes on from NC_134265.1 coordinate 250,068,568, forward strand.
ACAGCTTCTGAGGTCCATTCTGCCACCCCCACAGCAGACTGTAGACTTTCTTATCTCCCAGGTCTGTCTAGTAATGTTCCCATCTCTTTTTTTACCACATGATCACTCTTCACTGGTGAGAGGGAAAATCGGAGCATTTCTGGGAGATAAGACAGTGTCATTTGGCTGTGAAGGTAGAGGAACCAACCTCAGATGTTGGATCCTCATCTCCTGCTGCCAAATTTATCTTGATAAAGAGGTGAGCACTGCTATAAGTACAATAGAAATTGCAATGTCCAGTCATGTGAAAGATTTTCTATGCAACACTACAAAGTGGAATTTACCTGTATATGATGTCTCCAAAGAAAGGATCTGCAGAGATGTTGTCGGTCAGGGAGCTACTGAGCATGGTCCAAAATGTTTGCTCCTAAAAGCCAAGTCAGTACTATAGACAAGGCGATTAGGTGACTACTTACAGAATGCAGTGGTTGAATCCACTGACAACACAATGAATGCACAAATGGGAATAGAAGTTACATATCTTCATAATGGTACATATTTGAAAAATACATTTATTTGATGAACACCTTATTTTCACAATCTCTAGCATATTACATGACATTGCTGAGATGGGAATACCCCTTTAACATGTATACTTCCCAGAGAGAGAAGAAAAGGTTCAAGACAGACAAAGACAGAAATATTTATTGCATGTCAAAAAGGGCATAGAGAGGAGGTAAGAAACTACAGAGAGCATCTTAATTAAGCCCTGTACTGCTCATTGCACAGCTAGCTCTTCAAACAGCTGATGGGTGAGGGAGCGTACAGAACACTCGTGTAGCAGGACACCAGAAAATGGCTACCTGGACACGCGCAGTTGGCTCTGCCCAAATCCAAAGTGTCAGAGCCAATTGTGTACTGCACTGCATCTGATTCAGATGCAGTTTTGGCAAAGAGGAGGAGGGAAGTGAACATAAGCAACTAAAGGTGTGGGAAAGTTATGATGCGGGGGTGCTCAGAGCGCAGGGGGAACATCCCATGTGCTACGTGATCATAATTTGCAGAACAGAAGAAACAATTTTATCAGAAATGGCAGGGAGAAGCCGCCATTATTGGGTAGCCGCTCTTGCAGTTCAATACAGGAGCCAGCCGGCGGCCATTTTGGGGTAGCCGCTCTTGCAGTTCAATACAGGAGCTGGCTGGCGACCATTTTGGGGTGGCCTCTCTATGCTCCTGTATCGAACTACTAGAGCAAGAGAAGCTAGAAGAGGCGGAGTTGCTGCAGAAGAAGGAGGCGGCGCAGGAAAAAGCTCTGGGCAGCAATGGGGACGCGCTCATCGTTGTTTCAGCCCTGGGGCCCACCCTCATTGCTGCAGAGAGCTCATTTGCATACCGGTTAAAACCGGTGTTTCTACAGAACGGCACGGCGGAGACCACGTCTAAAGGTAGGAGATGAATAGCCTTTCTTAAGGCTATTCCGACGTGTTCATTAGAAAAAAAGGTAGTTTAATGGTAGAATCCCTTTAAAGGCTATTCCAAAAGGGATCAGCTGTTTGCCAGGCTGACTTCAGTTGGAAAAGATATTGTCTTAATATTAAAAACCCTTTTAATTGTATATATAGTCTTTTGATAACTGTTTATAAGTAGAGATGAGCGAACAGTAAAATGTTCGAGGTTCGATATTCGTTTTGAGTAGCCCCTCAATATTTGACTATTCGAATCGAATATCGAACCCTATTATAGTCTATGGGGGGGAAAATGCTCGTTTCAGGGGTAGGCAACGTTCGATCAAATTATTCTTACCAAGTCCATGAGTGAGGGTCGGGCTGGATCCTCCAAGCATCTTCTCCTTGCAGCTTCCCCGCGGCGTCTTCCGGCTCTTCATTCACTCTGCCAGGCATCGGGCCTGGGCAGAGCCGACTGCGCATGCCCGCGCTACAAGCGGACATGCGCAGTCGGCTTTGTCCAGGCCCGATGCCTGGAAGAGTGAATGAAGAGCTGGAAGACGCCGCGGGGATGCTGCAAGGAGAAGAACCAGCGTTGATTGGCCGACTGTATAGCATTAGGCCAATCAATGCTGATTCTGCATCGAACTTTTACATTCAAATAGCAAGTGGTACTCAATCGAGTACGAGAATTTCGATTACTGTAGAATTCGATTGAATACCTACTCGATTGAGTACTACTCGCTCATCTCTATTCATAATAGTTTAGTTTTAGGTGCAGCTCACGCTGAAGCAGTAAGTGTAACATGTCAGGTAGAAGGTAAAAGTGCGGTGTTTTAATCCATATGATGCAGCAAACTATACTAAAGAGAAAATCATTTTGAAGTGAGATTTAATCCTTCCACATATATTAGAGGATATGAGAGCTCCCCTGCGTCTGTTAGTTAAGATGAAAGGATAAGTAACCTCTTTTACCACTCGGCTGACATCTCTGGATATCATTTGATATATTTGACTGCACGAACATTTCATTTCCAAATGGTTATTGTAATACATTCCACCTTCTTGTCTCTTTACAATGATAAAGTGGGATAAGCCTGATTAGAAGGGTTTTCAAGCACTGGAAATGATGTTTTTGTCTCTCCCACACATTATAACTAAATGTCCAATAAGGTTACACTGACTTTTTAGCCCTCACCAGGTTTTTATACCAATACATAATTATATTTTACAGATGTTACACATAAAATATAAAAATAATAGGAAATGCCACATATGGGAAAATCAGTGTTACTGTTATTCTACAACTTCAATTTTGATGTGTTTTTTTTTTTTATTCATCCTTATAACACCAACTAGGAATTTCCAATTTGCTTTTGAACTCCGATAAGTTACAGGTTACACCACACAGACTGCTGTCATGCTGAGAACTACTATAGCTCCTTTCTGATGATATCTTCCGACTGTTTACATTGTCTAGAGTGTCATGTGGGGAAAAAAGAAATTGTGTTCTTGCAACTATACAAACAAATATGTACAGTCACATGCAGGGATGTGATGCCGAGCAAGTAACAGGCTGTGCAGAGCCAGCCATGAACATTCTGATATTCTAGTTAATATTTGGAAATTGCCCTAATCTTGTTGTATATGCTGCCTGGGCTCAAATGCTTCTACGTCCAATTATAATTCTCTTGAAATCTAGAGGGTAATTATAGAATACATTAGAAAGAATGGTTAGCTAGTATTCATATATAGCTGAGCTCTACTGGGGTAAGTACTTATTATCGGACCACATTGACATTTACACTAATTTAGCTCATCGAAGGAACATTAGGTTTTGTTTTGAAAATGCAGAATTTACCCAGCATGAAGAGGCATCTGTGTGCTCGAAAACTCTGCAAAAATGGTTCAAAACTGCAAAATACAGCATCTCCCCAAAATACACATATCCCCATATGTGACGTTATATCAAGAGCTACTGTACATAGCATATTTTAATGCATAATTCCCTTTTGCACCCAAGTCTAAAAAATAATTTGGCATGGCTGTGATGTAAGTTACTTTTCTTTTCTTTAAGTGTTGATAAAGGCAACTGTGGTGCAATGAAAAGTCACAAAAGCATTAAGCTACACACATTTATTATTCAGATATTGCCAGTGATTCTCATAAAGATTCCAAAGTTGGCCCATTTACTGTAGATGTCTGTTTTATTATTCTGTAGTCTTGCTATTATGGATACCACCACAGGTTTCTTTGCATTAAACCTTATGCACGTGGGCATGTTAAGAGACCCATAGAGGTTTATGGGCCTATAATGCTTATCCATATGGATCAATATCATTTCATGATGATTTTTTTTTTCTGTTAAATCTGTACTAGATCAAACTGAAAAAAAAAAAACTATGCAATTTTAATCACATAATTTTCAACTAGCTGCCTAGGGTAGAATGTCTCCAAAATGCATTACTATTAGGGGCCATATGGTTGTACACACAAAGCTTATATTATCCTAGATAGACCAGTGGGAAACCATACAGGGGCTTTGCACACAGTTCTGCCATATGTAAAATCTCTTAATTCATTAAATTCTCTTTGAATTATTTTTTACATAAATTCTTATATGGCTCCACTCCTAGCATTTTTAGCATGTTCATTGGGAGTGTGCAGAAGCAACTTTTTAATCCAATCCAATTCTATACTTTAGACATATTTTTTTTCACTATCTGCTCTTAATTTTTAATCAAAAACAAATGTTTTGAACATTGGATTTCGTGTTAGCAGAATCCAAATAGGTTTAAAATAAGAGAAAAGCCTTAGTTCAAGGTTGCATTTTTATATTTTCTGTGAATCATTGTTGAGCTTACATCTGAACCCTACAGCTATTGACATTTCATGCTTGTGGTGTTTTCTGAAAAGACAATTTTCTTTCATATCTGTGAAAGTGTTCATCCCAATAAACATCTGTGCACTTTCATATTTTTGAATTGAACAAGTACAATAGATTAACATTTTTTCATACCTGTTTAAAGAACAGTAACATGGTAGCATTGTTACATTTGTGAACCAGGTTAATGTTTTGTTGGTAAACATTGCATACATTCTTATATAACTCATGTTTTTCAGCTTTTGTAAAATTCTTATCATTGGTAAATGGAAAGTCGCAACAATTTAGAGGCCATTGCCAATATATATTTAAAGTAAACTACATAGAAAGAGATCCTACAATAGTGTTTTATGCAGAATTGTGTAAACACTAGCAAACTGGAGATCCCTGTGGTCAGGCCTGGAGCAATCAAACACTATTTAGGGGATGGGGACAAGTGTCATTTAAAGGGAGTGATTGTAAAACACAGACAGCTCTACTTTTTAGTTTCACGACAAGTCTACAGTTTAATCTCATGGTTCTTTTACTGATGGCCGCAGGTAGTAGGAACGTAAACCTTAATTTGTTTCTTTTTAATCTAGATGTGTCCTTTCTTATATTTCCTCTAAACTGAATTAAAGAGGACCTTTCACTACTTCCACCCATTCAAGTTCTTCTCATTTGTTAACAGACTCTGCTCCACCGATTCTGGTACAGTTACAATTTTCTCTCTAGTCTTCATGGTTCCCGAGCAAACATCTCAGGGAGGCTATAGAATTTTCTGCCCCAGGAAGTCGTGATGGTGGATTCATTAAACAAGTTCAAAGAGGGCCTGGATGTCTTTCTTGAAGAGAACAATATTATGGGTTATCGATTCTAGGTTTTAAGGACACATTGATCCAGGGTTTATACTGACTGCCAGATTGGAATCAAAAAGGAATTTTGTAATGGGGCAATTGGCATAAGCCTCATGTTTTTTTTTTTTTTTTGTTGTTGTTGTTTTGTTTTTTCCCCTTCCTCTGGATCAACACTGTAGAGTACTGTAGGGTTATAGGTTGGACTTGATGGACTGATGTCTTCATGCAACCTCATCTACTATGTAACTATGTAACTATTTCAGAATATCAGTGTCAAACAATGGATGTGATTCAGAACACCAATCCAGTGTCAGAGCTCAGAATCACCCCCCTGCCTAACCACCCTACTGATAGTACAGAGCCGTAATAATTTATCAGGCACCAACACTAACAGCATTGATTGCTCAGGAATGGTGGAGAGAAAAAAATCCAACTGTGCTGGAATCAGCAGAATTGCAGCTATTAATTCATGTAAAGAGCTGGACTTGTTGGCGGTGGTGAAAGGTCCTCTTTAAGAAGTTGATCAGTGCAGAATTTTAAACTAAAAATGTGGAAACTGAGATTATATATACACCTTTACTTATTCTTTAAAGCACTGCAGTGATCATGTCATATACCGTGACCAAGCCAACCAATCACTGGCTAAGCGGTGATAAAGGGAATGAATAGAGCAATAATTGCTGAAATATTGTATTCATCATTAGTTAATAGAATTTGTACCAACAGTTCCAGAGAGATTTTCTCAGCCATAGAGATCCTGGTGTCATAGTCGTTGCATTATCATATTGAATACACATTGTGAAATGATCAATATGATAGCTGTGATCTGCAGTATATTCAATATATTCACATAAGAAGTCACTATACATATATCATTAATCACACAATTATCTATAACCTTTAATATTAAATGAATTAATTGAATATTACATACTTCAAATAACAGAATAGAATGAATGTGCTGAATAGCTAAAAGGACCACAGAGGTAAAATGTACAATTTATGTTATGCAGTAACCGGAGATAAGTGATAAGCTTATATTGTAAACCCCTTGCAATAAATCCCAAGCATGGAGCATTACATTATTTTATCATTTGAGCTTTGTAAAAATTATATTTGCATACTTTATATTTCATAAACAACAGAAGAATTACATTTCCAAACAAGAGGCTGCTGCAAAGATATGACTGTGCATGAATGCAGTATATTTAGATTTGTTCCCATCCATTATGTTTTGTTATTATTTGGCTTTTAGATGACATTGTAATATTCACATCTTCAGAGGCTGTGTACTGTGCAATGAAATAAAGATAAACATATTTGTAATTGTTAATGCAATGACTTAGAATTTCTAACAAGAAAGTGGAATAGAAAAGGATAGTCATATAACATATTCCAGTCTTGGCTATAAACCAAGAAATTGGAGTGCTTATCTGCAATGCTTTTAATGTAATTCAATTAAGGGGACATTATATTTAGAGGGTGGCTATGGTGTGGTCTAGTGTGGATTTTTGAAAGTCCTTACATCCAAAAGAAATTAGCCATATGTAATGGACCATATGTCCATCCGCCATGGAATCTAAAACTGCTTACATGATCAAGTCAAAGAATATATAGAGAATAGTTACTGTATGTTAATGGTATTACCGTTTTACATTTTTGTCTACTTTTTTGAAACATTGTTTTTTTCTGGAATAATTTTTCTCTAATTTTTCTTTTTCTTTTAAAATAACAAACATTTCTGAAAATTCACGCGTGGTGAACTCTACCAATATCATAGAATATGCCCACAGCATTCTGACAGCTGCCTGCTGCCGCTACAGATTAGGTCCAATGGCTGCCTCATAAATCGTGTAAGTAAAACTAATTTCAAAAATGTATCGTACAAAAACAGATTACAAACAATATGGCCTACTATTTTTAATCATGAAACACTTAAGACAATGGCGTAACTATAGTCTTGTGGACCCTGGTGCAAACATTTACCATCCCTACAGCTATTCTTTATAGCTGGAGTTATGGGTGCTACAGTAGTATCCAGGAGAGTTTAAAGGAATAGAACAATAGTACCCTCAACTGCCACATTGTTTTCAAATACCTACAGTGACAACCACAAAGCACTCTGATTTTTAGGGCAGGCTGGGCTATGCCGTGCAGAGGCTCTCGGCCCGCTCCATGCCCAGCACTGGAATGGCGCTTCTGGTTCCTCACCGAGGAGGGCGGGAGCCTCCGCTTGAGTCTGCAGAGATTCTGGACTCCCTCTAGTGACAGGACCCGTACGCTTCTGCCTCTCCCTCCTGCTACCATGTGACCGCCTATGTACCAACTCGGCTGGATTGACTACACTTTGGCTATCCTTGGAACCTGCATTGACCTCTGGATTACCGACTTGGCCTAAACGACTATCCTACGGTGCTGTTGCTACTGCCTGACAAACCTCATACTTCTGCTCTCAAGTGCTGGCCAGCTCTCCTGATCTTCATCCGTTGAGGTTAGTGTCTCTGGGTTATTTGGGTCCTCTTTTACTTAGGGGCTCTCTGGATGTGTGGCGCTCTCTGGGCGGTTGTAGTCCTGGGTCCCAGATTTTACCATATCCAACGCCACCATCAGGACCTCTGGCGAAGAGCCCTAGGGCATGGTTCTGTTCTAGTTAGGAGAGCATAGTACACTCAAGAATGTTTCTACCTCAGTGCTGGGGATTCTAGTTTCCCAGGACTTACTGTGATTATTGTTGCATCAGGTTCCTAACACTGATATAACAATAGTATCTCCAGGTATTGACAATTATATTATTTTCAGGTACAGTAAATCAGAGTGTCCTGAAATAAAGTGCCCTTGCCTGCAGGGAGAAGCTAAGACTTTTATTACTAAGACTTTTTTCACAATGCCAGCTATAAAAAATCATGGATGATAATTAATCAAATATGCTCACAATTAAAAAAAAAAAATCATAAGTTACCTGTATTATAATAAAATACCAAGTCCCATTTTATGTTTAATCAGATTAAATTATTAAATTTTTCAAATATAACAGAAAAAGACAAAAACAAAGTGAACAAATTGATGGCGTAATGGCACACAGGCCTTGCCAATAAGCAGGAGGACTGGTGTTAAAAGCCATCCAGTGTTATAGAACATAATACAACAACAAAGGGATGGAAGGCCCAGAAGTACAGTCCTATGAAAAAGTTTGGGCACCCCTATTAATCTTAATCATTTTTTGTTCTAAATATTTTGGTGTTTGCAACAGCCATTTCAGTTTGATATATCTAATAACTGATGGACACAGTAATATTTCAGGATTGAAATGAGGTTTATTGTACTAACAGAAAATGTGCAATATGCATTAAACCAAAATTTGACCGGTGCAAAAGTATGGGCACCCTTATCATTTTATTGATTTGAATTCCGCTAACTACTTTTTACTGACTTACTGAAGCAAAAAATTGGTTTTGTAACCTCAGTGAGCTTTGAACTTCATAGCCAGGTGTATCCAATCATGAGAAAAGGTATTTAAGGTGGCCAATTGCAAGTTGTTCTACTATTTGAATCTCCTCTGAAGAGTGGCATCATGGACTACTCAAAACAACTCTCAAATGATCTGAAAACAAAGATTGTTCAACATAGTTGTTCAGGGGAAGGATACAAAAAGTTGTCTCAGAGATTTAACCTGTCAGTTTCCACTGTGAGGAACATAGTAAGGAAATGGAAGACCACAGGGACAGTTCTTGTTAAGCCCAGAAGTGGCAGGCCAAGAAAAATATCAGAAAGGCAGAGAAGAAGAATGGTGAGAACAGTCAAGGACAATCCACAGACCACCTCCAAAGAGCTGCAGCATCATCTTGCTGCAGATGGTGTCACTGTGCATCGGTCAACTATACAGCGCACTTTGCACAAATAGAAGCTGTATGGGAGAGTGATGAGAAAGAAGCCGTTTCTGCACGTACGCCACAAATAGAGTTGCCTGAGGTATGAAAAAGCACATTTGGACAAGGCAGCTTCATTTTGGAAACAAAAATTGAGTTGTTTGGTTATAAAAAAAAAGGCGTTATGCATGGCGTCCAAAAAGAAATAGCATTCCAAGAAAAACACATGCTACCCACTGTAAAATTTGGTGGAGGTTCCATCATGCTTTGGGGCTGTGTGGCCAATGCCGGCATCGGGAATCTTGTTAAAGTTGAGAGTCGCATGGATTCCACTCAGTATCAGCAGATTCTTGAGAATAATGTTCAAGAATCAGTGACGAAGTTGAAGTTACGCCGGGGATGGATATTTCAGCAAGACAATGATCCAAAACACCGCTCCAAATCCTCAGGCATTCATGCAGAGGAACAATTACAATGTTCTGGAATGGCCATCCCAGTCCCCAGACCTGAATATCATTGAACATCTGTGGGATGATTTGAAGCGGGCTGTCCATGCTCGGCGACCATCTAACTTAACTGAACTTGAATTGTTTGTCCAAAATACCTTTATCCAGGATCCAGGAACTGATTAAAAGCTACAGGAAGCGACTAGAGGCTGTTATCTTTGCAAAAGGAGGATCTACTAAATATTAATGTCACTTTTCTGTTGAGGTGCCCATACTTTTGCACCGGTCAAATTTTGGTTTAATGCATATTGCACATTTTCTGTTAGTACAATAAACCTCATTTCAATCCTGAAATATTACTGTGTCCATCAGTTATTAGATATATCAAACTGAAATGGCTGTTATAAACACCAAAATATTTAGAACTAAAAATGATTAAGATTAATAGGGGTGCCCAAACTTTTTCATAGGACTGTATGGGGCCATGAAAACAACGTCAATAAGGAAATAGGGGGCGAGCAAACAGGCAAGAGGAACACACAATGGGAACTGCAGTCCAAGTCACATTTTAAAAACATAATCAGAAATCATAAAGAAATCACAACACATTAAAACTAATACATATACAAAGCGTGGAGGACAAAAAGTGTAGCCTGGACTAGGACCAAATATAAGACATAATATTTAGTAAATAATATAAATGTCAATTACACATGTAACCAATAGTTATCCAAAAAATGCACAGCCTAATTGCTAAAAGTATTATATAAGTCATACAAAATATCTGTCAGGGTCTGGGGTTGCTAGGTGGGGTGGCATAGACATACAAGTCCAGTTTTTTTTAGTCCAAAACAAAGGTAGAGTTTATTTTCACTCAAAAAGGTAGTGCAGCAACAAAAGGAAACAATACAAAAATAAATACCTGCCCGGCTAGGCTCTAACTGAACATAGAATAGGTTACCTCACCTAGAATCACAGAAATCAAAAGGCAGTTATGTCACTCAGGACACAGCTCCAAAAATAGGACCTCTTTCTTTGGCTCTCCAGCCAAGCTCTGCCCAAGAGTTGCTGCTGGATCAACTTCTTAAGCCATCTTGACAAGGAGACTCTCTGCAGCTGAGTCGCTGCCGGAACATCCCCAAAGTGTGGACTGGAGGGGGGTGGAATCACAGGTCCCACTACCAACCTACCTGTCATTCCTAAAAATCCAGCCCAATACTGAGCATTTACCAAAATGCTCAGCAGACGAAAGTTGTCTGCTGAGAACAAACATTCCTGGAGTTTTCTCATCTCACCCACCTGAGTAGTCTGGGTGAGATGTACACCCCCTCCATTACCTGACCAGCCATCGGCTTACATATCATATATGAAATGAAATGGTATCTTACTGACCTATATGAGAAATGCCATGGCCCCAAACATCCTCACTCCGACACTTGCTTCATACGCTTTCCTCAGGTAGTGATGAGGCGGGGCAGCCAAGAACAGGAAGAGGTATGTGAATGACCCAATGAGCAAATTCATATTCAGCCCTCTCTATTTGCCATTTGCCTGTGCAATGCAATGGACCCACTAGAGAAGCCTGCTCTATGTCAGCAAAGTGGGCCTATGCGCAACAAAACTATATATTTTATAATTTAATATATATACTATATACTATATACTATATATATATATCGAAATAAATAATTACCTCTATGCCACTATAAAGAGGTCGCCGTGAAGTGGCTAGTGGGCTTATACAACTTGATCAATATGTATACAAAGGACCTCATGTTTTGCCTTGGTACCAGCAATCCTCCCATCTTGCCCAGATGTTTTTATTTAGCAGGAGACTGCAAAAAGGGACCCACCTACTAGCTCTCAGTCCTGTGATTGGGGCAACATGGTGAGGTGAATTTTGAGATCTGTTCACATGGTGCAGTGCTGTATGGTGTCTGCTGCTCCTGTGGTGCAGTGCTTGTGAGGCAGTGCAACCCAGAGCCTGGCGGCTTGGTCTGGTGGCAGGGGTGTTGCCGGACCACTGGGTCGCTCCCTCTGTGGGCGCCGTGTTGTGATTGTGGTGATCGCTGTGCAGCACTGCACCAAGTAGAGTAGGGACCCACTATAAAGAGGTTGCCGTGGAGTGGCTAGTGGGCTTATACACCTTGATCAATATGTATACTAAGAACCTCATGTTCAGTATTGTAGAATTTGCTTAGAAGCACTAGATCAATGTATAAGACTGGGATGTGCGGGCCATGTCTTTTTATCTTTTTTTGTAATTAGAACTAACTGGTCACCCCAAAAAAGAAATACAGATAATAAAACATAACTTTTAATCAAATAACTAGTTAGAATCCCAAAGACTTTGTGTCCCTAATAAATCAGTCCCACTGGAGAGCTATACAGAGACCTTCAATAATTATCATAAGGAGGATCAGTAGAGAATGCAGGCCGTATGCACCAAGGATATGGATACAAACTATCGATGGTGATTAACACGGATCACAACACCATAAATCTGTACACCCCAATAATGTAAAGAATGTGTCTGTATATCACACGTAATAAATAATATATGGCAGTGGTATAATTCTATCAGCAGTAGGAGTGTCTCTAGTGAGAATAAATAGGAGTAAGAGGGGAGGCACATATAGTGCATTAGTGAGGGATAATATACATTTACAAAGTAAGTTGGTGATTCCCTCTATCAGGCGCACAGCGTTCACCTCTATCCTGTTTAGGTGCTGATTAGAGATGAGCGAACACTGTTCGGATCAGCCGATCCGAACAGCACGCTCCCATAGAAATGAATGGAAGCACCTGGCACGCAGTCTTTGCCGGTGGCCGGCCGCTTAACCCCCCGCGTGCCGGCCGCTTCCATTCATTTATATGGGAGCGTGCTGTGAGCGTGCTGTTCCGAACAGTGTTCACTCATCTCTAGTGCTGATATGTAGCCCTGCTCTCAAAAGTAACAACTCTCGCACCCCCCAGCGTACATAGGTAATGAACTACCCCGCCAAGCAGTGTCTATTCATGTCTCTCAACGCGTTTCGCTGTATTTTAAGCTCATCAGGAGAGATAAGAGATAAGTATGCTGAGATACACAGAATTTGTGGTAATAACTGCTCGCAAGAACTTACAATCTACGAGGAAGAGGGGATGACATTAGATGTAGCAGGGGCAGCATTGAAGGTAGTATTGCATATACATTGGTCCAGCCATTTGTTGGATAAAGGCGTCACCAGCCAAGTGTCCTTTAAAGAGGACCCTTCATGAGTTGGGGCACATGCGGTATTATATACTGCTAGAAAGCTGACAGTGCACTGAATTCAGCACACTGTCAGCTTTCACGGTCTGTGCTCCAGGTGAAAAGCTATCCTATGCTATCCTATGCTGATATCGTAGCTCTTCACAGTCAGAAGGATGTTACTGACAGTCAGTTAGTAAAGTCCTTCCTCCCAGCAGCGCCTACAGCGCTGTACTGTGAGAGCAGTGAGGAACGCACCCCTCCCCTCCTGATAGTGCTTGTCTATAGACCTCTGGAAAGTTCCACTGTCTTTTTGATGTTGTTCATGAGTTCTAAAATTCTAATTCACAGCTTGTGGGATGTGAGTTCAATATAAGTTACTAACAAGGAATCATTGCATAGTAAATATCTGCCAATGTTCGGCACTTGATATGATGTGCAATATAACGTTTTGATTCCTTTCACTATTTAGTAATATATCCTTTTTTACCATATACATTGCATCTACGTAAAATGTGTTTATTGTATACATTGCATTTTTTTTCATATTGCTTGTGTATTGACTGTTTACTGTATGCGCTGGAAAAGCTCACAGTATATATATTAAATGCATCAATATATTAATGGGGGCCAAAAAGGTGTTACATTTTTTTAAATGTATACAATAGAACAGCAGACTCTGCTCTTCATTCAGGCATTCAGTATAACAATATACCTTGTAGTATAAGCTTTGTAAATATACTGTATATCGGTATAGGTAACAGATACTAGTATGGGTATCTGGTACAGGCATAGCAGAACCTAAAGCTATCAGACATTTATGGAATATCCGACTGATATAAATATCTATGACATGAGAAAATCTCTAGATAGATTGCATCCTGAAGACAACAGCATGCTGTTATTTGTAAGCTTTCCTTTACTTCTGTCTTCAAGATTGTGCACTTTTTCTTTTTTTTCTCCAAATTTTGACAAATGTATGCGCCAACGAACTTTGACTAGCTGCTTCCTAAAAAGTAAATTAGGATGGTTGTATGAAGTCTCAGAAAACAATGGCACATTCATTGTGGTTGGATTCTTTTTTGCATAAGACTCATTTGTTATAGATGTGCGCCATTCATATCAATACATATTTAATTTACGTTCCGAAGGACTATAAGTGAAAAAGAGAATGACTCAACAATCCCTGTGATTGACACTTCCTTGTAAAATACCAGCCATTGTTTTAAAAACATTTGTCATGATAATTATGTTTTCCATGTTTTTCAGTATCAAAATACACACCAGGGAGTGAATTAAAGCAATCTGTCAGTTTAAGTTGTGTCATGTTATATACTGTATGTGCAGATCATCCTTCTGGGAAGGCGGCAGACAGTGTTTTTTGCACCTTGGAATAAGATGGGGGTAATGTGAAATTATTTGTTGTTAGCTTTTGTTGAACGCAGAGAAAGTCCGCAGAGGATACTCAATAACGTCAAAGTCATAAGACATAAGGTACGGTCCATGATTAAACTGCGTGTATTCATAGACATTACAAATACACACATACCTATATTTTCCTCGACATCAAAATGATAATGCATTTATATTTTACAAGTGTACTTATTTATTTTCCAGCATAAATTTATATTTCTATGCAATTTACAGGGCTATAATGCATTTAATGGGGTTGTCAATTTTCAGCAAATTAATCTCATTGTTTGTCTAATGAATAATTACGAAATATACAATTCCCCAATATATTTTCTGTATCCTGTCCTCACGGTTTTCTATGTCTCTGCTTGCTGTCATTCTTTGCTTACTTCCCCTGAATAAAAATCAGTCCATGGCAATGTGATGAACACACAGGTACAGTCCTATGAAAAAGTTTGGGCACCCCTATTAATCTTAATCATTTTTAGTTCTAAATATTTTGGTGTTTGCAGCAGCCATTTCAGTTTGATATATCTAATAACTGATGGACACAGTAATATTTCAGGATTGAAATGAGGTTTATTGTACTAACAGAAAATGTGCAATATGCATTAAACCAAAATTTGACCAGTGCAAAAGTATGGGCACCTCAACAGAAAAGTGACATTAATATTTAGTAGATCCTCCTTTTGCAAAGATAACAGCCTCTAGTCGCTTTTTGTAGCTTTTAATCAGTTCCTGGATCCTGGATGAAGGTATTTTGGACCATTCCTCTTTACAAAACAATTCAAGTTCAGTTAAGTTTGATGGTCGCCGAGCATGGACATGAATGATATTCAGGTCTGGGGACTGGGATGGCCATTCCAGAACATTGTAATTGTTCCTCTGCATGAATGCCTGAGTCGATTTGGAGCGGTGTTTTGGATCATTGTCTTGTTGAAATATCTATCCCCGGCGTAACTTCAACTTCGTCACTGATTCTTGAACATTATTCTCAAGAATCTGCTGATACTGAGTGGAATCCATGCGGCCCTCAACTTTAACAAGATTCCCGGTGCCAGCATTGGCCACACAGCCCCAAAGCATGATGGAACTTCCACCAAATTTTACAGTGGGTAGCAAGTGTTTTTCTTGGAATGCTGTTTTTTTTGGACGCCATGCATAACGCCTTTTTGTATGACCAAACAACTCAGTCTTTGTTTCAACAGTCCACAGGCTTGTCCAAATGTGCTTTTACATACCTAAGGGGGCTCTGTTTGTGGCGTGGTTGCAGAAACAGCTTCTTTCTCATCAATCTCCCATACAGCTTCTCCTTGTGCAAAGTGTGCTGTATTGTTGACCGATGCACAGTGACACCATCTGCAGCAAGATGATGCTGCAGCTCTTTGGAGGTGGTCTGTGGATTGTCCTTGACTGTTCTCACCATTCTTCTTCTCTGCCTTTCTGATATTTTTCTTGGCCTGCCACTTCTGGGCTTAACAAGAACTGTCCCTGTGGTCTTCCATTTCCTTACTATGTTCCTCACAGTGGAAACTGACAGGTTAAATCTCTGAGACAACGTTTTGTATCCTTCCCCTGAACAACTATGTTGAACAATCTTTGTTTTCAGATCATTTGAGAGCGGGCTGTCCATGTTCGGTGACCATCAAACTTAACTGAACTTGAATTGTTTTGTAAAGAGGAATGGTCCAAAATACCTTCATCCAGGATCCAGGAACTGATTAAAAGCTACAGGAAGCGACTAGAGGCTGTTATCTTTGCAAAAGGAGGATCTACTAAATATTAATGTCACTTTTCTATTGAGGTGCCCATACTTTTGCACTGGTCAAATTTTGGTTTAATGCATATTGCACATTTTCTGTTAGTACAATAAACCTCATTTCAATCCTGAAATATTACTGTGTCCATCAGTTATTAGATATATCAAACTGAAATGGCTGCTGCAAACACCAAAATATTTAGAACTAAAAATGATTAAAATTAATAGGGGTGCCCAAACTTTTTCATAGGACTGTATAAGGATTATTACAGTCACACGCCGAGAAAAAAATTATGTGTACGATACTCAAAATTACCCATCTAAAAATTAAAAATATAGCAAATTATTATTATTATTTTTTTTTTACAAAAGAAAAAACATAAATCAGTCCATAAGACAGATAAAACAGACAGTACAGAAACAAACAGGTGTCAGATACTAAGTGGAGGCGCTGTAACTGGGAATCACCCCTACTATAACATGGGTAAAAACCGTTTCCAGTATACAGCACAGACCAAAAGTTTGTACACATCTTCTCATTCAAAGATTTTTCTGTATTTTCATTACTATGAAAATTGTAGATTCACACTGAAGGCATCGAAACTATGAATTAACACATGTGGAATTATATACGCAACAAAAAGTAGCCACCTTTTGCTTTCCAGCTCACCCCAAACCATCTCGATTGGGTTAAGGTCTGGTGACTGCAGAGGCCAGGTCATCTGGCGCAGAACCCCATCACTCTCCTTCTTGGTCAAATAGCCCTTACATAACCTGGAGGTGTGTTTGGGGTCATTGTCCTGTTGTAAAATAAATGATGGTCCAACTAAACGCAAACTGGATGGAATAGCATGCCACTGCAAGATGCTGTGGTAGCCATGCTGGTTCAGTATGCCTTCAATTTTGAATAAATCCCCAACAGTGTCACCAGCAAAGCACCCCCACACCATCACACCTCCTCCTCCTCCTCCTTGCTTCATGGTGGGAACCAGGTATCTATAGTCCATCCGTTCACCTTTTCTGCGTCGCACAAAGACTCAGTGGTTGGAACTAAAGATCTCAAATTTGGACTCATCAAACCAAAGCACAGATTCCCACTGGTGTAATGTCCATTCCTTGTGTTCTGTAGCCCAGACAAGTCTCTTCTGCTTGTTGCCTGTACTTAGCAGTGGATTTCTAGCTGCTGTTTTACCATGAAGGCCTACTGCAGAAAGTCTCTTCTTAACAGTTGTTGTAGAGATGTGTCTGCTGCTAGAACTCTGTGTGGCATTGACCTGGTCTCTAATCTGAGCTGCTGTTAACCTGTGATTTCTGAGGCCGGTGACTCAGATGAACTTATCCTCTGCAGCAGAGGTGACTTTTGGTCTTCCTTTCCTGGGGCGGTCCTCAAGTGAGCCAGTTTCTTTGTAGCGCTTGATGGTTTTTGAAACTGCACTTGGGGACACTTTCAAAGTTTTCCCAATTTTTTGGACAGACTGACTTTCATTTCTTAATGTAATGGTCAATCATTTTTCTTTACTTAGTTGCTTTTTTCTTGCCATAATACAAATTGTAACAGTCTATTCAGTAGGACTATCAGCTGTGTATCCCCCTGACTTCTGCACAACACAACTGATGGTCCCAACCCCATTTATAAAGCAAGAAATCCCACTTATTAAACCTGACAGGGCACACGTGTGAAGTGAAAACCATTTCCGGTGACTACCTCTTGAAGCTCATCAAGAGAATGCCAAGAGTGTGCAAAGCAGTAATCAAAGCAAAAGGTGGCTACTTTGGAGAACCTACAATATAAGACATATTTTCAGTTGTTTCACACTTTTTTGTTAAGTATATAATTCCACATGTGTTAATTCATCGTTTTGATACCTTCAGTGTGAATCTACAATTTTCATAGTCATGAAAATACAGAAAACTCTTTGAATGAGAAGGTGTGTCCAAACTTTTGGTCTGTACTGTATATAGGAGCTAAACCCTCAAGGTAGTAAATTATACATATAAAAATGCATATAGAAGAGAGTAATACTTGAGATCATAGATGAGAAGGTATAAGGAATACCATACATATAGAGATGAGTGAACAGCGTTTGATTGAGTACATGTTTGATCAGACATCAGGCTGTTCGAGATGTTCGATTCGAGTCGAACACCAGGTGGCAAACTCACTAAAAATTTGATTCCCCTCCCACCTTCCCTGGCGCTTTTTTTGCACCAACAACTGCGCAAGGGGGGTGGGACAGGAACTACGACAACGGAGACATCGAAAAAAAATCGGAAAAAGTAAGTGGCTGGCTAAATCAGGTGACCTCCAATTTATACGAACAGTGGATTTAATATCCGGGTCATATGAGACTGTGAACTATGTGACTGTGAGACAGGGATAGATGTACAGGCAGGGTTAGTTAGGGATTACCTTTATTTAGGTGGGAATGTCACTCACACAGCTCTTTGGGGCTCTATCTGGTCGGGATCCCTGTCAGCTTGCGATATGTGGGAGCTGACTTTTTCCCAGAGGAATGAATTGACCAGCGTTGATTGGCCGAATGCCATACTGAGGCTCGTCTGTAAGGAGTCGGAGTCTAAGATTGGACCAGAATGGAGACTGCTGTGGACTGATATTAGCCTCCGCCTCCTCCGGCAGAACCAGTGTTGATTGGCCGAGTGCTGTACTCTGTATGGCACTTGGCCAATTAACACTCGTCAATGCATTCCCATGCCGAGATGTAGCAGTGCTGGCCGTGCGCTCAGTACTGCTGCATCTCTGATGCAGCAGAGCTGAGTGTGCAGCAGGGTTCAGCACATCTCTGATGCAGCAGGGCTGAGTGTGCAGCAGGGTTCAGTGCATCTCTGATGCAGCAGAGCTGAGTGTGCAGCAAGGTTCAGCGCACACTCAGCTCTGCTACATCTCTGATGCAGCAGAGCTGAGTGTGCAGCAGGGTTCATTGCATCTCTGATGCACAAGAGCTGAGTGTGCAGCAGGGTTCACTTCTCCAGTGTAGGCGAGCTGAGCGCACGGTCAGCACTACTACATCTCGGCATAGGAATGCATTGACCAGCGTTGATTGGCCAAATGCCATACAAAGTACAGCATTCGGCCAATCAATGCTGGTTCTGCCGGAGGAGGCAGAGTCTAAGATCAGTCCACAGCAGTCTCCATTCTGGTCCAATCTTAGACTCCACCTCCTCACAGACTAGCCTCCATGTGAACCAGCGTTGATTGGCCGAATACTGTACTCTGTATGGCATTCGGCCAATTAATGTTGGGCAATGCATTCCTATGGGAAAAAGTCATCTCCCGCATATCGCAAGCTGACAGGGATCCCGACGTAATACAGTGACTTGGACATGTTAGATGCCCCCAGGCATGCTTCCTCTGCTGTCCCAGTTGCATTGTGGACTTGGTGACCCTCCTGAGTCGAACAGTGGTTTCCCCCTAAACGAGTATTTATTCCCCATAGACTATAATGGGGTTCAATGTTTGATCGAACAGTTGAGTATTGAGCGGTTACTCGAATCAAACTTTGAGCTTCGAACATTTCACTGTTCGCTCATCTCTACATACATAGTAACATCTAAAATAGACAGTAAATATCCAGTTAATTAAATATGCCTAGTGTTCCCAATTGCTATCTATGTATCTAAAGCCCTATCAAAATGAACTGATTAAGTTCTGAATATCATCACATAGACATAACAACATCTCCCAAACATAGAGCAAAAGTAGCCCCTGGTATATTATAACTATTGTGGATATGCCGTACAGAGGGAAGCAGCACCTTAACAAAACAGATCACTATGCATACAATTTTTGATCATAAAGGCACTGACATGACCCAAATAAAAGTGTACACACCCATGAATGTTGAAATTTGTGAATAAGGCCTCTGCTTTCTGACACCACACCAGAAGCGCGTTTCAGCTGCGCCTTCGTCCAGAAGTGGTGCCAGTGGGATAGGAAAGAATTTTTATAGTGAGAAAAAGCTAGATAACAAATGTGGAGAGACTTATCATCAATTAAAATGATCCATTGAAATATCTGCTCATTGGTGCATGACTGGTAAGAACAGTGGCGTTCTACATGGCACCTACCGCATCATGGGTGTTGATGACGTCAGCCGAGGCGATGTATTTGTGACATCATTATGTCAGCCACATCATTACCTCTGATGGGCATGTGATGCAGCATACAGAAGTAAAATAATATTATAGGGGGTAAAAGAAATAATTTCTTCTCTAAAGATCATGCCTTTCATAATACAGGTGTAACATCTCTGCCTGTTGTGGTGCAGGAGGCGTGTGCAGTTTGATAACTTGCTTAGAGTTTTTGGTTGCATTGTCTGAACGCAGTCCTATACTGTGTGAAGACGCACGTATCTAATCCTCTGGCATGTGGTACTGTGTGCTGAGATGCGCATGTAATTCTCTGGTGTGTGGTATTGTGTGCAGAGGCAGGTATCTGATCCTGCTTCATGTGGTACTGTGTACAGATGCAGGTATCTAATCCTCACCTATGTGGTATTGTGTGCAGTGGCGCGTATCTAATCCTCCAGCATGTGATATTGTGTGGAGAGGCACATATCTAATCCTCTGGCATGTGGTACTGTGTGCAGAGGCACATATCTAATACTCCAACGTGTGGTATTGTGTGCAGTGGCATGTATCTAATCCTCTGGCGTGTAGAACTGTGTGCATATGCGCTTATCTAATCCTCTGGCGTGTGATACTGTGTGCAGATAAGCGTATCTAAACCGCCCCCGGGTGGTACTGTGTGCTGAGATGCATATCTAATTCTCTGGCTTGTGGTACTGTGTGCAGAAGCATGTATCTAATCCTCCAAAGTGTGGTACTGTGTGCAGACGCACGTATCTAATCCTCGCCTGTGTGGTATTGTGTGAAGAGGCGCATATCTAATCATACGGCGTGTGGAACTGTGTGTAGACGTGCGTATCTAATCCTATGGCATGTGGTACTGTGTGCAGACGCGTGTATCTAATCCTATGGCGTGTGCAACTGTGTGCAGACGCACGTATCTAATCCTCTGGCATGTGGAACTGTAAGCAGACGTGCGTATCTAATCCTATGGAATGTGGTACTGTGTGCAGATGTGCTTATCTAATCCTCTGGTGTGTAGAACTGTGTGCAGATGCGTGTATCAAATCCTCTGGCATGTGATACTGTGTGCAGATGTATGTATCCAATTCCCCGGCGTATGGTACTGTGTGCAGACGCACGTATCTAATCCTCGAGCGTGTGAAACTGTGTGCAGACGCGCGTATCTAATACTACAGCATGTGGTACTGTGTGCAGATGTGCGTATCTAATCCTCCCCTGTGTGGTATTGTGTGAAGAGGTGCATATCTAATCCTCCCCCATGTGGTACTTTGTGCAGACACATGTATCTAATCCTTCAGCATGTGGAACTGTGTGCAGACGCGCATTTCTAACCCTTGGTCATGTGGTACTGTATCTATTCCCCCCTGTGTGGTATTGTGTGAAGAGGCACATATCTAATCCTATGGCGTGTGGAACTGTGTGTAGACGCGTGTGTCTAATCCTACAGCATGTGGTACTGTCTGCAGACGCGCGTATCTAATCCTCCCCCGTGTGGGACTGTGTGCTGAGACGCATATCTAATTCTCTGGCTTATAGTACTGTGTGCAGACGTGTGTATCTAATCCTTTGGCATGTACAACTGTGTGCAGACGCACGTATTTAATCCTCTCGAGTGTGGAACTGTGTAAAGACGCACATATCTAATCTTATGGCATGTGGTACTGTGTGCAGATGTGCTTATCTTATGCTCTGGTGTGTGGAACTGTGTGCAGATGCACGTATCCAATCCTTTGGCATGTGGTACTGTGTGCAGACGCGTGTATCTAATCCTTTGGAATGTGGAACCGTGTGCAGACGCACGTATCTAATCCTTCAGTGTGTGGAACTGTGTGCAGAAGCGCGTATTTAATCCTCTTGTGTGTGGGACTGTGTGCAGACGCGTGTATCTAATCCTCTGGCATGGATACTGTGTGCTGATCTGTGTATCTAATCCTTTGATGTATCTCAGTTTGGATATCAGTGTTGTATTGTGCATGTGCAGTGACCATGTGTATTGCAGTTGGAATATGAGTGAAAGACTTGCAGGTTTGTATTGGCTAAGTGGGGGGCATTGTGTTTGGAATTCTGTATCCAAGCAACGGTACGTCTGAGCAAGTTGGAGTCTCACCTTAAACCTTCCCGGATACCTGAAGTATCTCTGTACCAAATTTGGTGAAGATCGGTACAGTCGTTTGGTTTGCAATAGAGAACAGACAGATGGACAGACAGACAGACAGACAGAAATTCATTTTTATAATATAGAGAGATAAATTGCAGGTGAATTAATCTGAGATGAGACCCCCTTCATAAAGCCAGGCTGGTTACTGGCGATGATACCATTATCTGAAACATACTGATCGATATAGCTGCAGCTGTTGTTATTTGGTTAGCTCTCAAGATAAAGTGTGCTATATCTGTATAGTTGTCAGTCTTGGAACCTTTTTTGAAAATAGGGTTAATATTAGCATTTCACCAGTGCATGGAAACCAATCCTGTCTTTAGGGAATCCATAAAATGGCTTAAGGAAAATGTTTGTTTTGGTACCATGTTAGCCAGTGGTTATGAAATATGAAAAAAAACAAAAAAACTTTTTAAGTCTTCAGTAGGTGATACCTTTTTTAATGGCTAACTCATAATGATGACAGAATATGACGTTTCGAAGCTTCCTCTGAGCTTCTTCTTCAGATATGACTAAAAACACTTTCTAGAGGCTGCATATTTATGTACAACAGAGTACAAGGCCATGACCCTATTCCAGACATTGGACAATGGAATTAACATCTCACGTGGGTTTATGTCTTCTTATACAAATCATTAAGACAGCTATTAAGATAACCTGGGATCTGGCAATTGATTGTTTGTTGTTATAAGTATATAGTAATAAGCCTCTTCCCCCCTCCCTTCTGTAATTCTAGCCCTGTGTCCAGTTGTATATAAATATGCAGCCTCTAGAAAGTGTTTTTAGTCATATCTGAAGAAGAAGCTCAGAGGAAGCTTCGAAACGTCATATTCTGCCATCATTATGAGTTAGCCATTAAAAAAGGTATCACCTACTGAAGACTTAAAAAGTTTTTTTGTTTTTTTTCATATAAAATGGCTTAGTAATTATAGAGTTAAGTTCTTTGAGAACACCATCCCAGGAGCTTTAAAAACATAATTTTTCTCCCAACCACAAATCAATAGTGATGATGCCACTATTAGTAATATTAGTGAATTAAGACCTTGATAGGATTCACTGTTAGGGTGCATTCACACTAAGTATACGCGTATCACATTGAAACCAATAGGGAAAAAAGCAGCCCATTCATTTCAATGGGGAGCGCTCATATGCCGGCTCCTATTGAAATGAATGGGATCTGCTTTGTATGCGCTGATTCTGAACGTGCTTTACGCTCAGAATCAGCTCAGCATATACGCACCCTTACGCTGGGGCCCCACATAGCATAAACAGTCACTGCAAAGTTCTAGCGAATCCCATCCACACACTACAGAAAAATACACACAACAGAAATACTGTGATTTCTAAAATTGTTGTGTTTTTGTAAATCACAGCATGTCAATTATTTCTATAGAAATACTGGTTTCCCTATAGACAGCGCCACACCTCCCATGAGGCGACCTGAAGCGAGCGCTTCAGGCGGCGCTATGTCAGGACCCCAGGGAGGGCGGCATTTTTGATCACCTAAGTCAGTCCAGGACAAGCTGTCCTGGACTGGCTTAGCACCGAGCGGTGGTTTGGGGAGGCCACTGGAGCAGCGCTGCTCCAGCAGCCTCCCCTCACGCTCAGGCAGAGAGCAGGTCCTCTCCGTGCCTGCTCTCTGCCTGCGAACGGTGCTAAGCCCCACCCCCTTCGCTCGGCCATGCCCCTTCGCTCCGCCCCCTCCTCCCGGGGGGGGGGGGGGCTTTCTGTAGTTCGCCTCGGGTGGCAAAAGGGGTAGGTTCACCCCTGCCTATAGATATAAGGGAAGCAGAAGGTCTGCAGAGGAAACATCTTTGAACTTTCTGTGAACAGCATTGGGTGAAAAATTGTGTTGCATTGGGGCAACGCGGTGGCTCAGTGGTTAACTTTGCAGTGCTGGAGTCCTGGGTTCAAATTCTGCCATGGACGACATCTGCAAGTCGTTTGTATATTCTTCCCATGTTTGGGTGGGTTTCCTCCCATACTACAAAGACATATTAATAGGGGAAAAAAGCACTATGATGTTTTTCTGCTGCTGTTTTCCCCACAAAGCTTTCTCGCTGTGGGCTGCTACATGGGCCTTAACACAAGAGGACCCTTCGCTGTCTCCACCAACTCCTGTTTTTTCAATACTTCAGTAGGGGCAGCTCCACTGATTCTGTCTCAGTTGGTACTTTTTCTCTTTTCCCTATCATCCTGAACAATCAGTGCTGTTAGTTTCACTGCATAATATGCTAATTAGGCTTTCTACTGTCAGGTGGGCGGGACTCAGCTGGAGCAACCTAGGACTATTCACTTGACAGTAGAGCTAATTATGCTTAAACTGATAGAAACTATTGCTTGGAAACTATAGACGCGACAGAAAAAAATCCAGCTGCACTGAAGGGTTACTGGTAGGGTTGAGCCGATCTTGACTTTTCAGGATCGATTTTAAAATCCGATTTCTGATCATTTTTCATTCGAGCCTGATCTCGATCCCATTTCCGATCCCAATGCAAGTCAATGGGATTTTTTTTATTAATCAGAGATCGGATTTTAAAAGCAATCCTACCCCCTGGTGTCCACTTACCTCCAGAGATGGCTGGTCCTGTGCCCCGTGCCTTCATTCTTCACCTCGCTGCTACTCGATGCTGCTTTTCTTCCTTTGCTGCCACCTCCCTGCCAGGTTAGGAGAGTGTAGGCGGGTTAGGAGAGTGTGGGTGGGTACTGGGAGGGGAGACGTCACGTCTCCCCGCCCTGTACCCGCTCACACTCTAAGCCACAAGCCCCGCCTACCTAGCGCTTTAAACACTAACCTGGGAGGCGGGGCAGCGAGGCAAGAAGAAGGAGGGCACTGGAGCAGCCATCTCTAGAGGTAAGTAGCTGCTAGAGATTTAGTTTAGCCTTCCATTTGAATGAATGGAGGCAGCCGGCGCACAGGGGGTTAAGGCTGTGTGCCGGCTGCTTCCATTCATTCCTATGGAACTGCAGCGAAGCCTTCACACTGAATATACAGCATATACTCAGTGTGAAGGCTAAGCAATGCATTGTGGGAAAAATCACCAATCTCGATCCCACATAAAAAGATCGTGTTCGTAATTCCAATGGCGATCGTGAAATTTTCTCGATCGCCGATCGGAATCCGATCTTTTCCGAACACGATCGCTCAACCCTAGATACTGACTATTTACATGTAGATGGAAATTGCTTTAATTGGCTTTTTGGTAAAATATAAAGTGTGCATATGGTTGTGCACTTGGGTGATGGGGATGGTGCTACCAAGGAAACAACCTGGTTGTAAAATAACAGCACTGGCTTTACAAGCTGGGCGCCTACTGTGAGCTCAAACCACTCCATAATATAATGTCTAACAAAAGACAATAATGAATAGTTCATCAATCCTCCAGTTCATTTATTACTAGGTTTGGAAAGTGAATATTTCCCAGACGTCTTGCTGAGCTCCATCACTGCTGCGATCCATATACCCAGAGTATAGTATATGGACAGGGAATGTCCTCATGAGACAACAACTGCAAAGATACTGAAAATATTTTATAAACTCTCTGTAAATATTTAACCACATGTTCAACTTTTTATCTGTATAATTAGTCAGTAAAATATATGTAAAAGTAATAGATGACATCAAATCTTGTAAACATACATTGCCTTATTTGACATTCTATACTATTAACTATTTCTAATATCTTTAACCCTAACTGAGTTTGGAATCACTAGTGGTGTGCTGTTTTGTGTTTTCTATAATAGCCATTAGCTATAGCAATGTTCTTAATCATTTCCTATTTAATGGAGCACAGTGAAATCCTATGTCATTTGAATATGTGATATTTCCTGATGGATACAATATAACCTCTAGAGAATAACATTACTTAATAATGAATTGTCTATCATTTGGCTAGAGGTCATGCAAGTCAGCAAAATGTAAAAGTGCTCCTCTTAGGTCCAATTCAAGGTGTCGGGTTTCAGGCCCTACTTGAAAATGACTTCAGGCTCTAGAGTAGAAAACAGATGGGACAGATTGCCATCACAGCGTGGTTCTACAGAAACACTGCCTGAAGAAATTTCAGCCTGGTATGGGATAGTCTTCATTACAATACCAACTGCTGACTTTGCTTTGGAAAAAATAGAACACAGCTAAACAAATGCAGAACACAAAACCCTTCAGGAAATATATTTTGCATAGGGGATTCAAAGGCAGTAATATAGAAGAATACTATGAAACCAACAAATGTGGCAATTTGCAACACACGTGGCTGCTATTACCTGTGCTTGCAGATGGATTGCTTTCTGTAAATAAGGTGCATGTCAGACTTTGTTTCATTAACATAGAGACATTCTACTAAATGCACAGTTATATGACTACAGGAAAAAGTGATGCATATATATGTACACTTTTGATACAAGGACCCTCAGCATCAGTATAGCTATCTATGAGACAAGCAAGACATATTCTATCAGACATAAGCTTTTTAATGAAAGACTCTTGTCTGAGTCCTAGGCAGAATAAATATTGCTGTAAATGACTCTTTGTCTGTGTTCTGTTGATGAACTATAAGGAGTGTATTTTAAGATATAAGTACAGTCAAAACAATATACTTTTGCAGAGTATCAAGCAGTTATGGTACCACCTGATAGGCACACTGTGGCTGTTTTACTTTATCAAGACCATCAGTTTTAATGCTGTTCTTGATCATCCTTGCCACACTGGATCTTCCACTTCATTTATGATGAGGGACAAGCCTCAAGATAAATTGGTTTCATCCTCAAAGGACCCTATGGCATAGATTTCTAATGGTTTATGCCATAAATATGACTTAAATGGTGAAAAATCTCTCTTTTTTTATGACGCCACCCAGTAACAGCCGCTTAGAAGCCTCACATCCAAAAGAGGCATTCCTCAATGCCATGACGCTCAACGTAAACGGCCTAAATTCCCTGAACAAAAGACACCATATCCTCCACCTACTTCAAAAATGGAAAGTAGACTTAGCCTTCTTACAAGAAACACACTATTAAGGAGAAAAAAATAACTAAGCTGCCGACCAAGGACTTTCCTCAACACTACCACTCCACTCATCCTCAATTAGCCTTCAAGGGAGTCTCCATCCTGATTGTAAAACAGACACATAATGCCTAACAAGAACCAGCTGTCTTGGCTCACAATCTACATTTAAAAAAAAAAACATAGCTATCATGGATGAAGATCTGGAACAAATTCTAAAGGCCTCACAAGGATTCTCCAGGTGCGTGAGACTACAGGAAAATGCATTCAAACTTGTATCCAGATGGTACAGGACACTGGACTGGCTCCTCCAGAAAGGCCTTTCATATGAGGCGAAATGCTGGCTTTGCTCCACCCACAAGGGCACTTATCTCCACATTTGGTGGACTTGCCCTAGAATTAAGCCCTTCTGGGAGACGATACTCTCTGCAGAGCCTCTTTTACACTCTCCCCAGAAGTGTTAATCCTCCAACTGCAAAACAAGTCGTACTCACCTGTAAAAGATCGACTTATCACCTTCCTTCTGGCTGCAGCAAAGCTGCTGATCCTGAGATTCTGGTTGCAACCAATCCCGCCACCTATTGGTCTCTGGGAGACAACCGTCCAAGAAATAGCCCGACTGGAAGAATTGCTGAGCTGGTCCTCCAGGACTCATGACCAATTTGCAGAGATATGAAATCCTTGAATAACCTATAAAAATTCATTCCCTACGACCTAAGACGAATGTATCCTTTCTGAGCGGTTCGGGAACAAATTTCATCTCCCCATTCCGACCCCGTACTTCACTGTCTTCCGTATACAACCTGATGATTAGCTGAGTCTTGCTGACTTAGCCTCCCTCTCCTCCTTTTACTATCCCCCTTTTTTTCTTTCCCTAAAACTTTCCTATTTGAACTCTACTCCTTTTCTTATAACAGTCCTCAGAGGAGAGAAAGTTTCACGAGAAACATAGAAGGGGATTGTTCACAGTAAGAACAGCGAGGCTCTGGAACTCTCTGCCCCAGGAAGTGGTGATGATGGATTCATTAAACAAGTTCAAATAGGTCCTGGATGCCTTTCTTGAAAAGAAAAATATAACAGGTTATGGACTCTAGATTTTAAGGACACGTTGATCCGGGGTTTTTATACTGACTGCCAGATTTGGAGTCGGGAAGGAATTTTTTCCCCTTAAATAGGGCAATTGGCATGAGCCTCATGGGTTTTTTTTTATGCCTTCCCCTGGATCAACACTGCAGGGATTGTAGGACTATAGGTTGGACTTGATGGACTAATGTCTTTATCCAACCTCATCTACTATGTAACTATGCAACTATGATATTTATATACGTGAATATTTTTTTTATGGTTGTCATTGACTCACATTAGATTGTTTGATACAATACTTCTGAGCTCTGTTATGTGTTTGTTCTGTTGTATAATATGTAAAACCATCAACAAAACTCTCTTGAATAAAAAAAAAAAATCTCCCCTTTTTAGGAAAGTGGTGTACAAGGTGCAAAACTTAAAAAGTTTAAATTCTTGCCCAAAATTTTCTGCCAGTAATTGTGGCATAAATACATTTTGCAATATACCTTATTAACAAATGTTGGATCCTTTCTGTGAAATCCTACATTTTATCATACTTTTCCTGTCTTCTCTATTGAGAGCTGTTGCTGCCTCACACTGAATGTAACTGTGTATGAAAGTACAGGGCTGTGTAGGATGTAGTGAACATGAGGGTGGGGGGAGGGTCACTTCAAACAGTTGTATCTCAGATATTATAAAACATATAATGGTGTTCCTTGCAGATATAGTTCAAAAACCAAGAACTATTGTTATACTTTGGAATCTCTTCAGTCAAGGAGTATAATGATCAGAGGCCCAGGGAAAGTGATCAAACATCAAAACCAGTGTCAATTACCTCTTCTGAGCTCTGGTGCGACTCCCTGATATCTTCTAGCTTCTTAAATGATGTCACAGACATGGGTTATGCCAACATCATTATGCATCGTGACGCCAGCATGACTCACGTGACATATGTGACATAATTGAAGAGGTCCAAAGACAGCAGGGATTAATGCTTGTGCCCAGGAGAGGTAAGTAACACTGTTTTTTATGTTTGGTCACCTCCATTGGGCTTCCGATAAATATACTCTGGGGTCTCTTTAGACCCCAGAGTATAATAATTACAGTTTCAGTTCAGACATATTTGGTTCGAATGCAATTGCCAGGTAAACTCCATGAGAAGAATTTTGCAAATACTCTTGCTGTAGGCCGCAGGCGTTACTTAACAATTTCCTCTCCTGCCCTTGTCTGCCTCCACTTCCCCTTCTGCCCTCCAGGGGGCTTTGTATGTTCCATATCACATTACAATCAATGACATCCTGACATTGTTGAGCATCAACAACATGATATAGGATGCACAGGGTACCCTGGAGGGCTGCAGGGGAATTGTAGCCGGCAGTGAGCAGAAACAGGGATCTGTAAGTAAGTAGGTCCTGTTACTTGTTGGTGTTACTCCAGCAAGTAATGGCCTATTAACCCCTTCCCGCCGATGGCATTTTTTGATTTTCGTTTTTCGTTTTTGACTCCCCTCCTTCTAAACCCCATAACTTTTTTATTTCTGCGCTCCCAGAGCCATATGAGGTCTTAATTTTTGCGGGACAAATTTTTCTTCATGATGCTACCATTAATTATTCTATATAATGTACTGGGAAGCAGGAAAAAAATTCAGAATGGGGTGGATTTGAAGAAAAAATGCATTTCTGCGACTTTCTTACGGGCTTTGGTTTTACGGCGTTCACTGTGCAGCCAAAATGACATGTCCCCTATATTCTGTGTTTTGGTACGGTTCCAGGGATACCAAATTTATATGAAGAGCTCAACGGAAAAATGGCCTAAGTCCAAAAATCAATATTGTGAGAAAAACGAAATTTAAAGTTTTAGCCTAAAGCAAACGGGCATTATTGTGGAATATATCTATCCAATGTAATCAGCTAATGAACACCGTTAATCCTAATCATAAATTGTATTATTTATTAAAAAAATTGCAGCTTCATGTATAAATATTATTTATTTAATATTATTAATTAATTACTACTATTATTAAACGATGAAGAATAATAATTACCTGCCTCCCTTTTCGGCGCTAAATATGTGCAAAAGTCGATTTAGAGCCTTTTAAACAATAAGACAAAGTTTTTACACTAATATAAACAACAGACCGGAAGTCACGATTTCAATGAAAAAATGACCAACGAGAGTGAAGTAAGTAAGTTTGTATTGGACTTAGGCCATTATTCCATTGAATGTAAATTCTTCTGCATTGAAATATATGGACTTAGGTCATTAATCCTAGGTACCTTGTAAACCCAATGCATAGAACGAGGTACAAAGAAGCTTTCTAGGTAATAATTTGAAATATGACAAAATGTGGACTTAGGCCATTTTTCCGTTGAGCTCTTCATATGGTTTTATTTACATTTTGACCCCTAAAAAAAATTCTAAAACTGTGTTAAAAATTCAGTTCAGGCTTGTTCAGGCTCCCGGCTGTCATGGCAACGGGGGGTCGGCCCTGGAGCATGCTCCAGGAGCCGGCGATCCCAGGCGAAATGGCGGCGCCCATGCGCCGCCGGGAAAATGGCACCTCCGGCGCCTTTGACCGCGGCGCCGGAGGGGTTAATGCCTCCGATCGGTCCGGGGACCGATCGGAGGCATTAGAGCCGGTTGTCTACTGCTTAAAGCAGTAGACACCCGGCGGCTATGGCGGCCGCCCGGCTCCCGGGCGGTCACCATAGTTACAGACCCGACATGCGCCGTACTATTACTATTACGGCGCATGTCGGGAAGGGGTTAAACAGCAACAAAAAAGCAGCATGGGCCCACTGGACCCCTTAAGGTCGCAGGACCTGTAGTAGCCATAGTGATGGTTGTTAAGTCACTGGCCAGAGCACCAGAGGTGTACAGTGTCGGAGCTCAGAATAACATCCCTTGCCTGGTCCGACATGACACCAATCACCTGACAGTAGAGAGCCTAAATAACATATAAGGCACCAACAATAAGAGCACTTATTGCTTGGGAACAGTGGGGACTAGAGAAAAATTATTTTGCTACTTCTACTGTTTATTGTAATTTGGATAATGGCTGGCAAGATTGGACATTTACTTCAATGTACAATATGTTATGTGTATGTACTACTGGAGCAACAGTCCCAGTGAGTATAACACTGTGGTAGATGTGAACATGTTGCCAATCTGGAAGCTCGGATTAGAGATCTGGAAGAGCAGAAAACAACACTGAGGGCGATTGACAATCTTGAGTAGTGCTGAGCAAGCACTCAAAGCTATGGAGGTTGTAGAGATGGAGGGACATCAGGAAAATAAGTCAAAATGGCAAATGAGATTTAGTGTGGATAAATGTAGAGTTATGGATAAGGTAAAAATAATCTGCATGAGCCATCTGGAATATTCAGTTCAATTCTAGGAGCCAATTCATAAAAAGGATGTCCTAGAGTTGGAAAAGGTTCAACAGAGGGCCACTAAACTGATAAAGGGCATGGAGAACCTCAGTTATGAGGACAGACTAAAATAGTTAGATCTGTGTAGTATGGAGAAGAGGCATTTAAAGGGAGATATGATAAACCTATATTAATGGACCATAAAAGAAATATGTGGAAACATGTAAAATTCCCTCAAAAGACCAGGGGGCACTTCCTTGGGAGGTTTCTTCACTTTAAGGACTGTGAATCTGTGGAGTAGCCTATCCCAGGATCTGGTCACGGCAATCACAGAAAACAGCTTTAAAAAAAGGATTAAATTCCTTTTAATGAAAAATATCATTAATGGATATAAAAATGCAAAGAATGTCATGCCCCTTCCATCCGTGGTTGAACTTGATGTACATATATCTTTTTCAGCTCATCTAGCTATCTAACTGTGTAACTGTAATAGCTTCACAATATTGGTCAATAGCACAAAAAAAATAAATAAAAATGATGCTCGCAGGGAAAGAAAGAATAACTGTGCCTATATAATAAATCTGATGTTTCAAGGTTCACCTTGTGTTTGTGTTGGAAATATGTACAACATTATGAATCAGATGAATGGAATTATGCTGCCAGTGTCCCTCTTCCCATGGTTATATAGACAAACAGCTAGGGATTGAAGATAACAAGGATAGATCAAACAGCAGTTCCAATGAACCAGATTCAAACACTCTCAAGGCATAAATAAGTAACCAAACTTCAAGATCTAGAAATATATTCCAGACTTTTATTTAAAAAGAGGTTTACAGGAATTGGACTAATCACAATGGAAGCTGGGGAAGGTGGAAAAAGAACATACTCACCTGTCCCCAGCACTCCAGTGTCTGCAGTCACTATCTGTTGTGAGAAGGTGACAGGCAGGGTGCTGGAGTCCAGATATATCAGCCCCAAGTTTCTGACATATGTGTGGTTTAGGGCAGATCTGGAGTAGGCCTCAGCCCAGGTGTAGGTCCTTGGCTCATTACTGGGCCAGAGAAGGCTGCAGCTCCTGCATTCCAGTGCAGTTCTATGAGGTGAAAGGAGGTGTCTGGTTCTGTCCTGTAACCCAGAGTCCAGTGAGAGTATTTTGCACCTGGAAGTAAGCCACACGTATAGTTAGGTTATCAGTTGTGTTTAGTTGCTCAGATGAACAGGTATTTAATTAGGTTTTTTTTGCCCAAAGTTAAGGCTGTATTTTGTTTTGTTTATTTTGTGCCTGCAGTCAAGGTTTATTTATTTTTCTTTTTTTTGTAAATAAACCAGTTTGCTGCACAATTTGTGTCCATGTCTTGACTGTTTGGGTCCACACCACTTCTTCTACCGAGCTAACTTCCCCACACTGTTCATGCGCTGAAAGTCCTGTGCCATACATGATGACTGAGGTCCATCAGTGGCCTCAGCGGTGGCTGGAAAGGACTCTTAGCAATTACATGCAGTGCAGGACACTAGAGAACCCAAATAGACAGCAGCAGCATGTGGCAGGGACAGGTGTGGTGATGATGATGATGATGATGATGATTACTATTATTATTATTATTATTATTATTTATTTTTTAAGTTTCACCTTCCCTGACCGCTTTTGATTTATCCAATTCCTGGACAACTCCTTTAAGTACTGCACAGTATAATATAAAAACTACACACATAATGAGTGACACATAAAAACAGCACCAACATAAGCTCAGTATGTGAATACTAGCCTATTAGGGTTGTGTTCCCTGTAATTTGATCCTTTACATAACTAGTTAAATATAACAAAACCTATAATGCATGCACACTCAGTTATAAGAAGACATATGCTTATTACATATTCATGACAGAGTAATCATTACCATAATAATCATCATCTCTAAAAGCATTTTAGCTTTCCTAAATCATCAGATAATTCACCCACATGTGTATGCTTGAGTGACAGTAAAGATGCTATAATGTCTATTTGTTGCTACAGGCTGGGTTCACATCTGTGTTTGGATCCTGTTTGCGGATTCCGCCCCCCATTCAGCTTGAAAAATGTGGAGAGAAAAATCCTGCAAGTATTATAGTCCATGGGGTCCGTAGGACTCCGCAGGTAACCACTTTTTAAGAGGATTGGGATCATGTTTTTCAGGGCCGCAAGCAGACCCAAAATACGAAAACCCAAGCACAGGCGTGAACCTAACATCAGGGACACAAATCTCAGGGTACTGTATATGGCCCCTATATACAAAAAAATAAATTATAAATATATAATTATTAAAGAAATACCTATATACCACAGCCAATTATTACCTTCATACAGACAATTACTGAATCAAACACATCATTAGGGTTGAGCCGATCTTGAAATGGGATTTTTTAAATAATCGAAGATTGGATTTTAAAAATGATCCTATTCACTACACAGCATGTAGTCCAAAAATTGTTTCAAGTTTTGGACCCCACGCTGTGTAGTGATTAACCCTCACCCCCACCGGCGTCCACTTACCTGCACATCTGCAGCTCCCAGTTCTTCTTGGTCCGGTCCTCTGTCCTTCACACGTCTTCAGGGCGCCCTGCCCCCCGCCTCCCTAAACTAGTATTGGAGAGATGCAGGGAGTAGGCGGGGCTTGGTGCAGCTGGAGAGTGTGTGCGGGGAGACGTGAGTGCATCACTCACGTCTCCCCTCCCAGTACCCGCCCACACTCTAATAAGCCCCGCCTTCTCTATAATATTAGTCTAGGGAGGTGGAGGCGGGGGCGGGGCGCAGGGCGCTCTGAAGCCACATGAAGGACAGAGGACCGGACCAGCAGAGGGCAGCCGCAGCACTTCTGAGCAGGTAAGTTGAGCGAAGTTCATGAGTCAATAGATATCACTGTACATTGAGTTGTCTAGTAGCTACACAAGTCAATATACAGTAGTATCTATCTACTCGTGAACTTGCCTCGTCGTTCTCACAGCAGTGCAGCACACAGTGATATACTGCAGCCTGCCACTCTTCTGCATCGTCCCTGTTTTACCGCATATTCAGCTGAGTATATGGTAAAATAGGGACGAAGCAGAAGAGTGGCAGGTTGTGATAAATCCATAGGAATGAATGAACGCAACCGACACACAAGGGATTAAGCGACCAGCCGCTTCCATTCATTCCTTTTGGTGCTAAGCTTTTCCCACAATGAATGGCCAGTAGCCAGGCATTGTGGGAAATAAGCCTCGATCTTGATCCCGCCCAAAAAGATCGGGTTCGGAATCTGATTTTTTCTGATCCCGATCGCTCAATCCTACACATCATACAAACACCATTAGCGCTAATAATACCTCTATACAAGGCTTGAATAATACCTCCACACCCTTACTACTGCTGTTACCACTACATATCATCTAAGATGATAGTAGTGACTACACAGTAAAGGTAGTAGTGCTAACTTTTGTACATAAAGAGTTTTAGTGCTCACACACTTCTATCCTAATAAAATTGGATGCAATAATTATACTAGTGATTTAATAATAACCAAAATTGGATGCAATAATTATACTAGCGATTTAATAATAACCACTTAGAGAGTATCAGATTCTGCTTTAGACACTAAAATGCTGTTGTTTTACCCTTACTAGTAAAGCAAATAATGAAAAATACTTATTTTACTATTTTGTACACCTCCTCCAGTCATACTGACTTCAGATAAGAATGGGTCAATGTTTACAGACTGTTGTAAAAAGAATAGGGGAGGCTACACAATGGTAGACGTAGGTCATGTCCAATCTTTTTGGAGATTTGTTTCTACCATCAATTTCTAAATGAGTAATTTATGTGTTAGAAAAATGTTATTGTGAATAAAATCTGGTTCTATGAGATTTCCTATTCATTGCATTCTTGTTTTCTTCACATTTTACACAATGTCCCATTTTTTTGGGGGGGAATTGCGATTGTACGAGGGGAGTTCATTGTATTCTCGGGATAGACATGAAGGATAAAGCTGAAAATTCTGAATACATTTTATTTTTCAGTGTAGTCCCCCATAACCTCAATACACTTGTTTGATCTGGAAACTAACTTTTCAATACCCTGTAAAAAATAATTTTCCTCTTTGTCCAAAAAATGTGTGTTAATTGCCGGGGGTTGTCTTCAATGTTTTCTCTACCCCGTTTAAATTCACTAGACCACTTTTGAACGGTTGATAATGAAGGAGCAGAATCTTGATAAACAGCCACCATTTCTCCGTGGATGATTTTTTTTTGGGTTTCCTTGTTTTGTAAGGAATTTTATCACAGCGCGATGCTTGATTTTTCGCAACATTGTTGCTTCAGTCATTCTGGTCGTCTTTTTCCAAGGATATCATAATGTAATGATGATACTGAATTAAAAATTTGTATTTATACCCTCAGGGAGTGTCATTTGACATTGAGATCATTTAAAAACCTTCATCATTACTAAATCGCCTCGATACCATGAATACATTGAACTCTCCTCGTAGATGTCATGGTTGTAATTAACCTTGCCATTGCATTGATCCCGGGCATTGCATGGAGGGTGAAGGGGTTGGGAGTGGCCAGATGTATTTTATCCACTTTTTTCAGAAAATCTGTGAGAATCCTAAAATTGTGGCTTCTACTCACCATGCAACACACATTAATGTCTTGTTTGGCAACACAGTAGCCTTTCTCAAAAGAACATTTGGGTGGTTCAATAGTATATATTTTACATACAAAACACAAAAGTTGAAATATCATTGTTAAGTCAAATGTGTAAACCGCTTTATACATTCCCTAGTATAGCTAGTTTTCATTAAAGCTTTACGAGCCCACTTGTTATAAACTGGGATGTTATGAAAATGTCTTCTAGATGTACTACACCTTAAGGTGTTCTTTAAAATGTACTTTCATCTTGTTCTATTTCCAACAAAGGAATATTGAAATCCCTTTCTTCATATTATTATGGATATGGTCAGTGCCTTAAAAGACCATAGATTCAAATTATTCCCTAGCTGTAAATTAATGTTAAAATAAATCCAGGCCCCTGCACTTGCTCATACAATATTACAGATATCCATTCCTCGGATCAGCACAGTTCACTGTGTATGCCATGCACGCTTTAATATTAATATTATTTGCAAAATGACAGATGAGTCTATATTGTATAGTACATATGTTGATATAGAAAAATGGGCAAACAAATCTTTGTAATGTTTACATTATAAATACAAAAATCAATAATTTATTTCATCTTGAAAATAAGGACACAACAAGGTCAGTTAAAGGGGTTGCCCAATTGACTTACATTTTTGAAAACAGGATGATCATTTTATAAAGTAACATACCAGTAAGCCAGACTCACTTCACCAATCACTAGCTTTCATGTCGACCTACAGCTAATGGAGACCGCTGAGGGATCAGGAAGAATCAAAACAGTAGGAAAGAGGAAATCAATGAAGTGGGTATGACTTATGTTAATATTTTCCCTTTCAAAACCTTTTACAAATATATTAATTGGCATATTGTTCCTTTAAAGAGTAAGTTTGGTGACAAATCGAAAAGTAACATATACCATATGACATGTTTCCAGTTATTCTCCATGCATGATGCTTCATTATGCTCCAAATATCCTATTGTTTGCATCTGTCAGTTATATGACATCCCTTCCTGTCTGCTAACAAACCTAACTTCAGAGTTTTCTTTAAAAAGTAAAGTAATTGCTTTTCTGAACAGATTATGGTTATAGCAATCATATTTTACTAATATCAGTGTTTTGATTTATTACCAAAATATTTTCTTTAATAGTTTTTATATGGTTCCATTGCCTTTGTTTAAAACTTCACACCTTCCACCTTCATGAAAATTTGACTGATTTTGTATATAAACATAGATAGTTGCAGGTTCTTCTTGCCTGCATGACCATGTAGTGTTGCTGTCATATTGCATAACCACTAGGCTGGAAAATTACATCTGCAGTCCAATAATAGTGATCATACTTCACTGTTCTTTCAACTGCTATCATTCCAAGTCAACCTGCCACCCAAAGCTCAACCCAGCTGTCAGTATTTTCTTAGCTGCCTCTGTATTCTAATACCATAAGCTTTGCTGGCATATTGAACGTAAGGACTGCTGAGAAGATATATGCATTTGGCAACTCAATGCTCAGGAAATGAAGACACCAAGAAACCCTGGGCTGATGCAACATGTTCAAACGAGAAAACCATAGTACAGTTCGGAAGATAGGTTTAGCAGGTTGTTCTGTTTGATTGATGTACATGGACAAGACACAATGGACATTAGAACTCCTATCTTGTTCCGTTTTAATTGAATGTGTCACTGACAATTGGAAATCACTTGTGCAGTAGCATGTATTCCAAATGAAACAATTGTTTCAATATAATTGTTCTGACAAGCTGGCAATCCAGGAGGACAGGCAAATCCAAGCATTGCGAATGTTTACCATAATTGCTTATATAGCTTATATCAATCCAATAACCACAAAGGCATTATTATATCCATTGGCTACCTTTGTCTATGTAAAGACATATAAAATCAAGGATGAAGTACTGTAGTAGAAGTGCTGAATGTGTAATGTAACTGCTTTGTATGCATACCTTGCTCTAAATTAAGACGCTCCTAATGTTCTATGTAATACCACAAACCACATAACATTATGAAGATGTCCACAAAACAGGTGTTAAGGATATGGATTTAATGTGATCTTTAGGAAGGCATATTATAAAAAATGCACCATTTATGCCATGTAGCCTTTTCAAGACAATATAATGAGATATCACAACAAACATGTTCCTTTTAATGTCATGAACAGTATCAGCTGCTCCACAAGGCACCTGAAGGTCATACCCCATTACTATAACAAGTAAGATACATTAAGCAACAAGCAAACACAAACAAACAAGGTTAAATTGTGTGGACTAATATCTAATAGCAAGATACAGAATCATCAGCTTCTCCTAACTCAGTGACAATGCAGTAATGTAAGTTCCTAATGTTTTAGTTATATACCAATAAACATTCTTTACTGTTGAGATTGCCATCTGCATGTGCCTTATCTTCTATCTGTAGTTAAGACACAGGATACATTTAGACATCCCTGGTATAGCCATTATTTCTGTATATGGTAGATAATTCTATGTACAGTGATGCACTGACTGTAGACATGGCCTACATCCAAGCTCTGCTTATGTTTCCAATCTCATAATACAATGACGCTCAAGGGACAACATGGACATACCTATGACGCATGTAGTAGCGTTATTGCTATGGTTGTGATTATTTAACTAGATAAAGCACTGATATGAAAATGTTGACATAAAATTTACAAGCATTCACTATAAGAGGGGACTTATAATATAGAGTGTAGAGATGAGCGAGTAGTATTCCATCGAGTAGGTATTCGATCGAATACTATGGTATTCGAAATATTCGTACTCGATCGAATACTACTAGCTAGTCATAGTAAATATTCGATTCAGAACCAGCGTTGATTGGCCGAATGCTATACAGTGTATAGCATTCGGCCAATCAACGCTGGTTCTGCAGCAGGCTCGTCCTTGCTAGTCGGGAGAGTTGGCAGCTTGCTGTTACGAGGGAGCTGACTCTTTCTCATAGGAATTAATTAACCAACGTTGATTGGCCAGTGTACAGCATTCGGCCAATCAACGCTGGTTCTGCTGGAGGCTCGTCTGTGAGGAGGCGGAGTCTAAGATTGGACCACAGCAGTCTCCATTGTGGTCTGATTTTAGACTCCGCCTCCTCATAGACGAGCCTCTGGCAGAACCAGCGTTGATTGGCCTAATGCTGTACACTGGCCAATCAACGCTGATCAATTCATTCCTATGAGAAAAAGTAAGCTCCCTTGTAACAGCAAGCTGCCAGCTCTCCTGACTAGCAAGGACGAGCCTGCAGCAAATCAATGCTGGTTCTGCAGCAGGCTCGTCTTTGCTAGTAAGGAGAGCTGGCAGCTTGCTGTTACGAGGGAGCTTACTTTTTATCAGTGCAACTGCAAATGATGTGCAGTTAAAGCGCATGGACCCCATAGGCTATAATGGGGTCCGTGCACTTTAACTGCACAGCGCTCCTCCTAAACACTCTCCTCCTGCTATTTGTGGACTTGGTGACTCTCCT
Source organism: Leptodactylus fuscus (assembly GCF_031893055.1). NCBI lineage: Eukaryota > Metazoa > Chordata > Amphibia > Anura > Leptodactylidae > Leptodactylus > Leptodactylus fuscus. The sequence continues at coordinate 250,108,273 of NC_134265.1, forward strand.
TTAGTCGAATAGTGGTTTCCCCTGAAACAAGATTTTTTTCCCATAGACTATAATGGGATTTGATATTCAATCGAGTAGTCGAATATTGAGGCTCTACTCGAAATGAATATTGAATCTCGAATATTTCACTGTTCGCTCATCTCTAATAGAATGCCATTTCCCAAACTTTAGGTCATGATCCCCTGGGGGGCTGTGTAAACACCTCTGGGTGGTTGAAAGTCAAAATTTGTTCCACACCAGAGGTCTCAAAAATGCCAGAAATACTAATTGACAAAATTTAGTAGAAGAGCTAAAGGACCTTTGATAATGTCACAGTCATGTGGCCAGTAACATGAAGGGGCAGAGCTTATATAATAGCAACATGAATGGAAGCTGTCCAGGACTGCGAGTAGGGAAAGAACATGGCAGCGTTGGGTGTGTTTGTACAAATCTAGATGTGGCAAAACTAAGATTTTTTAGGCACGGGGCAAATATGGAAGTAACAGAGCTAACTTTATGTAGAAAATAAGTGGATGTAGCAGAGTTGAGCTTGTGGGGGAAGAAAAGTGGATGTAGCAAAACTGTGTTTGTTGGAAAGAAATATGGACATAGCACAGCTGTGTTGAGGGAGAACATGGAGATAACAGAGCTGTGTATGTGTAACAGAACAAGGAAGTATAAGCAGGACAGACGTAGTATGAATCTAAAATGTAAAATATCGCTGACTTTTTCTCAAACCGGACTAAGTGGTGGTTCCCAGACAAAAGTCTCTCCAGAAACGGGGTCACACTTAAAAAAGTTTGGGAACCACTGATATAACATGATATTGACTTGATAAATCAGTATACAATGATCTAGATGTATAATCCAAAATAAAAGCATTAGGCAAATGTATCAATGGATAGTAATATTCCTAATACTGTACACACTCAGGACAATGGGATCTGTTGGGGTCCAAAGAATTCATCATTTTCACAGTAATATCTTTGCTCTCATTGTAGAGCAAATATTTTGTCAAAGACAATGGTGAAGCAGGGAGTTGTCCACAAGCGCAATGTCAGGGCCGGCGTCAGCGCACGGCATAGTCGGGCAAGTGCCGGGGCCCTCAGAGCCTCTGGGGGGCCCCCAGCACTTGCCCGCCCCAGCACTTGCCTGTCCCGATTTCAGCTCATCGGTGTCCGACGGACGCCAATGAGCTGAATACATAGGCGATTAAAGCAGGAGCTGTGAGCTCAGCTCCTGCTTTAAAGCTGCGGCCCAGCTTGCGTGTGTAGGCGCGATGACATCATCACATCGCGCCTAAACACGCAAGCCTGGCCACAGCTTTAAAGCAGGAGCTGAGCTCACAGCTCCTGCTTTAATCGCCTATGTGAATGGAGTGAGAGAGCGGAGAGAGGAGCATCGGGGGAGCGATGGAAGGTGAGTGTAAGTGTTTGTTTTGTATTAAATATTAAGGTGGAACATAATGAAGGGGGCCCATGAAATTGGGGGGCAAATGAAGGGGAGGGGGGGAACGGCATGACACTGGGGAAGATGAAGGGGGTGGGGAGAGAACGGCATGAAACTAGGGACAGAGATGGAGGGGGCCCAATGAAACTGGGGGGCAAATGAAGGGGAGGGGGGGAACGGCATGACACTGGGGAAGATGAAGGGGGTGGGGAGAGAACGGCATGAAACTGGGGACAGAGATGGAGGGGGCCCAATGAAACTGGGGGGGGGAAGAAGGGGAGGGGGGAACGGCATGACACTGGGGCACATGGGGAGGTGGAACAGCATGACACTGGGGCAGAGACGGGGAACATGAAACTGTGGGCAGATGAAGGGGGAGAACGTGATGAAACTGGGGACAGAGATGGAGGGGGGACATGAAACTGGGGGCAGAGGAAGAGTGTATATGAAACTGGGGGAGAGATGGAGGGGGGGCATATAATTTATGGGTGACTGTAGGAGGATTATACTGTGTGGGAGCACATGATAAATGAAAGAGAATGGGCGGACTCTTTTTAAAGAGTCTTTCTACTCTTTAAAAATTGGAAGGTATGGCGTTGGTGACACCACACTCCTGCGTGACTTCACTCGCTTCATCTGCGATGCACAGTGTCTCAACTCCCCCCGCCTCCTTTACAAGGGGGCCCAGTGAGGCTCTGTCGCCCAAGGGCCCATAAAAACCTGGAGCCGGCCCTGCGCAATGTGATGACATCACTTACATGGAGCCTGCAGCTCCCTGAATACTCTGGACCAGAAAAGGCAGAGGAGTGAGAAGAAGTGAATGTTAGTGGGGTTTTTTTTATGTTTGCTTGGTTGGAGAGTGACATACTATTGTGGGGTATCTGCAGGGAAGCTTAAAACTGTAGGGCAAGCTGGAGAGGGACATTAAACTGGAAGCAACTGGAAGGGGACATGAAACTGTGGTGGTAGCTGGAGGTGGACATTAAACTTTGGGAGTAGTTGAAGGGAACATTAAAGTGTGGCAGTAGCTAGAGGGGGACATTAAACTGTGGAGAAATCTGATGGAGACATTATTCTGTGGGAGTAGCTGCAGGGGGTCATTAAACTGTGGAGGTAGTTGGAGGGAAATGTTAAACTGTATGGGTGTTTGGAGGGGATGTTAAACTGTAGGCGCACTTGGAGGAGAATATAATGCTGTGGGGGCAGATAGTTGAGGCATTATGCTGTGAGGGCAACTGGAGAGGATTTTACAATGTGGGTTTACCATGTTAGGATAACTTTAGAGGCGTCGCAAAAAAACATGAATGGCTATAGTCAAAGTGGAAGTGGGTCAGGCTACATTTTCCAATATGCACAGCACATTCTATAGCTTCTGTCCTGATCCACTGAGGGGCATTATATTGTGAGGCAAATAGGGAGGCACTATACTGAGTGAGGGCCACTAAGGGGCATTATACTATGTGGGGGCCATTGAGGGGGCATTATGATTTGTGCAGTTCAGATATTTCTATGGTGGTGATGGGAGGACAACTTATGAAACCTTTGCACTGGGCCCACCAATTTGTTAAAGCTGCCCTGCTTGGGGGTCTTTAGGATCAGGGCTGTATCTTGAGGAGGTACAGGAGCTGCCATAGAATAAAGGTCCCTGAGTTTTTGCAGATGCATTAGGTGTCTATTCCCAATAAGAGAAGACCAGTACTAGAAACAATGTATTACAGCTGAAGGGCTGGGTACATAATTTGCATTGGTGCCTAGGGGCTTCTTTTTATACCTCTGTTCATTTTTATTAAGCTCTTTGTTCTGCAGTTCATACTGCCATAGTCTTCTCTTTAAGCTCTTTTTTCTACAAGCCACAAATGTTTTCGGGTGGAGTCTGTAAAGGAGCTTGTCTTCAATAAACATTAATAACCAGAGAGCCTCCGATGTGTCTCCAATTCTTTTAGAAGGCATTGTACAATGCCAGAAAATTGATATTACATTATTGGATAAGTATATGTCCCCTTTTGGATGAGTAGAAAAATTTTGTACTTAAAAATGTAATATGAGAAATTCTATTATAATAAATCCAATAAGACTGAATGAAAATATTGAATTTTGGAAACTTTAGATAATGTCATTAAACCAAAACAGTTTATATTTTTTGCTTATGTTAAAAAACAAAATCCCCCAAAACATTAATAACTAGCATACAGATGTAGGAGCCATAAACAAAGGTTTGCATTGTACTAATTCTGTAGTGTAGCTACTGTACAATGAAGTACATTGAGATGAAATCGCAAACCAAATGTTCGTTAATCGGCACTAATTTGGCATCTGCTATATCCCATTGTGTTTTCAATTTAAGGGTACAGACACATAGTCCGCCTTTGGCTCTACCTTCGCCCTGTTTGAGTGGAATAACTTGCTAGCACAGTGGCTGTGTTGTCTGGGTTACAGCCACCCACTCGGTATCATCCACATAAGAGCCACTTGCTAACCTTGCACAAGCCTCCTTGTACAATCATAATGTTTTTGTTGCTATAAGAACAGGCTACATCAGCAGATCTTTGTAAAGTAGTTCCTGTATTCAGATAGTACTGTTGCCTCTAAGTCAACATGTTTCCTTATCACAATGGTAAATATGGTAGAGTAAAGGAAGTATTTAGGGAACTGCATAGAATTGCATATAGTATCGCATGCGTAACTATAAAAGTTGATATAGGTAGCAACAAATTAAGATTTTAAAGTGACTGATGGTGTTCCCCCTCTAAGAAAATTACTGAATTAGTAGATGTAATGGCTATGCAGATTGATGACCCTTGTGCCCAATGGGCTTAATAAATCAAATTTGGACTATCTTGGTGATATGACGTCACACATATAATAAGAATAACCTTTGTTATATTAATAAAGCCTGTACCTGGAAAACCCTTTTTATATGTCATGTCAATACTAGGCAGAATACTGCACCAGAGAAAGTAAGTAAAGAACAAAAAAGGTATGAACTAAAGTGATACAGGAGACTATATTACCTACTAAATTATGAAGAAACAGATTGTGCCACATCAGAATTTTACCAGTCTGCCTCAAAAGGTGCCTCTACCTCAAGTGCCTGCTCTTGGTGAACCCCACCATGCCGATTCATTACTCACTAGGTAGGTCAATGACCATGTGACTCAAAATTTTTATATAGTATGGGGCCATAATTCTAGATGAAAATGATAATATTGTTATGGTATTGTGCCAATTGACTAACATTGATGTGTAGTAGATGTTAATTTCTGATACAAAACTTGATGTACAGTGTGAAAGTATTAAGTGAACATTGTAAATAACATCACCTCATCCAATAGAAAATTGTTTAATTGATGAGATATCCAGGGCCGCCATCAGGAATTTTGGGGCCCCATACAGCCTAAGTGTCTGCCACCCCCCCCCCCCCCCGCCATTTTAAAACTACCTTATTTTGCGACATACCAATTATGTATTATAGTTCCCTTTATTTAGCAGCATTACAAGGCTTAATCAGATTCTATTTGCAGGTAAAATCTGCTACGTGTGACAGCGCCTATAGAGAGCCAACACCATTTTTAAGAGCCCTCTTAATAAATCCTCAGGGCTTTTTCACATTGCGTTTTTGGCCTCCCTTGCTGGGATACGTTGGTAACCAGTCAGAATCAGCTGTCAACTTATCCCTGCACGAAGAACTGGCCAATAAAAAAATAGGGGGGCCTGCAGTTCTCCATGCAGGGATAAGTGGGTAGCTGATTGTGACTGGTTACCAACGTATCCTGGCAAGGGAGGCCAAAAACGCAATGTGAACACTCCTTTAAAGTGAAAGTCCCACCCCCAAACAGGCTGCTATGCAAGTAGCATAGCGGCCTAGATCATTATTAATACAAAGCACACATACCTTTAGAGGTATTGTGTGCCTTGTAGTTCTCCAGCTAAAAACTTATATATTATATATTATAGCCCCAGTTCCCTCTCCACAGTGCCGCACACCTGATGCCCCAACAATCCCATCCCCCCCCCCGTCCACCTTCTAACATCTTTCCATTGGCCCCTGTACCCATACCTCCCAACTTTTGAAGAACCAAAAGAGGGACAAAATGTGCGGCGCGCTTTGCGCACCGCGGCAAATTTAGCCCCACCCACTGTTATGTTGACTCCGCCCATTCTCATTAATTTTTCATGTGCCCGCACACAGTATAAGCCTCCTACAGTCACCCGTAAATTATATGTCCCCCCTCCGTCTCTCCCCCAGCTTCATATACACCCTTCATCTGCCCCCAGATTCATGTCTCCCCCTCCATCTCTGCCCCCAGATTCATGTCCGCCCTTCCATTTCTGCCCCCGGTTTCATGTCCCCCCCCTCCATCTCTGCCCCCAGTTTCATGTCCCCTCCATCTCTGTCCCCAGTTTCATGTCCCCCATCTCTGCCCCCAGATTCATGTCCCCTCCATCTCTGCCCCCAGAATCATGTCCCCTCCATCTCTGCCCCCAGATTCATGTCCCTCCATCTCTGCCCCCATATTCATGTCCCCTCCATCTCTGCCCCCAGATTCATGTCCCCTCCATCTCTGCCCCCAGATTCATGTCCCCTCCATCTCTGCCCCCAGATTCATGTCCCCTCCATCTCTGCCCCCAGATTCATGTCCCCTCCATCTCTGCCCCCAGATTCATGTCCCCTCCATCTCTGCCCCCAGTGTCATGCCGTCCTCTCCATCTCTGCCCCCAGATTCATGTCTCCACATCTCTGCCCCCAGATTCATGTCCCCACATCTCTGCCCCCAGTGTCATGTCCCCCCATCTCTGCCCCCAGTGTCATGCCGTCCTCTCCATCTCTGCCCCCAGTGTCATGCCGTCCTCTCCATCTCTGCCCCCAGTGTCATGCCGTCCTCTCCTTCATCTGCCCCCAGTTTCACGTTCCACCTCAGTGTACACGACATTACACTTACTTTCTCCTTCATTCCCTCGCAGCTCTCTGCGCGCCTCTCTCTCACTGGCGCACAGTTGTAGACGCGATGTGACGTCATCACATCGCGTCTACAAGCCAGTAGCAGCGGCGGCGAAGCGAGGAGCTGACACAGGTCAGCTCCTCGCTTCAGCCGCATATGTGTCAGCGAGAGAGGCGCGCAGCGGCGAAGCGAGGAGCTGACCTGTATCAGCTCCTCGCTTCAGCCACGTGTGTCTTCAACTCAGATCTGCATCCTCTGGATGCAGATCTGAGTTGTAATAAGACACACAATGACTGCTACGGGCGCCAGGGGGCCGGCACACGGTGGCAGGCCAAAACCGCCCCCCCCCCCCCATTTTTCAATTTGGCCAGGCCCCTGATGCCAGTAGCAGTAGTACTGGCCTATCGGTGGCCCTGAGGATATCATTCCAGGCACAGAAAGATCAAATTAAGCTAATATTGCACACGGTGCCTTATAAAGGACCCTTCACCACCATCCACCAGCTCCATAGGTGCCGCTCCATTGATTCCAGTGTAGTTGGAGTATTTTTCTCTAGCACCCACCCTTCCTAAGCAATCAGTGTAGTTAGTTTTGGTGCCTGGTGTGCTGCTTAGGCTCTGTATTGTCAGGTGGACAGTCAGGAGCAGGCAAAAGGGTATGATTCAGAGCCTCATGATCACTTTAGTCCTAAATATGGCAAATATGACTGAATTCTAACAGTGCTTTATGCTATCTTTGCTGCATATTATACTATATAGTTATAATTAGTTCTCATTTTAGTAAGGGCCCCTTCACACGGCTTTACGCGCGCTCCCATTGAAGTGAATGGGAAGTGTTTAGAAGTGCTCTCATGTACGGCTCGGGATGAGCCGAGCGCTTACGCCGTGTGAAGGGGCCCTAACAATACTAAAGCATGTACAACACTGCTGCACTTTTAATGGTAGTTTTTGAGAATTCAGGATAGAGCAACAATCATATACAGTATATCTACTTATGAATGAGTTACTGTACTTCATTTTCGAAGGACTAGAAAATCGATGCAAGTTTAAAACAGCCAGAGCTTCCTCCAAGATAAGAGCTGAGAGCATTTCCACAGAACCATAAATGGTGTTATCTCTGACTTCCTATGTAATAACATGTATTATGCACAGAAGTGTCTTATTAATGTAATTGGTTAAATGTAGCCAAGAGATGCTATTTGATATGTTAGAATCATGACAAGCTTCATAGTATATGCAAGTATATGAACTGTTATCTTTCTTTCTAATAATGAAGTGCTTTAGCACAATAATGGAGTACTTTGATACAATGATAAGGGCTTTGATATACAAATTATTAGACTTGTGTTCTCTTCTCCCAAAATACCGTACAAAATATTAATTTAGCCCCACATATGAACAAAGAGATGGCTTGGGTCTCACCAGCAAATGAGTTTTTGCATTAACAGCCATTTGTAACACAAGCAATTCTTCACAATGGGGGTGACTTGGCTTTGGCACAGTACTGGCAATATATTTACTTTTTCAACAAGGGTTTGTTGAGATAAAGCATTTCTAGAGGCTTACTAAGCTGAAATCACTAAACATGTCACAATAAAATTAATGATGCATTCCAAGAAGAGTTGCATTTTCTTGACGCTATGGTATGTATGGAAAGGATATGAAGGTAACAGCCTGGAATTTCATTAAGGATAAAAAAATTGCTTTGTAACCATTTGGTTACAAATTACAAATTACTATTTCAAGCAATTGATGGTGTCCTACATCAAAGTGGATTAAAGTTACTGAAGTAGGAGATGCAATGGATATGCAGATTGATGAACTTTGGCCCTAATGGGCTTCGTTAAGATTATGATTAGAGATCAGCGAACAGTGAAATATTTGATATACGTTATTCGTATCAAGTAGAGCCTCAATAGTCGATTACTCAATCGAATATCGAATCCCATTATAGTCTATGGGAAAACATGCTCGTTTCAGGGGAAACCACTATTCGACTAAAGGAGAGTCACCAAGTCCACGAGTGGCAGGAGGAGAGTGTTTAGGAGGAGCGCTGCACAGTTAAAGCTCACATTATAGTCTAAGGGGGCAATTTGCTTTAACTGCACAGCGTTTGCAGTTTCGCTGATAAAAAGTAAGCTCCCTCGTAACAGCAAGCTGCCAGTTCTCCCGACTAGCAAAGACGAGCCTGCGACAAATCAACGCTGGTTCTGTAGCAGGCTCGTCCTTGCTAATCGGGAGAGCTGGCAGTTTGCTGTTATGAGGGAACTGACTTTTTTGATCATAGGAATGCATTGACCAGCGTTGATTGGCCAGTGTACAGCATTTGGCCAATCAATGCTGGTTCTGCCAGAGGCTCTTCTGTGAGGAGGTGGAGACTAAGATCGAACCACAATGGAGACTGCTGTGGTCCGATCTTAGACTCCGCCTCCTCACAGACGAGCCTCCGGCAGAACCAGCGTTGATTGGTCGAATGCTGTACGCTGGCCAATCAACGCTGGTCAATGGTTTCCTATGAGAAAAAGTCCACTCCCTCATAACAGCAAGCTGCCATCTCTCCCGACTAGCAAGGACGAGCCTGCTGCAGAACCCGTGTTGATTTTCCGAATGCTGTATAGCATTTGGCCAATCAATGCTGGTTCTGAATCGAATATTTACTGCGAATAGCTAGTAGTATTCGATCGAGTATGAATATTTCGAATACCGTACTATTTGATCAAATACCTACTAGATCGAATACTACTCGCTCATCTCTAATTATGATGTAGTACCTGAGGAAGTATTAAATGATGTGAAAATGGCATGAATTATAGCATTGCAATATCATAATGAACAAATGTGCCAAATGACAGACTCTTACTATATTGGCAAATTGAGCTCTGACTCTGAACTGTAAAATATTTATTTGATAAAAAAAATTACAATAAACAATTTAGTTTAACTATAAAATATAATTAATCCTAATATAAATCAAAACAGTGTGAAAATGTGTACCTTTTTTATATCTATCTATCTATATATGTATATATATATATATATATATATATATATATATATATATACAGTATATATATATATATATATATATACACAATATATATATATATATATATATATATATATATATATATATATATATATATATTATACAGCTACATATAAATATCCTAACCCTATCAACCATTGATAGCTGAGGAAATAGTTCAGATAGCACTGCAACCGTATGAAAGAAGATATGTCCGAGATATAACTATATAAAAGTGACCCTCCCCTACCCTCATTTTCTGTACATGTTATATTGACCCATACTCCTATACACAGTAACATTTAGTGAGAGGCAGAAATGATCCAAAATTTATTGGCGACACAAATACTGCCAGAAAATCAAAAGCTGTCCAAAAGTTTAATATCGCCTTAAATAGCTGAGATTAAAATAGCCATTTTTTGTCAGAAACTGCAAAGCTGCTATCCCCGTACTGTGTCGTGTGATGTGGCTGAGGGGAATGAGCATGTGAAATACATGGTTGTTAACAAAAGTGGTGCAGTTTTTGTGCTAAAAGAGATCCATTTTTCCAACATCATACAACCCCTTTAAGTATGCAGGCAATGCCACATGTCTGAAAATGTGTAAATGAGTTTTTGTTGCACGAAGTGTTGTTGAAGACAATCAAGTGTGACTACATTGGCAACTAACAGAGAAATCCTATTACATTACATTGTATTATTTCACATAACATTTTGCTGTGGTGTGAATTCTAAGCAGAAAGCAAACACAAGAATGTGAAATTGGTGGTGACAGTAATTATTCAATTATTAGAAACAGTTGTCCAATATAATGCTTTTTTTCTCTGAATATTTTGGCGTACATTCCGAAATCTATTGTTGCCAATTAAATGCTAAGCTATATTAAACTGGATCATTTTAATTCAACTTTGCTTTGGAATATTATGGATGTGTCCACTAAAATGTACATATCTGCTTTTATTCGGATCTAAACCCAATTATTACATTGTATAAAATGTAAAATTTCTATAATTTATCTGTTTAAGTTTGAGTACTAAACGTAAAAGAAGGCAATACACAAATCACAATTGTTCTGAAGGCATTGCAACAATTTACTAAATGTTATCTAAATATTTTGTACATTTGTGTACATTTTTAACTGATTATTTTATCAAAATGTATTATTTGTTTGTATAAAAAAAGGATGATTTAAAGGGCTATTCCCATCCCAGACAATCAATGGTGAGACCCAAATGACTGTCTACAAGTGGTGTCCACCAGGGCAGGAGTTATTGGATTGCAATGTACTGTTTTATGTAATTTTGGCAATAGAGGTAAAGAGTGTTAACTGAAGTAGCACAGATACAAAGCTACAGAAACACTGTAATAAATGCAGTACATTGGTTCTATAGCTCCCTATATGGGAGTTACAGAATCTGTCCTGCTCCTGCCCTGGTGGGACTCGTGGTTTATCCTTAATTTTAAATACTGGTTATGTAGAATGCAGTTGAATGACTGTGTATCCAAATATATGATTACCGGTATGTATGAATATGCAAATAATTTATAATTTCTCCTCGGTGGAAAAAAGAAATATATACGGTATATATATATATATATATATATATATATATATATATATATACAATACAAAGAGCCCAGTGAACAAGTGAGATGTAGTAATAGAATCCTAGACCATGTATCTCTCACCTAAATTTTAAAGACACAAGAGAATAAAGATGAGAGTCAGAATAACAAATAACCTCACCAAGTCACTCAGGACTGATTCCGAGACAACACAAAATACATTAAAATGCAGTAAAAACAATAAAAATCCAGTCATCTTGAAAAAGGAGAATCTTATCTGCAATAAAGCCAGTCAATAAAGAAGCTCTCTCATTTAAACATCAAATGCACATTGTTTTGCAACACCTGTTATTCAGCCATAATAGCTTTCTTAACCTGTCAAAGTGTTTAAGCTGAGGAAAAGAAATGGGCCTCCAGCTGTGCAGCTCTGTGGAGGAAGCTTGTGCAAAACGATATTAGTTTAATGAAATGTGTACAGATTGTAATTGTGGTAATAAGAGGGCAATTCCCTGAGGTGCTATAGGAAGGCAGTGTATGCAGTCAAGCACAAAACACAAGCTTCAGATTTGAGAGCAAAAGAAAATGGGGAGCACTGAATGGGGAGTAATGTAGCAGAAACAGAGGTGCTATATGTTGAAATTAAAGCACACAAGCTACAATGTGATGTATGCTTATTTAAAGACAATTTGTTGTGCAAAAGTCATTTTTATTTGATGCCAAATGCAACACAACTATTAAAAGTGAGACAGAAGGCTAGGCTCATATATATAGATACATAAGGCTATGCCCATGTATAGATGCAGAAGGCTATGCTCATATATAGATACAGAAGGATATGCTTATATATAGATACAGAAGGCTATGCTCATATATAGATACATAAGGCTATGCTCATATATAGATACAGAAGGCTATGCTCATGTATAGATGCAGAAGTCTATGCTCATGTATAGATGCAGAAGTCTATGCTCATGTATAGATGCAGAAGGATATGCCCATGTATAGATGCAGAAGGCTATGCCCATATATAGATACAGAAGGATATGCTCATATATAGATACAGAAGGCTATGTTCATATATAGATACAGAAGGCTATGCTCATGTATAGATGCAGAAGGATATGCCCATGTATAGATGCAGAAGGCTATGCCCATATATAGATACAGAAGGATATGCTCATATATAGATACAGAAGGCTATGTTCATATATAGATACAGAAGGCTATGCTCATGTATAGATGCAGAAGTCTATGCTCATGTATAGATGCAGAAGGATATGCTCATCTATAGATACAGAAGGATATGCTTATATATAGATACAGAAGCTATGCTCATATATACAGTAGATAGAGAAGGCTATACTCATACAGTCCTATGAAAAAGTTTGGGCACCCCTATTAATCTTAATCATTTTTAGTTCTAAATATTTTGGTATTTGCAACAGCCATTTCAGTTTGATATATCTAATAACTGATGGACACAGTAATATTTCAGGATTGAAATGAGGTTTATTGTACTAACAGAAAATGCGCAAGATGCATTAAACCAAAATTTGACCGGTGCAAAAGTATGGGCACCTCAACAGAAAAGTGACATTAATATTTAGTAGATCCTCCTTTTGCAAAGATAACAGCCTCTAGTCGCTTCCTGTAGCTTTTAACCACATGAGGACCGCCGTACGTAAATTTACGGCCTCATGTGCTGGTACCTAAAGACCGGACTATTGCCGAAATACGTCCGGCCTTTAGGTACCTTTCTGGCGGGGGGGAGGGGTGCGGGGGGGGACAGGGGTTAGGTGTTACTAACACCTAACCCCTTCCTCCATAACGTCCAGTCGGAACTGAGTCCGACTGGAAGTTTTAACCCTTTCGATCGCGCCGTGAAACATCACGGCGCGATCGAAAGGCATCCGCCGACAATTGAAGCTGATCGGCACCCCCCGCGGCGAGATCGGAGGGTGCCGATAGCAGTAAAAGGTAGTCTGGGGTCTGGCCAGTGACCCCAGACTGCCCGGAGCCCCCACATACCTGGTGATCCTGCCAGGACCTTCTGATGTCAGGCTGTGCGTCTACACAGCCTGACATCCTGCTACGGAATGCCATGTGGGACACCTGCAGGCTGTGTCTCACATGGCATTCTATATCAGCAAAGTATTGCTGATTGAAGTGTCCTAAATGGACACATGAAAAAGTAAAAAAAAATGTAAAAAAAATAAAATGAAGTGTATGAAAAAAATTAATAAAGTTATAAAGCCCAAAAATCCCTTTTTCTCAATAGAAAATGAATTATATAAAAAAAGAACTCAAAAGTAATAAAAACAATGCATATTTGGTATTGTCGCGTCCGTAACAATCTGTACAATAAAACTGAAATAATATTTAATGTACACGGCGAACGCCGGAAAAAAAAAACGGAAAAAACTCGCCGGAAGTAATGATTTTTCGCCATCTCACCATACAAAATATGCTATAAAAAGTGATCAAAAAGTCATATGCATCCGACAACAGTACCAATAAAAAGCGCAGGTTGTCCCGCAAAAAATAAGCCCTCAACCAACTCTGTCAACCGAAAAATAAAAATGTTACGCCTCTTAGAAGATGCGATGCAAAAAACATTGATTTATGTCCCCAAATGTGTTTTTCCTCTGCAGAACTAGTAACACATAAAAAAATACTATAAATGAGGTATCGCCGTAACCGTACCGACCCGCAGAATAAAGGGAACATGTTACTTATACTGTACGCTGCATGGCGCAAAATTAAAAAAGTAAAACTCAATGCCAGGATTGATTTTTTTTTTTTAAATCCAGCAAAAAAGGGTTAATAAAATGTATTCAATAAGATGTAGACACCCAAAAATGGTGTCATTACGAAATGCATCTCATCCCGCAAAGAATAAGCCCTTATATGGCCGCGTCACCAGAAACATAAAGAAAATATAGCATCTCACAATGTGAAGACAAAAACCCTCAAAAATCGCCAAATTATTAGAACACAACTGGGTGCGTCATGTAGGGAATATATAAGCTGTGTGAGCGGATATCAGGGGACACCCCAGATTTACAGCTTATGAGGGAACAGACACCAGAAGTGACCCCTAAAGTGACCCCCAGAGTGACTCCCCCAATCATAGGAGCTACGGGGACATAGTAGGGAATTTGGTGTTTGCAATGTCCTCCGCACAGCTTATACATTCCCTCTTCGCCATCCGCTGTGCAGTCACGTCCGGGATACTAATACTCACCACACCCCCTGATAAATTCTTTGAGGGGTGCAGTTTTCAAAATGGGGTCACTCCTGGTACCCCATGGAATCCACTTTTCTGGTACCTTACAGGCTCTACAAACATGACATGGCGTCCAGATACCAAACATCTGAATCTGTACTCCAAAAGCCGCATAGCGCTCCTTCCCTTCTGCACCCTGCTGTACGTCCAAACTGCAGTTTATGACACATGTATGACACATGTATGACACTGGTGTACCCCCGGATAACGGACATAATGTCATATGTGGGTATAAACTGATACTAGGGCACAGCCGGACACAGAAGGGAAGAAGGGTCATTTGGTTTTTGGAGCACAGACGGTTTGGTTTTTGGATGCCATGACACTTTTGTAGAGCTGAAACGCCAGTAATTTGGAATCCCCTGATAAATTACCTTATTTTGGAAACTACACCCCTGAAGGATTTATCCAGGGGTACAGACAGCATTTTTAACCCCCAAGTGTTGCTATAACTTTATATATATAACTATAACTGTAGTGGATTGTGAGAGGTGAAAATGACCATTTTTCCAGGAATACGTCCTTTCAGTGCGTAATATGTTGTGCCCACCTTGTATCAGAGATGAACGCTCTAAAAGCTGTTGTGCCTGGGATACCCGTTTAACAGTTTTTGGAGTGTCTCTGCTGACATAAGTCGGGCACAACATGTTGCACACTGAAATGGCAAATCTGTAAAATTTTCATTTTTAACTTCTCTATCAGTTGCGATTTCATTTCTGGAAACTAAATAAATGCAACACTCAAGGGTTAAAAATTCTCGCTACACCACTTGATAAATCCCATCTGTGGGCTAGTGTCCAAAATAGGGTGACATGTCTGCGGATTCCACTTTATTGGCAATTCAGGGGCTTTGCAAAAGTGGCAAAAAAAACCAAACTGTGCTCCAAAAACCAAAATAGCGCTCCTTCCCTTCTGTCCCCGGTTGTGCCCAAACAGCCGATTCTACCCACATATGGCATTAAGTACGTTATCCGGGGTACACCAGTGTCATACATGTGGGCATACACTGCTATTTGGGTACCCAGCAGGGTGCAGATGTGAAGGAGCAATATGTGCTTTTGGAGTGCAGATTTAGATTCTTCGTTTTTGGACACCACGTCACATTTGCAGAGACCCTAAAATTGCCCCTACAAAATGGGGTCACTTCTTGGTGAATTCCAGTTTACTGGAACCTCCAGGGCTCTGCAAAAACATCATGGCGCCCAGAGGGTCCCTCTAAATCTGTATCCCAAAAGCTAAAACGCACAGTGGTCCTTCCCTTCTGAGCCCTGCTGTGTGCCCAAGCAGCAGTTTACACCCACATATATAATTTTTTGACCCCCGGGATGGCCCACTTAATAGTTTTAGGAGTGCAGGTCTCTGACAACACAAAGTGGGTGCAACGTATTGGGCACCGAAATGGCAGATTTTTAAAAATTTCAATTTTCATTTTGTACATTAATTTTTGGGAAGCATTTTAGGCTCAAAATGATAATACCCCTTGATACATTCCTTGACAGGTGTAGTTTCTAAAATGGGGTCACTTTTGAGGGGTTTCCATTGTATTGATACTTTAGGGGCTCTGCAAATGCGACATGGCACCTCAAAACTATTCCAGCAATATATGCCCTCCAAAATCCAAATAGCGCTCTTTCCATTCTGAGCCCCAGCATGTACCCATACAGCAGATTTTGGCCACATATGGGGTATTGCCGTGTTCAGAAGAAATTGTGTAACAAACTGTGGGGGGCTTTTAATTCTTAAACTATTTGCAAAATTAAAACTATGGCGCTAAATGGACGATTTATTGGGAAAAAAAGTAATTTTTCATTTTCACATCCCAATGTTAATAAAATCTGTGAAACACCTGTGAGGCCAAAATACTCACTCTACCCCTAGACAAATTCTATGAGGGGTGTAGTTTCCAAAATGGGGTCACTTATAGGGGGTTTCCACTGTATTGGTACTTTAGGGGCTCTGCAAATGCGACATGGGACCTGAAAAATATTCCAGCAAAATCTGCCCTCCAAAAGCCAAATAGCCCTCTTTCCATTCTGAGCCCCGCCATGTTCCCATACAGTAGATTATGACCACATATGGGGCATTTCTGTGTTCAGGAGAATTTGTGTAACGAACTTTAGGGAGCTTTTTCTCCTTTATCCTCTTGTGAAAATTAAAAATTTGGGGCTAAATTGACAGTTTGTTGGAAAAAAAGTAATTTTTCATTTTCATGGCCCAATGTTAATAAAATCTGTGAAACAGCTGTAGGGTCAAAATGCTCACTCTACCCTTTAATATGTTCTGTGGGGGGTATAGTTTCCCAAATGGGGTCACTTTTAGGGGGTTTCCACTGTATTGGTACTCTAGGGGCTCTGCTAATGCGACATGGCACCTAAAATTATTCCAGCAAAATCTGCCATCCAAAAGCCAAATAGCGCTCCTTCCATTCTGAGCCCCGCCATGTTCCCATACAGCAGATTATAGCCACATATGGGGTATTGCCGTGTTCAGGAGAAATTGTTTAACAAACTGTGGGGGGCTTTTACTCCTTTAACCCCTTGTGAAAATGAAAACTTTGGAGATAAAGTGACATTTTAGTAATTTTTCATTTACACATCCCAATGTTAGTAAAATCTGTGAAACAACTGTAGGGTCTAAATGCTGACTATACCCCTTGATGAATTCTGTGAGGGGTGTGGATTCTAAAATGGGGTCACTTTTGGGGGGTTTCCATTGTTTTGGTACTCTAGGGTCTCTGCAAATAAGGCATGGCGCTGAAAATTATTCCAGCAAAATCTGCTGTTCAAACACCCAGTGTCGCTCCTTCCCTTCCATGCACTGCCGTGTGCCCAAAAATCAGTTTACACCCACATGTGGGGTATTTCTGTGCACGGGAGAAATTGCACAATAAACTGTCAGATGCATTTTCTCCTTCAACCCTTTGTGAATGTGTTAATTTTGGGTCTAAATGAATGTATTAGTGAAAAAAAATGAAATGTCTAAATTTCACTGCCATATTATTTTTATTCTTATGAAATGCTTAAAGGGTTAACAAACATCCCAAATGCTGTTTTGAATAATTTGAGGGGTGCAGTTTTGAAAATGGGGTAATTTATGGGGGTTTCTATTATACAGGCCTTTATAATTACTTTCAGAACTGAAGTGGTCCCTAAAAAATTGGTTTGGAGAATTTTCTTGTAAATCTGGAAAATTGCTGTTACACTTGTAAGCCTTGTGACGTCCAAAATAAATTAAAAGACAATCAAAATATGATGCCAATATAAAGCAGAGATATGGGAGATAATATTTATTCATGTATTTGGATGGTATGACTATCTGCCTGAAAAGCAGATAATTTCACATTTTGAAAATTGCAATTTTTTTCAAATTTCCATCAAATTTCCTAGTTTTTTTATAAATAAATGCAAAAATATTGATTAGTGTTTACCACTAACATGAAGTATAATGTGTTACAAGAAAACAATCTCAAATTCATTTGTGTAAGTTAAAGCGTCTCAAAGTTATTGCCATTTAAAGTGACACATGTCAGTTTTGAAAAAAGAGGCCTGGTCTTTAACATACTTTTGGGCCTGGTCCTTAACCGGTTAATCAGTTCCTGGATCCTGGATAAAGGTATTTTGGACAAACAATTCAAGTTCAGTTAAGTTAGATGGTCGCCGAGCATGGACAGCCCGCTTCAAATCATCCCACAGATGTTCAATGATATTAAGGTCTGGGGACTGGGATGGCCATTCCAGAACATTGTAATTGTTCCTCTGCATGAATGCCTGAGGATTTGGAGCGGTGTTTTGGATCATTGTCTTGCTGAAATATCCATCCCCGGTGTAACTTCAACTTCGTCACTGATTCTTGAACATTATTCTCAAGAATCTGCTGATACTGAGTGGAATCCATGCGACCCTCAACTTTAACAAGATTCCCGATGCCGGCATTGGCCACACAGCCCCAAAGCATGATGGAACCTCCACCAAATTTTACAGTGGGTAGCATGTGTTTTTCTTGGAATGCTGTTTCTTTTTGGACGCCATGCATAACGCCTTTTTTTTATAACCAAACAACTCAATTTTTGTTTCCAAAATGAAGCTGCCTTGTCCAAATGTGCTTTTTCATACCTCAGGCAACTCTATTTGTGGCGTACGTGCAGAAACGGCTTCTTTCTCATCACTCTCCCATACAGCTTCTATTTGTGCAAAGTGCGCTGTATAGTTGACCGATGCACAGTGACACCATCTACAGCAAGATGATGCTGCAGCTCTTTGGAGGTGGTCTGTGGATTGTCCTTGACTGTTCTCACCATTCTTCTTCTCTGCCTTTCTGATATTTTTCTTGGCCTGCCACTTCTGGGCTTAACAAGAACTGTCCCTGTGGTCTTCCATTTCCTTACTATGTTCCTCACAGTGGAAACTGACAGGTTAAATCTCTGAGACAACTTTTTGTATGCTTCCCCTGAACAACTATGTTGAACAATCTTTGTTTTCAGATCATTTGAGAGTTGTTTTGAGTAGCCCATGATGCCACTCTTCAGAGGAGATTCAAATAGGAGATCAACTTGCAATTGGCCACCTTAAATACCTTTTCTTATGATTGGATACATCTGGCTATGAAGTTCAAAGCTCACTGAGGTTACAAAACCAATTTTGTGCTTCAGTAAGTCAGTAAAAAGTAGTTAGGGGAATTCAAATCAATAAAATGATAAGGGTGCCCATACTTTTGCACCGGTCAAATTTTGGTTTAATGCATATTGCACATTTTCTGTTAGTACAATAAACCTCATTTCAATCCTGAAATATTACTGTGTCCATCAGTTATTAGATATATCAAACTGAAATGGCTGTTGCAAACACCAAAATATTTAGAACAAAAAATGATTAAGATTAATAGGGGTGCCCAAACTTTTTCATAGGACTGTATATAGATGCAGAAGGCTATGCTCATATATAGATGCAGAAGGCTATGCTCATATATAGATACAGAAGGCTATGCTCATGTATAGATGCAGAAGGTAAATACACGGATGTAGAGAAACTTTATCACAGTCAACACACCAATAGTCTCTACTTAACTTTTAATATTATTATTAAAAAACGTCCCTATTCAGTCCCCAAATTCCCAAACTTGTCCTTTTTCTTGTTCCTAGAGGGCTACAATACTACCATAATACAACAAGTGTGGTTACTCTTGTTAATCAGAATGCCAAGGGTCTATCTTCTTGGTTGTGTCAAATAATGCAAAATTTGTCAAATGTGTCAAAATTATTTGACACAGCCAAGAAGACAGACCCTTGGCATCCTGATTACCAAGAGTAACCACACTTGTTGTATTATATTATGGTAGTATTGTAGCCCTCTAGGAACAAGAGAGAGGACAAGTTTGGGAATTTGGGGACTGAATAGGGATGTTTTTTTAATAATAATATTAAAAGTTTTTTTTTTATTCTATATTCAAGTAGAGACTATTGGTGTGTTGACATAGGCGCAGAAGGCTATGCTCATATATAGATACAGAAGGCTATGCTCATATATAGATGCAGAAGGCTATATTCATATATAGATACAGAAGGATATGCTCATATATAGATACAGAAGGCTATGCTCATATATAGATGCAGAATGATATGATCATATACAGACACAGAAGGCTATGCTCATATATAGATGCAGAAGGCTATGCTCATATATAGATGCAGAAGGATACGCTCATATATAGATGCAGAAGGATACGCTCATATATAGATGCAGAAGGTTATACTCATATATAGATGCAGAAGGATACGCTCATATATAGATGCAGAAGGTTATGCTCACCAAAATGTTACCAGCAGATCCTTTAAGTATTGTGAGTGCCATGGAGTGGTCTCCACGCACAGACTTAATATTTCAGTACAAATCACATTTATCTGATGAATTTTAGAACTGGGGAAACTAGATGTCAAGACATCTCATTGATTTTTACGTCTCTTAAATCATTCCTGGATATTTTTTCAATCTATCAAGGTGTGTTATCCTGCTAAAAATAACTAATGCTATAAGGGAATACTGTTGCCATGAAAGGGTACGTTTGCAGTAATGTAGAGGGTAGAGATGAGCGAACAGTGAAATATTCGATATTTGTAATTCATTTCGAATAGCCCCTCAATATTTGACTATTCAAACGAATATCGAACCCCATTATAATCTATGGGGAAAAACCGTTTGTTTCAGGGGAAACCCAAATTCCACTCAGGAGGGTCACCAAGTCCACTATGACACCTCAGAAAATGATGCCAACACCTCTGCAATGCAACTGGGATAGCAGGGAAAGCATGTCTGGGGGCATCTAACAAGCCCAAGTCACAGTTTTACCCCACCATCATAGCCTATTAACTACACACTTTCCACACTAAAAAAAAAAAAAACTCTATGAAAGTGGAAAAATACCTGGAAACCTTGTTTCCTCCCCAATTGGATGGACGGAAACCCAAATTTTAAGCTAAAGAAACATTACCAAGCACCTCTTTAAATCACGTTGCCCATGACAACCACAGATGGAATAGGCAATGGGAAATCCAACAGTACCCACCCTGAACGGTCATTGTGTATGTGTGTGTGTGATGTGGTAAGACCTTCAAATATTCACTTGTCTGGCCCTTAACGTGAAGCCTTCCAAATTAAGTTAGAGGCCCTTAAAGAGGACCTTTCACCATTTTGCACACAGGCAGTTCTATATACTGCCGGAAAGCTGACAGTGCGCTGAGTTCAGCGCACTGTTGGCTTTCACGATCTGTGCCCGGTGTGAAGAGCTTACGGTCCCGGTACCGTACCTCTTCTATGGTCAGAAGGGCGTTTCTGACAGTTATCCAGAGACGTCCTTCTTCACAGCACAGCCAATCGCACTGTGTTGTGAGAGCCGGGAGGAACTCCCCCCTCCCTCTGCTCGCAGTACTCGTCCATAGACGAGCATTATCAGGGAGGAGGGGGGAGTTCCTCCAGGCTCTCACAGCACAGCGCGATTGGCTGTGCTGTGAAGAAGGACGTCTCTGGATAACTGTCAGAAACTCCCTTCTGACCATAGAAGAGCTACGGTACCGGACCGTAAGCTCTTCACACCGGGCCCACATCGGGAAAGCCGACAGTGCGCTGAACTCAGCACACTGTCAGCTTTCCGGCAGTATATAGAACTGCCTGTGGGCAAAATGGTGAAAGGTCCTCTTTAAGCTGAGCTACCAGCAGAGACTGAGGCCCTTGAGGTGACTTCAGCCTTTTACCAGCAGAGTTTTAGGCCCTTTAGCTTAGTTCAGCCTTGCACCAGCAGAGTTTTTGCCCTTTGGGTGAGTTGAGCCTTGCACCAGCAGAGTGTTAGCCCCTTTAAAATTGTAAGCCCCTAAAACGGTGTTTCCAGAACCATCACTCTCATTGTGTGGGAATGATGCAGTGGATTGGAATGAGGACCCAGGCATTGACCTTGATTGTGATTGGGAAATTGATAACATTTTGGCATGAAGTCCTGGGGTAACTTTTATTTAGAGGACCGCAAAGATGGAGAATTGGCTGAAACCACTACTACCGGTAATGGTCCTCTAATATCGGACTCTACATTACCTCTACAGGGTTCTGATCAGGTGTTATTAGTCCAAACAACATGCTCCAGTACTTTAGATGTAGATCAGAAACCACTTTCCCTTCCGACACCAGATTTAACCAAGCTTCATCATCATCATCATCATCATCATCATCATCATCCTGCTGAGATGAAGTCAATAAAGAAAACCTTGATTTCCAAGGCATGTGATGGAGCTGTGACTGAGCCAAATCTAAACACAGAGTCCTTTGGAACTGAACAAAATTCACCAGCAGTGTTTTTGGCTCTTGAGGTTAGTTGAGCCTTGCACCAGCATGTGTCCCGTAACATCAGGCGGGCCTTAAGTTCTGCGCAAAGTTGCATAAAGTTCCACTTGACCACCGACGCGTGAACAAGTGCATGTGGCCAGGGATGCTACATCTCAATCATGGCACACTGGCTGAATGTAGTTGAAGCTGGGACCAGGTCGCAAACTGTGGTGGCCTGCCTTGTCTCCCCACCCAATATTCCTGGCAGGAGTGCTGAAACACCACCTCCCTCCTCCTCCTCCACCGCCGTTAAGTTGACCCCAGCTACGAGCTGGAAACGCTGCAACACTGACATGGGGAGACGTCAGCAGGCTGTGCTGAAGCTCATCAGCTTGGGGGACAGACAGCACACTGCCTCCAAGGCAAGGGATGCCATCCTGGATGAGACGACAATGTGGTTTTTGCTGCTGCACCTGGGCCCAGGCATTTTTTCATGTGTGATAATGGCCAGAACCTGGTAGCGGCTCTGGAGCTTGCCACCCTCCCACACAGTCCATGCCTGGCCCATGTTTTTAACTTGTTGGTGCAACGGTCTTTAAAAACGTACCACAATGTTCTCGAGCTACTGGTGAAAGTGCGGCGCTTGTGCGCCCACTTTGGCAAGTCTACAGTAGATGCTGCTAGCCTCAATATACTCCAGCAATGCCTACATCTGCTTGAAGCACCGGCTGTTGTGCGAAGTCACCATACGCTGAAACCCTAGATACCATATGTTGAGCAGTGTGTGTGACCAGCAGAAACCTTTGATGGAGTTCCATCTCCAAAACCCAAGGGTTCATCAAAGTCAGCTCCCTCAGTTTCTGCACCATGAGTGCCCATGGGTGACAGACTTATGTGAAATCCTATCTCATCCTTTCCTCTGGACACTTTACAAACTCACTAGAACCTCTATGAAAGTGGATAAATAATTTGAAACCTTCTTTCCTCTACATTAATATGGACAGAAACATAGCTTTAACCCGAAAGAAACATTAGCATGTGCTCATCACAATTCCTGATTTGACAGCTGTGTTAAGCAGGGTGCAGGGTACAACGCAGACCAGGCTCGAGCACCAGGAACAGGTGTTACAATGGCTAGCGGATAATGCTTCCAGCTGCTTTTCCACTAGCCAGACAGCCACTACCTGCAGTCGTGTTCATACCAAAGAGTCTGCCCCTCCTTCCTCCCAACATGCCCAATCTTCCCAACAGACTCATCCAACAATTGCTCCCTCATCTGCCCCTTTTCCTGCCTCTGCTCCTCTCACCTGCACCATCATGCGCCTCTTCCCAGCAACTCCCGGGCCTTTCATCGCCGGCAGAAGTACAGCGCAACCCCCCACATGCCCAAGCCTTCAACGGCCTCATATCAAAACTGCTGGCCCTGGAGATGTTCGCGTTCCTGCTAGTGGAGTCTCATGCCTTCCGTGACCTGATGGCAGCTGCGGCACCTCGCTATGATGCCCCTTGCCGTCACTACTAAAGATGAGCGAGTAGTATTCGATCAAGTAGTCTACTACAGTATTTAAAATATTCATACTCGATCGAATACTACTAGCTATTTGCAGTAAATATTCGATTCAAAGCCAGCGTTGATTGGCCGAATGCTATATAGTGTATAGCATTCGGCAAATCAATGCTGATTCTGCAGCAGGCTCATCCTTGCTAGTCAGGAGAGCTGGCAGCTTGCTGTTACGAGGGAGCTGACTTTTTCCTCATAGGAATGCATTGACCAGCATTGAATGGCCAGTGTATTCGATGCTGGTTCTGCCAGAGGCTCGTCTGTGAGGGAGCAGAGTCTATGATGAGGCGGAATCTTGAGGAGGCGGAGTCTAATATCAGACCACAGCAGTCTCTATTGTAGTCCAATCTTAGATTCCGCCAGTGGCAGGACCAGTGTTGATTAGCTCAATGCTGTACACTGGCCAATCAACGCTGGTCAATTCATTCCTATGAGAAAAAGTAAGCTCCCTTGTAACAGCAAGCTGCCAGCTCTCCTGACTAACAAGGACGAGCCTGAAGCAAATCAACGCTGATTCTGCAGCAGGCTCCTTGCTAGTCGGGAGAGCTGGCAGCTTGCTGTTATGAGGGAGCTGACTTTTTATCAGCACAACTGCAAGTGCTGTGCAGTTAAAGCGCACGGACCCCATAGACTATAATGGGGTCAGTGCACTTTAACTGCACAGTGCTCCTCCTAAACACTCTCCTGCTATTCGTGGACGGTGACTCTCCTTAGTCGAATTGTGGTTTCTCCTGAAACGAGCATTTTTTCCCATAGACTATAATGGGACTCGAAACAAATATCGAATCTCGAATATTTCACTGTTCGTTCATCTTTAGTCACTACTTCTGTTGGTGAGCCATCCCCGCCTTGCGCCAGCACGTGTCCCTTAACATTAGTCAGGCCCTGAGTTCCGCATTTTGCTGTAAGGTTCACTTGACCACCGACGCATGGACAAGCGCCTGCGGTCAGGGACACTGCTTCTCTGTAATGACAGGCTGGGTGAATGTAGGTAATGCTGAGCCCGGGGTGCAAACTGGGGTGGCCTATCTCCTCTCCCAGCCCAAAATTCCTGGCAGGGTCTCTCTGAAAGCCTACTCCTCCGCTGCAACCTCGACCACACCTGCGACCTGTAAGTGCTTCAGCCCTGGGGTGTGGAGACGTCAGCAGGTCGTGCTGAAGCTCGTCAGCTTGGCAAACAGAAAAGACACTTCCCCCGAGGTTAGAGATGCCAACATCGATGCGACAGCAATGTGGTTTTCCCTGCTGCACCTGGGCCCAGGCATGTTGGCGTAAGTGATAATGACCGTAACCTGGTAGCAGATCTGGAGCTTGCCAGACTCAAACACGGTAAACACATGGCCCATGTTTTCAACTTCTTGGTGCAAAGGTTCTTTGAAACCTACACCATTGTGCCTGATATACTGTTGAAAGTGCGGCCATTTTCGTAAGTGAACAGTAGCCTCTGCTAGGCTGAAAACATTCAGAGCACATTCCTGATATTTTTGCACCGCTGGCTGATGGAAAAAGACAAGGGGGATGAAGTGGCATTTTATGTCACTGTCCCACACGAGGCTTGAGGGGAAGTTCAGTGCATCCCATTGCTTCAGCATGGATGGTGTAAAGAGGAGTGGAAAATGGAGGAAATGGAGAGTGACCCTTACAGTTGGGGGCAGCGAAGTCATGGCAAGTAACACTCTGGCACACATGGCTGACTTCATGTTGGGTTACTTTTCAAGAGACAAAGGCATAATTCACATCATGGAGAGCAAACAATACTGGATTTTTTAAATCCCCCACCCCCGGTATAAGAAAAAAAATCTTGTCCTTCGTTCTGGTTGGGGAGAGGAAAAATCTCATAAATGATTGCCACAAGCAACTGGTGCAGAATATGATGTAAATGTTTCTGTAAACCTTTCACTGGTGGTAGAGAGGAGATTTCCTCCAAGAAAGTAACAACTGCCATCCAGTCCACAACCACCAGGGAAACACTCTCCAAGGTCTGGGACACGTTAATGCCCCCCCTGGCCAAACTACCACCACTGAGGGGCCTAGTGTCATCAGGAGGGAAAAGTATAGGCCTGGTCAACCACAGCCCTGTCCTCTCCGATCCCTCTGCGCCTTACACGTATTGGGAGGCTTCCCTCAGCTGAGATTTGGGTGTGTGTGGCGAGGGGGTGCAAGTACGCCCCACAGTTAGCCTTTTTGGTTACATAGTTACATAGTAGATTAGGTTGGATAAAGACATTAGTCCATCAAGTCCAACCTATAACCCTACAATCCCTACAGTGTTGATCCAGGGGAAGTCAAAAAAAACCATGAGGCTTATGCCAATTTCCCCATTTCAGGGGAAAAAATGCCTTCCCGACTCCAAATCTGGCAGTCAGTATAAAAACCCTGGCTCAACGTCTCCTTAAAATCATGGTGGCATACAGTGAACACCATGAACCCCAACTGTCACTTGCAGATCCACTCTTCTACTTGTAACTGCATGATAGAACCTGCGTTTCTATGCTCTCTTGAGTTAAAGACAGATTGGGGCCCCTGCATTTTAAGTTTATGCCCTATTCTTTTACTTCAGCCCATAAACAGAGAAGTTATTTTGTGCCCATTAGTGCCAATTCAGCCATGCCACCCCCAGGATTAATTATTTTACCCCTCTTTGGAGTTGTCTTTTGCCCCAGCAGCGTATGCAGTGTCAGGCCCACCATTCAGCTTCAGCCCATAAACAGAGATGCTATTTTATATTTAGCTGTTTACCACTTTTATTTGGGAGTGTAATACAACCAGTAAATCTGGATTCAGCGTATATATACTATACACAGATTGTCTGTATACCACTTAGGTTTTTGGGGGTGCACACCATTAAAAACTGGATTGAGCGTATGTAGCCTGACAATTGCTGTGTATCCCCCTTAGGTTTTTTTTTTTTGGGGGGGAACACCGTTAACAACTGTATTGAGCGTATATAGTCTGACAATTGCTGTGTATCCCCCTTAGGTTTGGGGGGGGACACACCTTTAAAAACTGCATTGAGCATATACAGCCTGACAATTGCTGTGTATCCCCCTTAGGTTTAGGGGGGACACCTTTAAAAACTGGATTGAGCGTATAAAGCCTGACAATTGCTTTGTTATCCCCCATAGGTTTGGGGGGACACCTTTAAAAAAATGAATTGAGCGTATACAGCCTGACAATTGCTATGTATCCCCCTTAGGTTTGAGGGGGGGACCTTTAAAAACTGGATTAAGCGTATATAGCCTGACAATGGCTGTGTATCCCCCTTAGGTTTTTTTGGGGGGGACCTTTAATAACTGGATTGAGAGTATACAGCCTGACAATTGTTCTGTATCCCTGTTAGTGTTTGGGGAGGGGGGGGGGGGGGTACACACTGTGGATAGCT
The DNA here is from genome assembly GCF_031893055.1 of Leptodactylus fuscus. Lineage (NCBI taxonomy): Eukaryota > Metazoa > Chordata > Amphibia > Anura > Leptodactylidae > Leptodactylus > Leptodactylus fuscus. Next base: position 250,135,264 of record NC_134265.1, read on the forward strand.
GGATTGAGTGTATATAGCCTGACAATTGCTCTTTATCCCAGTTAGGTTTTGGGGTACACAGTGTGGATAGCTGGATTGAGCGTATATAGCCTGACAATTGCTGTGTATCCCAATTAGGTTTTGGGGGTACATACCGTGGAAAGCTAGGTTGAGCCTATATAGTCTGACAATTGCTGTGTATCCCACTTTAGCATTTAGGGGTACACACCGTGGCTATCTGGATTGAGTGTCTATCGACTCCTCTCCCTGCAGTATAGCTCTGAAAAGAGCTGTTGTTGTTCTTCAGTTTTTCCCTGCCTAGAAGAATCTAATCCCTCTCTAGCCCTTAGCAGCACGTCTGTCCCTACCTCTCACCAAGCCGCAAAATGAGATGGAGAAGGTGGCAACTGTTCTTATAAATTCGAAGTCAACTAAATTCGGCAGCCAATGGCTTTTTCAAATTTTTTTTTCAATGCCTACGTTGTCGTAGTTCCTGTCCCACCTTCTCTGCACAGTTATTGGTGCAAGAAAAGCGCCAGGGAAGTTGGAAGGGGATACGAAATTTGACTGCGTTTTCCGCATGGTATTTGATTGGTATCAAATACCTCGAACAGCCTTATATTCAATCGAATACCAATTCGATCGAAGGCCATTCACTCATCTCTAGTAGAGGGTACATATTAAAGTAATATTCACATGAATAGCAGTTTGAAAGGTTTCCCAGTAGATCATTGCTCAGTATGTCAGATTGTGGCACATTTGACTTTCTTTCTTCCTACACTGCCTCCTGGCTCCATGTGAATCCAGGATAGACATGCACCAACCTGGTCAACTTCTCAGCAATTTGTGATTCAGCAACTCTTCTGTGGGGTCAGACCAGGATTAGGAGTAGGATAGCCTTTGTTTGCATCAACAAACCTTGGGACCCCATGACCCTCTAGTCCACTTGCCTCTGGCTACTCCCCACCTCCCACCTGTCTTGGCTTGATAGACAGGTCTCTCCTTATTTGTGAATAGGAAGAAACCATTCAATCAAATCAATCCAGATAGGGGACAGTTGGAGATGAGCCATCCATCATCAGTAAAACATAGTTCTTTGCAATGAGGGGGTCTGTTGCTATTTCATGTGCAGAATGCTTTAAACTACCCTTTAAACTAACCACTTTGACTTACAAGAGGGAAAGAAGAAGGCATTGTACAATAGATTCTTCTGCTTCTCATGTTATACTATATAAAACATTAACAATGAAGAGATACAGGCTCTGTTTCGGTGTCATATTAGAATTCTATCAGCAGCATAAATAAGAAAAAGTTACTTATAAGATAGGCCCCATTTGGAACTTAAGTAAGAGACTAAGGTGCTCACTAGAGTTCTTCAGCCAAAGAAAAAGACCACTTGCATTGGGTGTGGACATTGTATATGGATAGTCATGTTCTATTGCCCATAAGTTACATTAAAGTATTATTCATCTTATGTGGACCACCAGGGACATTTATATATCTGAGATATTACAGTATTTACCCTCCCTGCTCTAATGATAAGTTGCAGTTAAATATTAGAGATGAGCGAACACTAAAATGTTCGAGGTTCGAAATTCGATTCGAACAGCCGCTCACTGTTCGAGTGTTCGAATGGGTTTCGAACCCCATTATAGTCTATGGGGAACATAAACTCGTTAAGGGGGAAACCCAAATTCGTGTCTGGAGGGTCACCAAGTCCACTATGACACCCCAGGAAATGATACCAACACCCTGGAATGACACTGGGACAGCAGGGGAAGCATGTCTGGGGGCATAAAAGTCACTTTATTTCATGGAAATCCCTGTCAGTTTGCGATTTTCGCAAGCTAACTTTTCCCCATAGAAATGCATTGGCCAGTGCTGATTGGCCAGAGTACGGAACTCGACCAATCAGCGCTGGCTCTGCTGGAGGAGGCGGAGTCTAAGATCGCTCCACACCAGTCTCCATTCAGGTCCGACCTTAGACTCCACCTCCTCCGGCAGAGCCAGCGCTGATTGGCCGAAGGCTGGCCAATGCATTCCTATGCGAATGCAGAGACTTAGCAGTGCTGAGTCAGTTTTGCTCAACTACACATCTGCTAATGTGTAATGTGACAACTACTAATCTCTATTAAATATATTCAAGTAAATGTCCAGTTTCCATTGCAAACAGTATTTAGAGTATGGTTTTTGGCTGACAATTGAATAAATACAACACTGTGACTCAAACAAGACACAACTGCATTCTATGGAGACTGCTCAGTATTGAGAACGGGCCCTTATAATTGTAAAAATGGTTATCATTTTTGTAAAGTATCTAAATATATACATTTGGTCATAAATTATATCCATTATTGTCTTTTTTTTTTTTTTTTTTTTTACATGTGTTTGGAATAAAAGGAAACAGAAAATGGTAACAAAATCTGTAACCTAGAGAAAAAAATGAGTTGGTCTAAACATACAGAATATGTCTGCAAAATATATTTAGAAACTATTTGTTTTTATTGCAATATTCCAAGAATTAAATTAGAAAAATGTAAATTGTTCAGGATATAGCCCCCATACACGACTCTGCATATCTTAGCAGAGCTTGTCAAGTGAGTTCTTAAAATAAGAATGAATGAAATAATAAAAACCTATTAAAAATGAAGTATGCAATTTTACATTGCCTTAAGCCATAGTCTTAACAGATTTTCACAAACTGATCATTAACTACTACCATTGCCAACTTTTTTGTCCCATTCGAAATATGTATATTTTCTTTTTGCTAATATTTTTTGTTTTTCCGTCAATATTTTTTTATATTTTATTTCTTATTGAACAAATAATGGTTGCTACATTAACAAATTATTTATATTTTGATAACATTTATTATTATAATTTCATAAAATGTTTGCATGTAATAATACTTAGAGCTATGCTATTAAAGGACAGTGGGTATGGAAAGTATTCAGACCTTTTTAAATGTTTCACTCTTTGTTTCATTGCAGCCGTTTGCTAAAATAAAAAAAGTTAATTTTATTTCTCATTAATGTACACTCAACACCCCATCTTGACAGAAAAAAACACAGCAATGTAGATATTTTTGCAAATTTATTAAAAAATAAAAACTGAAATCATAACTATTCAGACCCTTTGCTCAGTATTGAGTATTTGCACCCTTTTGAAATAGTACAGCCGTGAGTAGGATTGAGCGATCGGGATCCCGATCCCAATCTTTTCAGGCGGGATCGAGATCGGAGGTCATTTCTCACAATGCTTGGCTACTGGCCAATCATTGTGCAAAAATCTTGGCACCCATAAAAATGAATGGAAGCGGCCGGCCGCTTAACCATTCATTCCTATGGATTTTCCGCAGCCTGCCACTCTTCTGCTTCATCCATGTTTTACCATATACTCAGCTGAGTCACCCCGTCTACTCCCATCATCTCTAACACTACCCTAGGGAGGTGGCAGTGCTCTGAAGGCCTGTGAAGGAGAGACCAAGACCGGACCAGACCAAGAAGAACTGGGAGCGGCAGCGGCAGCGGATCTGTGCAGGTAAGCGGACACCGGGGGGATTTTTTTTTAATCACTACACAGTGTGGAGTCCAAAAATTGAAACCATTTTTGGACTACATGCTGTGTAGTGAATAGGATCATTTTTAAAATCTTCGATTATGAAAAAAATCCCATTGACTTGCATTGGGATCGGAATTGGGATCGGAATCGGGTTTGAATGAAAAATGATCGGAAATCGGATTTTAAAAACGATCCTGAAATTTCAAGATCAGCTCAACCCTAGCCGTGAGTCTTCTTGGGAATGATGCAACAAGTATTTCACATCTGGATTTGGAGATCCTCTGCCATTCTTCCTTGCAGATCCCCTCCAGTTCTGTCCGGTTAGATGGTGAACGTTGGTGGACAGCCATTATCAGGTCTCTCCAGAGATGTTCAATTGGGTTTAGGTCAAGGTTCTGTCTGGGCCAGTCAAGAATGGTCACAGAGTTGTTCCAAAGCCACTCCTTTGTTATTTTAGCTGTGTGCTTAGGGTCATTGTCTTATTGAAAGTTGAACCTTCAGCCTAGTCTGAGTTCCAGAGCACTCTGGAAGAGGTTTTCTTCTAGGATATCTCTGTACTTGGCCGCATTCATCTTTCCTTTAATTGCAACCAATCGTCCTTTCCCTGCAGCTGAAAAACACCCCCATTGCATGATGCTGCCACCACCATGTTTCACTGTTGGGATTGTATTGGGCAGGTGATGAGCAGTGTCTGGTTTTCATCACACATACCGCTTAGAATCTATGAGGTAGAGGGGGTGACACAAAAGGTAGCAGGAGCGGCATTGCTTATACAGAGGTCAGACAATGTTGTAATAAGGTTACTGTCATCACACAAACATAAAACTTTATGAGTCGTCAACAGTCATTTCCATGTGGATGGAGCTTAGACATATAAAGTTAGCCTGAAATGGCATCATATCATGTGGGGTAATGTGGGAGCGGGGACAGAGGAGGGTTAAATTTTGAGGATTCTAATTATAGTATGGAAGGGTTTACATTAGAAATTGTGATAGGCCTGTCTGGAAAGATGTGTCTTTAGTTTGCGTTTGAAACTATAGAAATTGGGAGTTAATCAGATTGTCCGGGGTAGAGCATTCCAGAGAAGTTGTGCAACTCGGGAGAAGTCTTGTATAAGAGCCGGGAGGTTCTGATAATAGAGGATGTAAGTTTTAGGTCATTGAATGAACGGAGAGTATGGGTTGGGCAGTAGACAGAGATGAGAGGAAATGTAGGGAGTTGCAGAATTATGGAGAGCCTTGTGGATGAGGGTGATAACTTTATATTTTATTCTATAATGAATAGGCAGCCAATGTAGTGACTGGCACAGACCCGAGGCATCGCTGTAGCATGTAGACTGATAGATGAGCCTGGCCGATGCATTCAGAATAGATTGTAGAGGGGAGAGTTTAGTCAGGGGAAGACCGATTAGTAAGGAGTTACAGTAGTCAAGGCGAGAATGAGAGGCAATAAGTGTCTTTAATTCTCTGGTAAGGAAAGGGAGTATTCTGGAGATGTTTTTGAGGTGGAGGTGACATGAGCGTGCGAGTGATTCAATATGAAGGGTGAAGGAATGGTCTGAGTCAAACATAACCCCAAGGCAGCGGGCATGCTGCCTAGGAGTTATAGTAAGGCCTGAGACTGCAATGGATATATCAGGGACAGATCTATTAGATGGTGGAAACAGTAGTATTTTACTCTTAGAGAGATTTAGTTTCAGATAGAGCGAGGACATGATATTAGAGACAGCAGAAAGACAGTCACTGGTGTTCTGTATTAGTGCAGGGGTGATGTCACAGGAATATGTGTATGATTGGGTGTCATCAGCATAAAGATGGTACCGGAAGCAAAATCTGACAATGGTTTGTCCAATAGGGGCTGTGTAGAGGGAAAAGAGCAGGGGGCCTAGGACCGAGCCCTGAGGAACCCCAACAGCAAGGGAAAGAGGGGAAGAAACAGAGCTCACAAATGATACACTGAAAGTGCGGTCTGAGAGATAAAAGGAGAACCAGGAGAGTGCAGTGTCGTTGAGGCCGACTGAGCGGAGCATAGTGAGGAGAAGTTGTTGGTCAGCGTGTCAAAAGCTGCAGAGAGGTCCAGAAGAATAAGAAGAGAAAAGTCACCATTGGATTTAGCCATTAGGAGATCATTGGAGACTTTTTCGAGGGCCGTTTCAGTAGAGTGCAGAGCATGGAAACCAGATTGTAAGGGGTCAAGCAGAGAATTAGCGGATTAAATGAGAATAGACCAGGCATTCCAAGAGTTTAGAGATGAAGGGGAGGTTAGAGACGGGTCAATAGTTAGCAGCAAAGGATGGTTCCAGGGAGGGTTTTTTCAACAGCGGGGTTATAACAACATGCTTGAAGGAGGATGGGAAGATTCCAGAAGAGAGAGAGGTTAAATATTTTAGTAAGGTAAGTCGTGACAGCAGGCAACAGAGATTGGAGAAGGTGTGAGGGGAAGGGGTCACTACTGCAGGTCAAAGGGTGAGATGAAGAAAGTAGCTGGGAGACTTCCTCTTCTGTAACAGGTTCAAAAGATGAGAATGGACAGTCTGAAGTGCAGTTGGTGAGGGGTTCCGTACTATGGTAGGTGTGGGAATCAATGCCACCTGGGGCTTGGGCAGTTATTTCCTGAGAGATCTCATCAATTTTATCATGGAAATAGGTGGCCAGGTCATCAGCACTAAGGTCTGTAAATGGCGTCTGTGCTTGGGTGTGAGTAAGGAGTGAAAAGTTTCAAAAAGCCTTTTAGGGTTGCTGGAGAGAGAAGAGATGAGAGTGGTGAAATAGACTTGTTTGGCGAGGTTAAGGGCAGAACTATATGTTTTAAGCATAAATTTGAAGTGGAGGAAATCTGCAGGTGAACGTGATTTTCTCCAGAAACGTTCGGCACACCTAGAGCACCGCTGAAGAAATCGTGTCTGTGGCGTGTGCCAGGGTTGCTGCCTCCTATATGGGACTTTACTAGTGGAGGGGGGAGCCACCTCATCCAATGCATTTTTAAGGGTTTAATTATAGTGACTGGTGGCCAGATTGGGACAGGATATTGAGGAGATGGGGGACAGAGAGGACTGTAGAGTATCTGAGAGGTGCTAGGTGTCGATAGCATGCAAATTCCTATATGTGTGATGGGTAGGCGTATCTTGTGAAGGGGAGAGAGTACTGATGGTGAGAGATAGAAGATTATGATCAGAGAGTGGCAGAGAAGAGTTAGCAAATTTAGAAACTGTGAGGAGTTGATGGAAGACAAGATCAATTGTGTTGCCATCTACATGTGTGGTGGAAGAAGAACATTGTGAAGTTTCAGTAAGGGCAAGCAGGCTGAGGGATTTACTAAGTATAAGTCATTAATATATTCTAGTTTTTTACACACTGAGCGGGCGTTCCAGAGAGAGCAGTTAAAAGAGACAGGGGAGAGATGAGGAGAAGGAACATGGTAAATATTGATGAGGTTTGTAGGCCTTCTATGTGTGCAAGAAGAGGAAGAGTTAATGAAAGAAGGAGGGCCGGGGTTAGGAGAGATGTCCCCAGCAGCTAGGAGGAGTAAAATGGACAGAGACAGAAGGTGGCTCAGTGATTTATGCCAACAAGTTCAATCTTTGTCTCATCAGACCAGAGAATCTTATTTCTCATAGTCTGGGAGTCCTTCATGTGTTTTTAGCAAACTCTACAGTATGTGGGCTTTTATATGTCTTGCACTGAGGAGAGGCTTCCTTTGGGCCACGCTGGCATAAAGCCCCAACTAGTGGAGGGCTGCAGTAAGGGTGACTTTGTGGAACTTTCTCCTATCTCCCTACTGCATTTCTGGAGCTCAGCCACAGTGATCTTTGGGTTCTTCTTTACCTCTCTCACCAAGGCTCTTCTCCCACGATTGCTCAGTTTGGCTGGACGGCCAGGTCTCGGTAGAGTTTTGGTCATTCCAAACTTCTTACGATTATGGATTATGGAGGCCACTGTGCTCTTAGGAACCTTGAGTGCTGCAGAAATTCTTTTGTAACCTTGGCCAGATCTGTGCCTTGCCACAATTCTGTCTCTGAGCTCCTTGGGCAGTTCCTTTAACCTCATGATTCTCATTTGCTCTGACATGCACTGTGATTTGTGAGGTCTTGCTGAATATAAACAAGTGTGTGCCTTTCCTAATCAATTTCAATAAGTTTAATTAAACACAGCTGGATTCCAATGAAGGAGTAGAACCATCTCAAGGAGGATCAGAAGGAAATGGACAGCATGTGAATTAAATATGAGTTTCACAGTAAAGTGTTTGAATACTTATGATCATGTGATATTTCAGTTTTTCTTTTTTTAATAAATTTGCAGTAATATTTACATTTCTGTTTTCTTTTCCTGTTAAGATGGGTCGCTGAGCGGGGGCGGAGCCTGACCGCGCATGGAGAAGGACGCTCGGAGCTAGAGCTCCTTCAATTCGGGCCCATTGCACCTCGTCTAGCCTCTTTATAGCAGCCCCAGATGGGCAAAACTAACAGGGATCGGTCCCTGGAAGGCCCGAGCACACCCAGGGTCTCCAAACAAGGCGATATGCAGAAGTTCCTGCGGAAAAAAACACTTACCCCTCCGGCGAGTACTCACAAGATGGCGCCGGCTTGCAGGCAAGACGGTGAGTTCCTGGAGGATTCGGAGGAAGACGGCACTCCTGATACAGATGGCGGAGATAGTGGGATTGTCAGCGTGTCCAAACTCTTTTTACAGAAAGCTTTGACCAAAGCTCTAGACAAAGCGGTGTCTGAGATCAAGACTGAAATACAATCTGTTGGACAACGGGTGCAGGCCTTAGAAGAAGCATATTCGGCGGTAAGATCGCACTCTGATATTATTGCAGACCAATTTCAAAAGCATAAGGACATGATAGACAAGTCTTTATTATTAGTTGAAGATCAGGAAAACCGTTCCAGACGTAAAAATATAAGGATAAAAGGCCTCCCTGAGTCTGTTTTAGCAGAGGACTTGCCCAAAATGGCGGACGATGTTTTTACAAATTTGCTGGGGAAAGAGAGGGCCCAGGGGATTGTAATAGAGCGCATTCATAGAGCCCTCAGGGCCAAGCCCAAACAAGGAGAACCACCGAGAGACATTATATGTGGCTTGCTGTCATTTGTGGACACTGCGGCATTATTATCTGCAGCCAGAGTGAAAGACCAGATACTTTATGAAGGTGCAGAGATTTCTCTATATCAGGATGTAGCCCCCTCCATTTTGAGCAAACGTAGGATGCTGAGACCGCTACTGGAGGTTCTTAGAGCGCGTAATATACCATACGCGTGGTTGTACCCATTTGGACTTGCTATCACGCTCCGGGGCAGACGCATTACGGTCCACACACCGGAAGACCTTGACCCGCTTTGGCATGTACTAGATATCGACCCACTACCTATTCAGTCATGGTTACCTACTGCTGATATTGATCAGCTTCCCGACCTTCCTCCGTTATCCACGTGGAATGGATCAACAGCCAAGTCGCCGAGAATGAGAAAAGCACTTTCAAAATTGAAACAAGTTACGTCTTGATATGGACTCCCTGGTCTCAGGTTTATTTTCTCAAACTACGTGCCTTCTTTCTTATAATTACCTGGTTTGTTATGTGTATTGCAGGACATCCTAGAATATTACTCATGGTTCCGGACTGTCATGCACTTTTCTATGCTATGGTTTAGAGCTTTATTACTTAGCTACTTCACTATCACTATGGTTTGCTCTTTTTCTACCCTATTTTGTATTGTACTGCATATTGCCATTTGTTGTATTTTTGGCTCTTTTGCCCACGAGCCTGTTCTGAGACGAGGTGTTCTGGGCTGGATACCGATCAGGAATATACTCCTACCCCCACCTCATAGTTCACCGACTTGTGTTTATTGATACCGCTGATCCCTCGGTTTGTCCTGGGTCTCACTTTCTTGGTTCCCCTTTTTTGGCCCTTGAGGTGTAGAACTAGGGCACCCCTTGGAATCGCAAGCTCCCTTCCTGACCCCCCAACCCTCCTTGCCCCTCCGTACCTTTAGCCTCTTCTTATCCCCCCCCCTCCCCCCCCCCCTTTTTTTTTGTTTTTATTGGGTACACATTGACTTCTTTGTCCCTTGGGGATTTTCGTCTGGTACGTGCTCATTACAGATTTGTCTTATTTGTGATTAAGCTTCTCCACTGTTCTTTAGAGGATGTCCCCCCCGGCTAGGACCGAGCCTTCTCCCACACAGCTTATAATTTCTTCATTCAATGTGAAGGGTCTCCACTCGCCAAATAAGCGACATTGGGTTATGAATCTGTCTAAAAAGATTGGAGCTGATATATTGATGCTTCAGGAAACTCACTACTCCCAAAATAGCATTCCGAAACCCCCTAAATCACTATATTCCCAGTGGTTCTATTCTAATAGCTTGGTTTCTAATTCTAGAGGAGTGGCTATCGCCGTTAAGAACTCCTGTCCTTTTATTGTTACAAGCCAACTCACAGACCCAGATGGCAGATACCTCTTTCTTAAGGGCTTTCTTCACGCTCGTAAGGTCACATTAGCTACATTTTATGCTCCGAACAAGAGCCAAATCCAGTGGTTATGTGATGCTATTCAGAACCTTTCGACTTTCTCGGAAGGTGAAATAATCCTGGGTGGTGACATGAATGTGGCTTTAGATCCCTTCATGGATACGTCCACCTGTAAGTCAGCTATCTCCCAGAAAGCATTGCGGAAACTTCACATTGCCTTGCAGGATGCTCAGTTGATTGATACCTGGAGGTTGGTGAACCCCAAAGTGAGAGACTACTCCTTCTTCTCCACTCCGCATAATTCCCACCAGAGGTTAGATTATGTATTTTGCTCCACATCCTCTGCATCCCGGGTAATCAAGTCGACCATAGGTTGTATTAGTGTGTCTGACCACGCCCCTGTCACTACCACCATTGCTTTCCCAGACCTTCCTTCCAGACAATGGACGTGGAGGCTTAATGAGTCTTTGCTAGATGATGCAAACATAACGAAACAAGTAGCGGATTCATTATCTGAATTTTTTAAAATGAATGATACTCCTGATGTGAGTTCCCCAATCCTCTGGGAATCCCATAAATGCTTCATTCGGGGAGTGCTTATATCGAAGGCTTCAGCCAAGAAAAAAGCTAGGCAGAAAGAGATTGATTCCTTGTTGGCCCAAATATCGGCCTTAGAAAGGATACACAAGCAACAAGCGTTGCGGAATGTTCACGCTGAGCTGCTAGTTCTAAGGGAGAAGTTAAAAAAGGCATTGAATGAGACAGCTATGAAGAGTTTTTTATATTCTAAACTCAGAATTTATACACACGGCAACAAAGGCGGACGCCTTATGTCTGCCATGCTTAAAAAAGAGAAAGAAAAAACTCATATCGCTGCGATAAAAACTGCCTCTGGTGCTCTTGAGAGAGACGCTGAACGCATATCGGAGGCCTTTCGCGAATTTTATAACAATCTTTACAATTTAGACTCTAACGACACAGCCTCTCATACTTCAGATAGTAGTCAAGCGCTCACAAACTTTTTTAGCTCAATCTCACTTCCTAAGATACCCGAATCAGAACATTCTCAGCTACTTGCAGAGGTTTCGTCGGCTGAAGTCCTTAGAGTCATAAATTCATTCCCAATTGGGAAAGCCCCGGGACCAGATGGCCTTCCATTGTTGTATTATAGAAAGTTCTCAGAGCAATTACTACCTTATATCACTAAATTTTGCAACTCTCTCCTACAGGGACAGTCTATGCCACGGCAAACGCAGGAGGCACATGTTGTCCTCATCGCCAAGGAAGGAAAAGACTTGCAAGAATGTGGCAGTTATCGCCCGATATCTTTGTTGAACCTGGACCTCAAAATCTGGTCAAAACTCCTGGCGATGAGGATGAGATCTTTACTCCCAGGCGTGCTATGCGACGAACAATCGGGCTTCGTCGCGCATAGAGAAGGTAAAGACAATACTATTAGACTTTTGCACGCGATGTCCATAGCTAGAAGAGAAAACACCCCGTTATTACTGCTTAGTGTAGACGCCGAGAAGGCATTCGACAGGGTGAGCTGGAGTTTTATGGAAGCTACTCTCCTGTCGTTTGGCTTCCCGGCCAAGTTTGTCAAAGCTATTTTTACATTGTACGAACAGCCACATGCTAGACTGCGGACGAATGGTGTGTTGTCAGATTATTTTGCCATCTCAAACGGCACTCGTCAAGGCTGCCCGTTATCACCATCTTTATTCGTTCTTACCCTGGAGGTGTTACTGCAAGCTGTAAGGCAGAATGTTAGGATTCGTGGCTTTTGTGCTGGGGATGCATCGCTCCAAGCTGTAGCTTTCGCAGACGATATATTGTTCTGTATATCCAACCCAAAGTCAGGCCTACCTGAATTACTAAAAATTATTCACATGTATGGACAGCTCTCGAATTACAAGATGAATGTCTCTAAGTCTGAGATCTTAAATGTGTCTTTGAACAAAGCAGAAGCTGACAGATTGGCCAGTACCTCCCCCTTTACCTGGAAGGCTGATACTATTAAGTATTTAGGAGTTCACCTTCCAGCCGATCCCGGAAACGTTTATAGATATAACCATCTCCCTCTTTTGTCCAATATCAAAAAGCTGTTAAGGGAATATGATCTTCCCATGATCTCTTGGATAGGCCGCAGGAACCTCTTACAGACGTACATAGTCCCTAAAATATTATATACTCTCCAAATGCTTCCTGTCTATGTCCCACCCGAATTCTTTACCTGTTTACGCAGACTTTTCTCTTCTTATCTATGGAAAGGGAGAAAACCTAGATTGCCTTACTCTTTCCTGACTAGAGACAAGCGAGATGGTGGACTGAGTCTGCCGGATATCCACTTGTACTACAGAGCGATACAATTGTCCAGATGGATGGCCTACACCTATCCGTCAAAATGCCCCTCACTTACGACTCTAGAGAGTATTAACCACGGCCCTCGCATGTTATATTGGTTATGGTTGCCAGAACGCAGAGATCTCACGAAGACAGATGTGGATATTCTCTTGAAGGGCCCAGCAGAGACTTGGTGTCTCTATAAAGAAAGACTGGGAGGTGGTACCTCCATTTGTACGCCGGCTAGTTTACTTCCAAACCTCACCTCCTCTTGCAGGTTTCAGACGCCTCAGTGGTGGATGAGGCTCCGCAACTGGAAAGTATCAGATCTAATACAAAATGGCTCTCCGCTCTCTCAGGAGGAATTACAAGCCAAGCTATCTGTACCACATCTCACCTTCTTGGATTATGCTCATTTTGTTCATGTTGTAAATACCGCTCGGAAGCAGGTAAATCTTTCGAGATCACCCACTAATTTTGAGAAAAACCTGACAAGTAAATTAGACTCCAGTAGAAAGATATCGATGTGCAAGATGTTTTTATTGCAGCAGGAATGCCCTTCCAAGCCCACTTACTTGAGCTCCTGGGAACTGGAACTTGGAACTGCATTCACAGATCAGGAATCTGAATTTATCTTGACGCATTCCCACGGTTTCTCTAGGTGCGTGAGGTTGCAAGAGTCACACTTTAAGGTTGTATCGAGGTGGTACAGAACACCCCAGTGGCTGTTCCACAGACAGCTCTCAGAGTCAGATGTGTGTTGGAGATGTAAGAAGGCCCCAGGGTCGATGCTGCACATATGGTGGGGATGTGAAATTATACAAAAGTATTGGTGTGACATCTTGGAACAAATCTCTGTTATCACGAACAGCAAACACGCCTTCGGTCCGGCAGAAGTCCTCTTAGCCAAACCCTCTCTTGAGTACATTCCCTCTAAGAAAAATTTGACCACACACTTACTGGAAGCTGCTAAATCCCTTATACCACTACATTGGTTACAAGATTCTCCCCCTACTGTAAAAGCCTGGAAGGAAAAAGTATATCAAATAGCTAGGTTCGAGGAGCTAATCAGTTGGAAGGAGAGAACTCACGATAAATACTTGTGGACCTGGTCCCCTTGGTGGTCTTCTTCTACCTGATTCATGTCAATGGTTGCCCTATGACCCACCCCCCTCCTAATACCCCCCCCCACTCCCCCCCTTTTTACCCCCTCCATCTACTGACTCTACACCCAATTTTTGAGATCAGTTGATATAAGATTGGCTCACAAACATCTTCATACTTCCCCACGTTTTCCATCGTTGGTTGGTGTTATGTTTCTGGTTTCTTTATGTTTATTGTCTTTTATTTCCTCACAAATTATTTACAGACTTTACCTTTTTAGGTATTGCGCTATGTCTACAGTGTACAATCCTTTTTGTTTTTGTATTAGAGTATGTATGTGGTGAACATTTCTTCTTTGTAAAATGTTGTAAAAAAAAAAAAAAAAAAAAAAAAAAATCATAATAAAATGAGAATTGAAAAAAAAAGATGGGTCGCTGAGCGTACATTAATGAGAAATAAAATTAACTTTTTTTTTTATTTTAGCAAGTGGGTGCAATGAAACAAAGAGCAAAAAATGTAAAGGATATTCTGAATACTTTCCGTACCCACTGTATATATGACATGTTGGTTTTATGTCCAACAAGGTTGTTTAAACTATTTGCATTTGTAATTTAGCATTAAACTTAAATAGGTTTTCTGTGCAAAAAATGTTTCTTTTTAAAATAGGTCTGTTAATGTTATTGATTAATGGGTTTATAAATGCACCTATATACCTTTACCAGAATTGTAAGTGATTTCTGGGTGTCTCTGGGTGTGCCTGGTATCTTCTACATTTGTTTACTTGGTTCAACTTCCTGCTATGTATCTTCCACAGTAGCTCTCTCTCCCCTCACTCCCCCCTTCCTCTCTCCCTCCCTCCCTCCCTCCCATACACCCCCTTCCTGTCTCTCTAGCTATCCAACCCACTGGTAGTTATTCGCAACCTACTCTGCCCAATCCCAACCCCATTGTATACTTAGCTCTCTTCCTTCCAGTCTTCCTTCTGCAAGACGCCCATCCTTCTTTTCTGATTCTGCTGGCTTGCGCTATTGTCCCAGCGCTGCTCTGCAGAGTTAAGGTGGTTCTCCAGGGAGTTTGTGAGTACTTATCTCCTTCTGGGAGATAAGTTCTTCTCATGTATATATACATCATTTGCACTTTTGGCAAGATGGTTCACAGCTCAAAGGAAATGAGAAAGAAACAAACCCCAAACAACCTTAGATGCTTTTGTGAATATAAGATAGACATTACTAGTCTTTAAATGTATTATCCAGTGGCCGTTGAAAACATTATTTTCCCTGGTTCTATTTCAACCAAATCTCAGGTTTCCAGACTGTTTCTGACCCTAGATCAAGTGCTCAGAATCTAGGAAATAAATTTTTAAATAATCGTGGTCTGTTTTAGACTTAAGCACAGCAAATCACAGTAGCAAAGTGCGGCGGAAACACATCAGATTTTTTTCCACTGAGTTTTTCACAGAAAGTCTGCAAAGTTTTCCTTTGTGTACTTTCCGCACCTATTATACAAAAAGATATATATTATTACATAAATCTATCCAACAATTGCAACGGCATCGGTATGTAGTATTATAACATCATATACTGGATATAATAAGCAATAGAGCAATTTCATATAACCACACACCAGATCTATGCAAATGAACATGCATCTGAATCAATATAAATGTAGACAAAAAATATAGACCATGGAATGCCTTGAATTCCACCCACAGCCCCAATGTGCGCTTTGTCCCCGCTTCGACAGGCATCTAAGTCCTTATATAATACTTAGTCCTTATATAACACCTGCAATAATTTACCCTTTGATAATGACGTTATTATCCTCCATCAGTCATCCCTAGATAGATCTCTCGAGGGGACGTAATATTTAGAATTTGCATATGTGCATCGTCATCTCCTAATTCCCAAATGCATAAGTCGCAATATAGATAAATTTGTGCATGCATGCATATTCTTTCACAATGTGACTTTTCGCGCGACCAATGCGCTTGGGGATTATGAGATGGCAATGCACATTTGCAAATTTTTCTGTATTGCGATCTGCTAGGTAGTGTATTCATATTGTGACAAATGTTTAGTAGTTATTGTATCTAGAAACAAGATTTATAGGCTTATTAAGACCTACTTTTAATAACTGAAAGTAATCTTCAATACTGTATAATTACATCCAGTTGTCATTTACTGGATCATGGGATTCGGAAAGTTACTCGCTAAATAAATGAAATAAATGACTTAGTGTAAATATAAGCTTCTGGACCTCATGATCTAAACCATGCAATGGCATCAGTAATTGGCTACAACATTTGAGGGCTAAAAAAAAAACATTATATTACATACGGATGCCATTTAATAATTCTATAAATATCTTCTTTAGATTTGATAGTTTGGGATTTTCTGGGGGATCAGTATGATTACGGATCTGAAATACTCCAGCTTTAGTGAAAAGTCATTAACAGCTAGTACTCTTTAAAAGACAAATTAGAAAACTATAATATGGATAATAAAATATACATGTCTATAGCTATATAGATATAAGCCCATTACCAGCATTTAATGTGATTACAAGTGCAATGACCCTCAAGTTCCATTACCATTATAGTTGGCATCTCTGAAATCTGTTACTACCTCTAATGGTTCTATTTCAAATTATAAAGTAGTCTTGCATTATGTAAAGGGAATTGTACATCAATGTATAAAATATAGATTATAATAAAAATTTAAAAAAAATAATAATAAAAGGGTTATACTACAAAGAATATTTATCCCCTATCCAAAATTCCCAATCACTGATCCCACCACTGATCCCAAGAACTGGGGTGTTTTACCTTCATTCTGAATGTAATAGTATATGCAGAAAGAACATTCAACCTCCATTTATTGTAATAAGACACAAAGAAATAGGAAAAGTACACAGCTCACCTACAGTCCTATGAAAAAGTTTGGGCACCCCTATTAATCTTAATCATTTTTTGTTCTAAATATTTTGGTGTTTGCAACAGCCATTTCAGTTTGATATATCTAATAACTGATGGACACAGTAATATTTCAGGATTGAAATGAGGTTTATTGTACTAACAGAAAATGTGCAATATGCATTAAACCAAAATTTGACCGGTGCAAAAGTATGGGCACCCTTATTTTATTGATTTGAATTCCCCTAACTACTTTTTACTGACTTACTGAAGCACAAAATTGGTTTTGTAACCTCAGTGAGCTTTGAACTTCATAGCCAGATGTATCCAATCATAAGAAAAGGTATTTAAGGTGGCCAATTGCAAGTTGATCTCCTATTTGAATCTCCTCTGAATAGTGGCATCATGGGCTACTCAAAACAACTCTCAAATGATCTGAAAACAAAGATTGTTCAACATAGTTGTTCAGGGGAAGGATACAAAAAGTTGTCTCAGAGATTTAACCTGTCAGTTTCCACTGTGAGGAACATAGTAAGGTAATGAAAGACCACAGGGACAGTTCTTGTTAAGCCCAGAAGTGGCAGGCCAAGAAAAATATCAGAAAGGCAGAGAAGAAGAATGGTGAGAACAGTCAAGGACAATCCACAGACCACCTCCAAAGAGCTGCAGCATCATCTTGCTGCAGATGGTGTCACTGTGCATCGGTCAACTATACAGCGCACTTTGCACAAATAGAAGCTGTATGGGAGAGTGATGAGAAAGAAGCCATTTCTGCACGTACGCCACAAATAGAGTTGCCTGAGGTATGAAAAAGCACATTTGGACAAGGCAGCTTCATTTTGGAAACAAAAATTGAGTTGTTTGGTTATAAAAAAAGGCGTTATGCATGGCGTCCAAAAAGAAACAGCATTCCAAGAAAAACACATGCTACCCACTGTAAAATTTGGTGGAGATTCCATCATGCTTTGGGGCTGTGTGGCCAATGCCGGCATCGGGAATCTTGTTAAAGTTGAGAGTCGCATGGATTCCACTCAGTATCAGCAGATTCTTGAGAATAATGTTCAAGAATCAGTGACGAAGTTGAAGTTACACCGGGGATGGATATTTCAGCAAGACAATGATCCAAAACACCGCTCCAAATCCTCAGGCATTCATGCAGAGGAACAATTACAATGTTCTGGAATGGCCATCCCAGTCCCCAGACCTGAATATCATTGAACATCTGTGGGATGATTTGAAGCGGGCTGTCCATGCTCGGCGACCATCTAACTTAACTGAACTTGAATTGTTTGTCCAAAATACCTTTATCCAGGATCCAGGAACTGATTAAAAGCTACAGGAAGCGACTAGAGGCTGTTATCTTTGCAAAAGGAGGATCTACTAAATATTAATGTCACTTTTCTGTTGAGGTGCCCATACTTTTGCACCGGTCAAATTTTGGTTTAATGCATATTGCACATTTTCTGTTAGTACAATAAACCTCATTTGAATCCTGAAATATTACTGTGTCCATCAGTTATTAGATATATCAAACTGAAATGGCTGTTATAAACACCAAAATATTTAGAAAAAAAATGATTAAGATTAATAGGGGTGCCCAAACTTTTTCATAGGACTGTATGTGGTGTTTTCATTGAGGTGTGTGGATTGGGTATGTGCAGTCTGCTTCCATTGCTATATTCCCAATTTACAATGGTATATCACTGCAAGATGTTGCAAGACTCATATCACTGTTAGTCAAAAATAACAATTTTGACAAAATAAATGTAGATGACACCAAGACTTTCGGATAATTTACTGTGGATTCCTAAGTTAAAGGTAGAACCTTTTGTAAAACATTGATTCTGCTACATAGTGCTAACTCCACTTACCACCACAGGCATCTTATGCTTGTGGCTATGTTATAGTCTGCTTTGCTTCTGCAGGGCCTGGACAAGCTGTCATTGGCTTCATGGATGAGTAGATGCAAAATCTACTGTCCCCAGAGGTATTAAATAAAGTACACAAATAACCTGAAGCATAAATATGTAACAATTAACAAAATACATGCATTAAACAGATGGTCATTGATCTCCATAAATTATGGCTTCCATTCTTGAGTGGTAAAGCCTTAGGGGGGGGTGAACATGTAGGATACTGATTTTTTTTTATTTTTTGGGGGGGGGTTCCCCTTCATTTTTTACCATGTGAATGGCCCCTTACAGGGAAATTCAAAAATTAATATCATAAGATGAGGGAGAAAGACTAGTATGGTATGCAAAAGGAACTTTACAGTTAATAAATAGCCTCAAAGGTAAGTATGTAAAGAGAGCACCCCTTAAGTGTCAATATTTCTACTCCATCCAAGGTTACCAAGTGCAGTGGAATAGCGCTCTGTTTTCAAGTGCCAACTGACCACCTTCTCCAGTTGACACAATTGGAGCATATTGGTTGTCCACATTGATAGGTTAGGGAATTCTGTCTCTCGCCATTTAGAGGGAACAAGTAGTTAAGCTGCTGAGATCATATGAGTAGGGAGGTCATTAGTATTAGGGGTGAAGTTTAAAATGGAAAGTCAAAGCAGAACCAATGGTTGGGAGAGTCATATCTGAAGTTGATATATAGTGGTTATGGAAATCTCAACCTGTTGCCAAAAGGAACATATTCTGGAGAAAAACCACCAAAAATTAGATAAGGTTCCCTTTGCTAGCCCACATCTTCAGCACATATCCTGTGGGGTCAAACAAAGTCTATGTAGGCAATCTGAGGTGAAATACCATATTGAAATAGTCCCTATGGAAGATGCAATGGGAAAAAAAACATGAGAATGATTTAATATGAAATCAACATCCAGAACCCATTTTGGATTTTCTGCTGCCTGAGGTGTAAATTGAAATTGTGCCTCGCCAACAAAGTTACAAAATTGTTCTTGACTACTTTTGCTCATGCGCTCCACTCAGAACTGCACTGAAGCTACCTGAACAAGATATATCATGAAATACATCACTCGAACAGTGATTGAAAGAAACCAGGAACATACACTCAGCTACAGTGTTCAGCTTAAAGGGTGGTCCGGGAATTAGACAAACTCCAGAGGCACCCTGGGCAGGTGTAAGATAAAAAAAAAAAATATACATGTCACCGGCACTCCAGTGTCTCCATTGGTTCTGTGCTATGCCTTGGTCCCAGGAAGCCCTGCGTCCCACATGAACACTTCTGTCATAATGACACCGACGTGACCCACATGACCTCTGATGCCCTATCACAGTCCTCTCCAGTTTCTGACATCATTCATGACTTCTTTGAGACCAAAAGAAGCCCAAATATTGGTATTAGAGCCCAGGAGAGGTGAATAACAATATTTGATCACCTCCTCTGGGCCTCTGATCATTATAATTTAGGGACTGAAAAGACCCCAGAGTATAATTATAGCAGTTGTGGAAAACTTTGGTAGTTCTCTAACCAAGTAGGATCTTAATAAGGTGAGGATCGGGATGATAGAAACTGTTGACGGCCTCTAATAAAGGCAAAGGTATTGATAGTTATTTCCTTTTGTATAGAAGAAAGTAGATGATGGATTGTGTGCAAGTATGCAATTAACATAGACTTCAGTTTATACCAGGACGGTGATGAAATTTCATATATTTTTCTATAAAATGAGGGAGTGGACTCAAAGATACCACAGGGGATTGGTGGTCCATTGAAAGATTGGATTTCTTTCATACATATTTCTAACATACTTTAAGCATTATTAATAATTGCTTCAATTTAGTGGGGATCATAACACCTAAATATTAAATTGCAGTTTGAAGTTAAAGGAAGAGGTTTGCTTGACAGTACCCAAAAGGTCATCAGGAAGGGAAACTGCAAAAGCTTCCAATTTATATAGGGTGAATATAGCAGAGGTGAAGGCTGTAGGAAACTGAAAGTTATCTAGAAATGACTTGATGCACCTCCAAAAAACCCTCTCAAAATCTTTCTTCAAAAACTTTAACTAAAGTGGAATATTACTTCTGACTGAGTTTGTATCTCAAGAGAATCGACCTGTATGCACTTGCAAAGTGTAGAACAGACCTGGGATAAGATTTTGGTTGAGACATGCTTGTATCTGTTTAAGAGCATGCCCAGAAGGATTCAGGCAGTGTTGGAAGCCAAAAGTGAATTCACAAAATAATAACAATTTTAATTTATATTATTAGGAGCAAAACGGTAACAATGCAGTTATATGACAAGAATCTGCTTAAAGGGATCCTATCATTGGATACCCCTTTTTCTGACTAACACTTAGGAATAGCCTTAAGAAAGGCTATTCTTCTTCTACCTTTAGAAGTCTTCTCCATGCCGCCGTTTGGTAGAAATCCGGGTTTTCTTCGGCATGCAAATGAGTTATGACACAGCACTGGTTATAGTCCCCAGTGCTCAAACAGCACTGGGGGTGTCCACAATACTGCAAGAGAAATCTCCATCAACGCCTCTCTCTTCTTCTCGAACGCCCTCTCCCTGTGTCTTCTTCTATTCTTTTAGGCAGGCGCAGTCGGCTCTGCCATCGGGTCTCAGGAAGATCCAACTGCACATAACGACATCCACAAGAAAATGGCCGCTTACACCAGCTTACTGTGTAAGCAGCCACAAGAAAATGGCCGCTTACACAGCTTGTGGACTTTTCTTTGTGGCCGCGGGCATGCATGCTTGGCTCTGCCTGAGGCCCAGCCGACTGCGCATGCCTAAAAGATTGAAACCCAGGACGGAAGAAGACACAGGAAGAGGGCTTTCCAGAAGAAGATAGAGGTGTCGCTGGAGACTTCTCTCACATCATTGGGCACGCCCTGAGTGCTGTTTGGGCACTGGGAACTACCCCCAGTACTGCGAGAGAACTTATTTGCATACCAAAGAAAATCCGGATTTCTACCAAATGGCGATGTGGAGCAGACTTCTAACGGTAGAAGATTAGCCTTTAATAAGGCTATGCCTATGTATTAGTCAGAAAATAAATAGTATACAATGATAGGATCCCTTTAACTAATCATATGCTAAATAGTTGAAAGTCACATTTATGTTTGAGATAGCCAAGATGATTGTCTATAAAATGATGGTGGTCTCACATTCGAAGCTATAAAGGATGGTGAGATATGGAGCCTAAAAGTCAAAAGTAGCATAGGCTAACTAAACCCAAAGGTAAACAGTTCAAAGATATTATTAAAAACACTTAGGTCATGTGGGCGTATAATTCTTCAGTCACTCGTTTAAAAATATAATGTTTTACAAATATGCTAGTGACCAAATCCTGGAAGTTCAAAATTTTTGTCTCATCATAAAAAAAGCTATTGTGTCTCCCAGGTCCCATGTAAGATAACTGTATCCCTGGTAGAAGGTCTGCATCTTAAGGCTAAATGAACCCTTTATATTGTAACTTTAAAGGGGTATTCCCAACTCACTTGTTAACCACCTTGCAGGCTGTATGCTCTATTCACTTCCTGGTTTTCTCGGTAAATAGGTGGGTGGGGTTTCACTTACTATCTCACAGGCGAAGCCAGCTCTGCTAGCTCTCTTCATAGCAGTACATGTCTGCAGTCAGTAGTGAGGGATGGTTGTAAATAAATTAGCACAGTATCACTGGAAGATGCACAATATGAAGCTGATGTAGCAGAGCTGGATTTGCTAGGTGATGAGAATCCCAAACTTAAATGTTACAGGACCAAGAGTCAGTTTGCAATATACTAAATTTTAGGTCTGTGTTTAATGGACTCCCTGTCTCAGCTCTTATCAGAAAATTCAATTAACTGACTGATTACTGGAAGAGGGAGATAAACAGCTCAGAAATACAAGCTGCTCCGAGCACTCAGCTCCCCCCCCCTTCCCTGAGAGCAGGGAGCTATATCACTTGTCCTGGGTGGAGAGATAAGACCACCCCCAGGTCCATGATTCTGGAAATACAGTGAAAACAATGAAGTGAATACTCTCAGATAGCAGCCAAACAAAGCAGTTTTGCTTAAGCAATGTATTTAGGAAAAGTCTTAAATCCACTTAAACTAGCAGTATAGATAGAATCCTTGAGGTGGGACAACCCCTTTAATTGCAGCCTCCTCTCCTATCAGTGATGCACAGGAAGAGCCTCATTAGCTATAGATTCAGGCAAACATTTTACTCTCACGTTCTCTTCTATTTTCATGGTCCTAAAGATACAAGTAAAGACTTTTCAGATGGTTTTGGATAGAAGCACCTTCTTGCTGTAGAGAGTCACTGTATTGTACTACTACTCTCTGAATCTCTTCTAAGTCCAGTATTCCTTATCCTGTTTGCTTAATGCCTATTTTAATAGTTGTCAGTTCTTTTCTTTTAAATCTTATTTTATTGAAATTTTTTATATTTTACATCTCTTATAAACAATACAAGATAAGTAGAAATAATTCAAACAGATTAGTTACAGGAAATTACGTACAAAACCATGTAAGGTCGAGAAGGAATAAGACCTCTTTAAGTTATTTTCATGTAAACGTAAGAAAACAATAAAGACAATATACAGTCTAGTTGTGTCCGTGTCTGCTTCATTACATTAAGAATCAGATATCTGGCAGTAAAGCCAAAATGTGCCCAATAATGAGTACACATAGAACATAAACAGGGGGGAGGGGGGATGGGGGGGGAGAGAGAGGAAAATAAGGTAAAGGATGTAGAATGACAGAAGGGGGATATAGCCAGACAGCATACGTATGTCCAACAAAAAAATCATAGTGAAAGGGATTTCCACCAGGGTGACCAAATTTTGACATATTTGTCATGGGATCTCTCTTTCCAACTGATTAGCTCTTCAAATCTGGCGATTTGATGCATTTTTTCCAGCCATAGAGCTACAGGTGGAGTGTCAGATTTTAGCCAAAAGAGCGGTATCAATTGTTTAGCTCCTTCCACTAGATGAGTCAAAAGATTCTCTTTCAATTTAACACCTGGAGATAATGGCTTCGACAAGAGAACAAATTCTGGTGTCAGCACATATTTCGACTTCAGAATGAGGTTGATCTGGGTCTGAATATCTTTCCAATAAACCTGTATGAGGTCACATGTCCACCAAATATGTAGCATGGATCCCGTTTGTTTTTTACATCTCCAGCATAAGTCAGTGTCAGAAAATTTCCTATGGTAAAGCCATTCTGGTGTTTTATACCAACGAGAAAGAACTTTAAAATGGAGTTCTTGCTGTCTTACGCACGTAGAAAAACCATTGGAGTTTCTAAGTATCAATGCTGTATCTTCCTCTGTTAATTCAATATTTAACTCTTTCTCCCAAGAGGAGATATAAAGAGGTTTGGAAGAGGAGCTAGAGTTGTAGAGAATGGACTTACACCTCGAGATAGAGCGTTTTGTGGGATCAGCAGAGTTTAATATAGTTTCAAATGGTGTTAGCACCCTCTTAGGAGGCGCGTTCAGCATGAGTTTCTGAATAATCATTTGGAAGTGCGCATAATGTAAAAAATTCAAATGTTTTGGCGCCAGTAAAGATTGTAGCTTATGAAAAGAAAGCGGTTTTCCATTTTCTGTCAAATCTCGAAGCGTAAGTCCCTCCAACAGATTCCAGAAATCCATAGTGTGTGTGCCATGCGGCAAAACTACATAGGGTATTACAATAGCTGGTGTTAAGGGGGAGGGGGGAGAAGAGAGAGCCACCTTGTGTGGAAGCCAGGTTTCACATGGCCCTTTTAGTAAAGGGTCAAAGTTTTGCTTTTTCAGGATTTTCGCATCTGCAGTCCATAGATATCTAAGAAAATTTGTGCCATGCACACCTTTAGACCAAGTCGAACATGTGTCATCTTTCAATGGGGAGAGATAAGAAAGCCACCTGTTTAACTGAATAGCGTTATAATATTTCAGCACGTCAGGGGCGGCTATGCCACCTTCAGTTTTACTCCTAACTAGGGTCTGATAAGCTAGTCTCGGAGGCCTATGTGACCAAATGAAAGCGGTGAACATTCTTTTCAAGGAGAGAAAGTAGGATGTTGGCGGAGATATAGGTAACATCTGCATAATATAAAGTATCTTGGGTAAGATATATGTTTGGAGAAGGTTTCTCCTACCTAGCCAGGACAGGTACGGGAAGTCATATGATTTGAGAAGACGCTTGATCTCTGAAAGCAAGGGGACATAGTTTTTTTCATAAACCAAGTCTAAAGAACTAGGGAGGTTAACACCTAAGTATTTAATTGTTTGTCGTTTCCACAAATATGGAGAAGAGGCTTCCAATACGGATGCTTTGCTTTGAGGCAGAGAGATGTTCAGTATCTCTGATTTAGAGACATTGATCTTATAGTTGGATAGAGAGCCATAATAATGTAATAGATCTGTGAGGACTGGGAGACCAACTTCTGGATTTGAAACTAGAAACAGAACATCGTCTGCAAATACTACAGACGACTGTTATGGTTCTGGGTATATATACAAAAATAATATTTTGAAACCGCAGAACCTCTTGGGCTGCAAAGGCACTGCAGCGAGGTCCACAGGCCCTATGGGCGGCTGTATGTCTGTGTGCAATAGTACAGCACAATGTGAATTGGGAGCAACACAAGTTCACCAGTTAGACTCACTGAGTGAATGGCAGTGCAGCTCCCAATGTGAACAAGCAAAAACAAACAAAAGACAGCTGCCCAGGGTTAACACTCACCCCAGGTCAGCGACAAACATAATCCCCTACAGTAGCTAGGGGTGCTCCTGCACACAGCTAGGAGTGGGCAAAAACCTAGGTCCTTGCAGTAGCTAGGAGATCTCCTGCACACAGCTAGGAACTTCCAAAGATTTTAGACAGGGCAAGCACGGCTATCTGGGAAACCAAACCTGCTGCAGCTCCACAGGCAGGAACAAAGTCTATTGCTCCAGGCCTTGGTGTAGAGCTGTCAGTCATTCAGGGTTTACTGGTGTAACTAGTAGCGCCCTATACTGCAACCTGCCTAACCACTGGAGACTCTCCCTGGGACTACTGTCACTAGGACTGGTAATTTCAGATAAAGTGTGAGCGCCAGGCGGGCGTCGACTCACTCTTTTTAAATGGAAGTCCCCGCCCAATAGGGGCGGTGGCCATGACCTCACCGCTCATGCTCAGTCGGGGAGAACTGGCACTTAGGCTGTGAGCGGCTCCAAAAGGTCCGAGCATGCTCAGTTGGGGAGAAATGGCACTTAGACTCCAGTCGCCTCACTGCATGAGGCCGAGGGCAAGAGTCGGATTGACCTGCAGGTGGCGCTGTGCGCCATGATGGAACCCTGCGAGACCCGATCCTAACAACGACACTGTTTTGCCATATGCATGGAAACCATGAATATCAGGGTGTTGCCTTACTGCCTGTAACATTGTCTCCAGCGTTAGTATGAATAAGGACGGGGACAGGGGGCAGCCCTGCCTCGTACTGTTGGATATGTTAAAATAATCTGAGAGGGCACCATTAACTTTAATCCTGGCATGGGGTTGGGAGTATAACGTAAATACAGCTGTAACAAGTTGTGAAGGAAAGCCAAAGGCCTTTAATGAGGCTTCCATATAGGTCCAGTCCACTCGTTCAAATGCTTTTTCCGCATCAACTCCAAGTAGTACTAAAGGAGACCGAGTGGACTGGGCCAAATCTATGGCATGAAGAAGACGGATAGTATTGTCCTTCCCCTCACTACCTTTTACAAAACCTGACTGTTCGCAATGAAGGAGTTTGGGTATGACATCTCTCAACCGCAAAGCAAGCAACTTTGCCCAAATTTTTAAATCATTATTCAGTAGAGATATAGGTCTATAGTTGCTGCAAGACGTTGGGTCTCTGCCCTCTTTATGAATTAAAGTTATATGAGCTTCCTGCGTTTGTCTCTGCATGGGGCGCCCTTCTAATAAAGCATTACAAAACCTAGTAAGAGGGGAAAGAAGCTGAGCTTGAAAAGTGGTGTAGTACAAAATCGGGAGCCCATCAGGTCCAGGGCTTTTGCCTGCTGGGAAACTATGAATAGTCTTCCAGACTTCCTCTTCAGATATGGGGGAAAGAAGAGAGGAACATTCTTCCTCTGTCAATTTTGGAAGAGCTAAATGACTTAAGAACTCCTGTATTTTGTGTTGTTTTTCCTGCAAAGGCAACGTAGACTCCTCTTGTCCCAAGTTATACAAGGCAGAGTAATAAGAATGGAATGATTTAGCTATATTCTCAGTATCACTATCTAGTGATCCAGCAGAATTTCTTATAGAAGCTATATAGGATTTCGCTCTCTCCTTTTTTAGCATAGCTGACATAAGCTTACCTCCTTTATTTCCATGCGAGTACAATTTCACCTTAGAATAAAGGAGTTGTTTAGCTGAAGATTGGTTCAGAACCGCTTTCAACTTTCCTCGTAACGCAATTAAATCAGCATGTGAAGCTGTAGCTGACGAACGTTTATGTAGTCTCTCTAGTATATAAATTTGGGACAAGAGGGAGTCCACTGTCTGTTGTTTTTCTTTCTTTTTTGCAGTGGCTTTAGCGATCAAAAGTCCTCTAACAAAGGATTTATGGGCTTCCCAGGATAAGGAAGGGGGAGTCTCAGGAGTTTCATTTCTAACAAAAGTCTCTTAACGCTGTTGCTACAGAGTCCTTGACATCCCTGTGACTTAGCAATGTTTCATTAAGTCTCCAATTCCAGGCTCTCGGTGTCATTTCAGGGAGTCGTATAGTAGTCGAGATCGGGGCATGATCAGAAACGCTAATGCATGAGATGGAGGAATGTGTCACCAAGGGCAACAGGGACTTGGAACAAAAAATATAGTCCAAACGTTGGTACATCTGGTGAGGGAAAGAAAAGAAAGAATAATCTTTCTGAGTGGGGTGAAGGGATCTCCATGAGTCAATCAAGTTCAGATTTTGTAACTGCTTTTGAATACAACCCAGTACTTTATGTGACATATGCGACTTCCCAGAGGAGGAATCTAATAAAAGATCTAAAGTTACATTTATATCTCCGCCGAGTACCACATCACCTTCCATAAATTGAGAAAGGGTTTGTAAAGTGGCAGAAAGCCATTGGGCTTGAGAGGTATTTGGAGTGTAGATAGATGCGAAAGTGACAGGTCTAGACGCTACCATACCTTTGATAAAGATAAATCTACCATCAGCATCTCTCAACTGTTGTTTACATGTAAATGGGAGGGTGCGTTTAATTGCTATTGCTACTCCTTTTGAAGAAGAAGAGGAGTGGCAAGAGTAATACCATTGGTCATAAGGTGATTTAGGCAATTTAGGAATGTTACCTTGCTTATAGTGCGTTTCCTGCAAAAACAGGACATCTGCATCTAGTTTCTTCGCCATATTCAGAAGTCAATGACGTCTGTTCGGCGAATTAAGTCCATTCACGTTAAAAGATGTGAACTTAAGCGATGGCATCGAAGAGTTTAGAGCTTGCTTCCTGGTGTCGACACAAGGGGCCATGGCAATGGGATTGAGCCCTCTTTAACTCCTGATAAAGAAATGTAAAATAAAATAAGAAAAAAAGGGGGAGAAGGAAATGTAGGAAGAGAAGGATAAGAGGGGAGGAGGGTAGTCTTAAAAGGGGTTAGAGAGATATAGGGGTTAGAGAAATTGCAGTGAACAAATTTTGCAATAAAGAAGTCTTGCAGGACACTGACTATCAATGAGTAAAAATGGACTATGAGTAGTTTTGTACACTACTACAATCAAATTATAGCAGATTGTAACAAACTCGGGGCTCAAAATATATCCTGATCGGACGTGAACTCAGGCAGCCGCGGTTAACCAGTGGAAAGAAAATGTGAATAAAGATACTTATTCAGTCGGTACAAATTTGTCAAAGATAAAAAACTATAAGCTAAGCGAGAACTCGACAAAGAACAGTGCATTATTTTAAACTATATAAGACATATAGCAAACTTTGAATCTCAGTATACTATGATGAGCACAATTGAAGGAAAAAACAAATTCCTAATGTCTAGGAACCAAAGAGGACTAAGGTTCCATTACGCATAAAGGTTTGAACCAGTATTCTAGTATCGCAACATTTCAAAACATGTCAAACGTGGCTGGAGATAGTAGGCACTCAAAGGAACAGTGAGGTGTAGGTCTCTCATAGTAAGCTCTGCCTATGTTTCAAAATATTTTTCCTTGCTTTCGGGGTGCGGTGTTTTTGAGCTCCCAGATCTAGAGGAGGTAATTGAGGCAGTAAGTCCAGATTGCTAGATGGTAGCCATGACGGAATCTCTAGGGGATCTATGTCTAGCAAAGTCCAAACTTGTGGGAGGTCAACAGGCGAGTGTACAGTAATACGCTTATTACCATGTAGTATAGCTAGACCAAAAGGATACAGCCAAGCATACTTGATTCCCCTAGCGTGGAGTACTTCAAGCAAAGGTCTCAGTAATCTCCTCTTAGCCAAAATAGATGGTGCCACATCTTGAAAAATGGAGATCTCATGACCATCTATTTCCATGCGGTCTTTCTCTCGAGCCGCGGTCAATATAGCACTAGTATCAACATACGACAGAAGGCCGCATATAACGTCCCGTGGGGGCTCACCTTGACGGGGTTTTGGGCGCACTGCTCAGTGAATCCTTTCTATCACTATTTTTTCGGCGCGTTCAGGGCCTAAAAGATCTGAAAACAAAGACATTGCCATCTGGTGGAGGGAGTCCGCATCAACTGACTCAGGTAAGTCCTTCAGTCTAATATTACGCCTCCTATTCCTGTTCTCTTGATCTTCAATGAGCGACATTGATTTGTCCAATGAATCTCCATGATACCTAAGATGGTCGTTCACAGAGTCTGCATGTGATTGCACAGAGGTATATGCTTTCTCTAAGGCAGTTAGCCTGAGACCGGCCGTTACCATGTCCGCTCGCATCTCCTTCAATTCAAGTAATATTGGCAAAAGTGCACTGGCCAGTGTTTTTTGAAAAAAGAACGTGTAAGCAGTACTTCACCCTCATCTGCTGGAGCCCCCTCCGTCTCGCTTTCTCCATCTGAGTCTCCCATGGTGTCCCGTGCAGCCGAGGACGCCGGCGCCATCTTGGGAGAAGGCCTAGGTGAAACGGAGGTCTTCTTTCTGGCAAAACGCTGCAAGTCTCCGTGCAGTTTCAGAGCCTTAGGCGTGCTCGGAGGGTCTCAGGATCTATCTCTGCCTGTTCTCACCATTTTGGCGACTGGTATCTGCTGTTACAGCGGCTTTCTGGTTCACAATAGTCGGAGCTTCACTGAGATGCGTCCGCCATCTTACTCGGTCAGGCCACGCCCCCCCGTTGTCAGTTCTTTTAAAGCAGCGGATAATGCTTGGGTAAGGCTCTTGAAATAGGTATGGATTCAGACTCTCCAGCTGTATTCAGATGATGCATAATATCTTTCTTCATCTAAATGCTCAGCAGACTGCACTTCCTGAGTCTTAGGAGGAGCCAATTTATTAATCTCTTGCTGACTTTTAGCAAGTCTTGGAGTGTTCTGGGCTTCAATGAAGCTTTCTCTCCATGGTTTGACTATCTTGGACTGAAATCAGCTTATCTGGAGAAGAGGTCTTTGGACTACACTTCCATCACCTAGAGTGGAATTGTCTGCCCCCTACTCTTCTTATCTTTATCTTATATTATAATTAATTAGATGATTTGAAAATTTAAATGTGACTAGTTAGTAGAATTAGAAGAAATCTGGTGAGGGGCAGATAGATTTCTATATCACTGTAGAAAGCTTATGAAGCACTGACACATTATGTGCTTGCTATGAACCACTCTGGGTGACTTTGGGAAAGAAGATGGCAGAAGCAACCACAGAGTTGAAAAAGGCCCTAAGAAGTGTCCCCTGGACTCCGAAGGCCCTCAGCCTCCTGAGCATTTCGTATCCCCGGAATCATACTGAAACACAGAATATAGGTGACATGTCATTTTGGCTGCACAGTGGACGCCATAAAACCGAAGTCCATAAGAAATTCGCAGAAATGCATTTTTTTTCTTCAAATCCACCCCATTCTGAATTTTTTTTTTTTACAGCTTCCCAGTACATTATACAGAATAATTAATGGTGGCAACATGAAGAACAATTGGTCCGACAAAGATTAAGACCTCATATGGCTCTGGAAGTGGAGAAATAAAAAAGTTATGGGGTTTAGAAGGAGGGGAGTCAAAAAATCAAAAAATGCCATCGGCGGGAAGGGGTTAATGTAATTATTAAATGTTAAAGAGGTATTCCCATGTCGCATACTCACCAGTTTTCACTGCTGTAAAATCTTCTTTCTTCCTGGTTTCTTGCATCATTTGGTGGGTGGGGTTTCACATGCAACCTGCCGTTTAGCTCCGCCCCCAAATTTGCGTGTAGCTCCGTCCGCCCATATTGGACTATGAAGTACAGGCAGCAGCAACTCCATTCTGTGTTACATACAGAGACTGCCTGTCTCTGCCATAATGAACACAAATGAGTTAGCTAGCCTGATAACTGGGAGAACAGAAGACAGTTCAGAAATGAAAGCAGCTCCTCTCCCCTATCTGAGTGCAGGACCTAGGTCATGTGGTGTAGACACAGGAATAGCTAGAAACACAGGCTCGCTCCCGTGCACTTAGCCCCTCCTCCCTTGCCCCTGACAGCAGGCAGATACATCACTTGACTTTTGAGCAGATAAGTCAAGGGCTGTGTCAACAATGAATTGAATAAAGTAAGATAGTGGACAAACAAAGCAGTTTTGCTGAAGCAGTGTATTTAGGAAAAGTCTTACATCCACATTAACAAGCAGTATAGATAGGATCCGTGTGATGGGACAACCCCTTTAAGTTTTATAGTTGCAACAGTGCCTTTTAATATATTTGTGATTTCTGCTGCAACTGGTGTTTATTCCTAATTGTAAACTATAGTTGTTGCACCATCGCTCAATATTGTGCTGGTTTATAATTCAACATAATAATGACATTATCTAAAAATAAAATTTACTTTTAATTGTAAATTTTGCAATTTATTTTGTTTTCTTTTCATCTTTCCTACATATATATTTATCTTAATATCAGATATCTAGTCTCAAATTTAGCAAAGAAAGTCAAATCAAATCTCTAAACTTCATAACATTAATGGAACTGTAAAATAATATGCATAAAAGTATTAAAATGCAAAAATGATGAGGGTAAAACTATCTCATTAGTGCTTTTAGATCTGTCTGTAATAACCACGATTTAAAGCTGCCTACCATAATCATTTTGTTGAACTTTTGGCCATTGTACTAAAGGTGTGAGATTTTATGATAATTAATATTTCAGTATACTGTATTTTGGATAATAACAGTGTTAAGATTTAATAAAATAAGATATTTTATACAATTGCTTATTTAAAAGAGAAAATAATTATATCAACAAACCTAAAATTATAGTTAGCTTAAAGAAAGCCATGAGGAAGAGTGCTGAATATTAAAGTACAAATGATTGAATAAAAAGTACATTTTAAAGTATAAAATGCAAATATAGAATTTCTTTCTACTTAAAATGACTGCTAGAATTGAAATATGAATAGCACAATTAATAGATAAATAGTAAATATTGTAGAAAAAAATCAGACTCCCAATGATTCAGTCCTGAGTCACACTTAATCTTGAGACTCTTCAGACTTTTCTCTAACACACAACAAAACAAAAAGATCATACCACAAATAAATTATGATAAAATAAATTCATTTTATTAACATCTGTAATATCACAAAAAACAAAGACATAAATGGGGGAATGAATGGAAATACCACATAATATCAAGGTGACAGGCGGGGGCAAGTAAGGTAATAACAAGCAAGGAAATAGTAAAGGGCAGAATAATCTAATCTATATAATGCACAATGATACAATACATGTGCTAAAGATTCGGCTACTGAAAATCAAACATCACGGCAAAAACATAGAAGAAATAAACCCAAAACAGTGATATAAGTGAGAAGTATGATAGGAAACCTCCCTGATAGTTGCACCTGGTCAAAGCTCCACCCCAACATACGTTTCACCAACGGCTTCATCAAGGTGTTTTCTCTAACACAGGATAAAGAAAAATTTGGAGTAAGCTGTTACCAGTCTGATTTGACTCCACAGAGAACTACTTTATCTCGATTTGCAAAAGAAGATGGTGCTAGTTATGAAATATGCTAGAGCACACCGTGCACCACATCATCATATTAATATATATATATATATATATATATATATATATATATATGTGTGTGTGTGTGTGTGTGTGTGTGTATTTATAACTTTAGAGAATGTTATGTTTATTTTATGTTATCTATCTACCTCACTGGTTTGTGTATATACAAAGGGAAGGGAGTCAGAGGGGAAATTGCCTTTTTCTGTTTTTCTGTCTGTATATAAACAAACTAACCAGATGTTCTTTTATTGCTTAATGACACTTTGGTTTAGTGACCCTGGGCAACCACAACCACAACTTTCCCAGATAAGGATGAGTTGTCCATCCCCCATCCCAGGGAATAAGAGGAGAGGGACACCCTGGCAGGGAGGTGTTGCTGGCCTTACTAGCAGAAGATTCTGGGAATCTGTTCCTTTTGGGATAGAAATACTAATTTGGCAATTAAATCCACATCATGATTAAAAAGACTTTTTAACTGAGTCATGCATGATGTTAAGGATGCTGCCTTCTAGAGGGTGGCGTAAAGAGTGCACTGTTCTCCTAATTACATCCTGGAGAATAGATTTGCGTATTTTTTACCTATAAGAAGTTTCCAGTTTCATTTTAAGGCTGTTTGCAATGTTGTGTCAGGTTTCAACTTTAGTTGTATATATAGTGCTGAATTCTTTTGGTACTAATTTGTGAAATTTAAAGTTACCCTGCATTGCTCCATGAATTCATTTACCTTTTTGAGGTGTGTTTGTGACTGACAGCATGAGAGACGCCAGTTTAAGGGAGGTTTCTGCTGAGCTTGAAGTCAGTAGTGTAGCCAGTGTGTATTTGCGTGTACTGTGTTAAGGTGCGATTTACACTCAGTTTGCCACCTAAGTGAAGGGTGAGTGCAAGTTTGAGAGATTGGAGTGAGTTGACACCTGACAACCTCTTCGACGTCATGTGCTAAGATGGCCCATACGAGAAATATCCCCCTTCAAGGCAAAATTAATGGAATTTTTGTGCCGTCCGTAGCTGAGAAATTGATTTGGTTATAACCTTGCATCATGCAGCAAAGGCTTCTGGGAAGTCGGGCATGTTGTTCAGGGTGCTTGCTATAGAGGGCAGCATAACAGAGGCACTGTCTCCCTGTTTACATCTTGGTAGACAGATTTGCATATTCTTCCCATGTTCCTTTGCAGTGGAGCAACTATGGCTCTAAGTCTCCACACACCTGAGAAGGCGGTCTCTCCCTAAGGAAAGACGTTATCCCCACAATCTGGTCTTTCAGCCGCTCTCATTTAAACCAAATCAGTTCTCTCTATGCTGCGCTGATGATGTCCAAAGAGACAGAAATGGTGCCGTCCGTAGCTGAGAAATTGATTTGATTATAACCTCGCATCATGCAGCAAAGGCTTCTGGGAAGTCGGGCATGTTGTTCAGGGTGCTTCCCATAGAGGGCAGCATAACAGAGGCACTGTCTCCCTGTTTACATCTTGGGAGACAGATTTGCATATTCTTCCCATGGAATTTTTAAGAAAAGTAACACATCCTACCACATTGCAAAAAAGGTGAAAATGTTTACTTTTGGTTGACAAATTTCCCCACATTTCAAGCCAGTCAATGATCTGTGGAATGGAATTGAAAACAAAAAAAGTCCAATCCATGGAGGCCCCACCTAACAGCTTATAGAATGTCTTATGATACAAGAAACTGCTGCATTTATCTTGTTGCCAATACAGTACCTCAGAAGAATCAAACTGCTTTGGCAGCATGAGGGGAACTATGCTGATGTTATGGCTGATCGGAGCACAGTATGCCATAAAATTCTATTTAGTCAAACATTTACTACAAGTATAAATAAGATTTAGTTGATTGCTAAGAATAACCTTTCCACTTTTGGTTACCAAGATACCATAGGGAACATTCATATTCTATGAACCCTAGAACTTTCTATTCCTTTTCTGCCAAATAGAAAAGCAAAGCTTATTACATACACTTTGAAATATTAGATAAACAAACCATTAAAGCCTATAATTTACATAAGCAAGAAGTAACGTAACAACCTCTCGCTAGAAACTGTCAACGTTCAACTGATATAACAAGCTCAAGTCAGTCTAATATTAGATTCATTGCATTAATATAAATTTGGCTTTAACTATATTATACCTGTTAGGGCCTCTTCACACTACGGATACGCTGCCTGATTCTGAACGTTAAAACACGTTCAGAATCAGCGCGTATAAAGCAGATCCTATTCATTTCAATGGGAGCCGGCATATGAGCGCTCCCCATTGAAATGAATGGGGTGCTTTTTTCTCTACGAGCGCTCCCATTGAAGTGAATGGGAAGCGCTCGCGTGTACGGCTCGGAATGAGCCAAGCGCCGGGCCCCTTCACACGGCGAGCCGTACATGCGAGCGCTTCCCATTCACTTCAATGGGAGCACTCGTAGAGAAAAATGCAGCCCATTCATTTCAATGGGGAGTTCTTGTATGCCGGCTCCCATTGAAATGAATGGGATCTGCTTTATAAGCGCTGATTCTGAACGTGTTTTAACGTTCAGAATCAGGCAGCGTATCCGTAGTGTGAAGGGGCCCTTAAAGGGGTTTTGTGGCCTACATACAGCATCTGAACTGGACTGCAACTATTCCAATGTAGCCGACCAGGACTGGTCATATAAACTTTTGTTACTCTGTATATAACCACTTGTATACATGTACAATTGTGCTGGCAGACATGTGGGCCAAATTCCGTTCTCAAAACAGTAATGAACAACAAATTTAGTCTTTTTTTCTCAGAATTTTGAAGATATAATTAATCACACAAAAGCTCCAGATACTCAAATAGTCCAAACAAAGTCCATGTATTACTTATTTAAAAAGCACCACACATTTCAGTCATGCTGGCATTTTGTACAAGGGCTTTCTAATAAAGAGTCTAGCTTTTTAACCCCTTAGTGACCAGCCTATTTTGGACCTTAATGACCAAGCCAAATTTTGGAAATTTGCCCTGTGTGACTTTATCAGTGAATAATTCTGTAACAGTATAGCGTATCCAAGCGATTCGGATATTGTTTTTTCGTGACATGTTGTACTTTACTGAGAAGGTAAAATTAGACTGATATAACTTGCGTAAATTTATTTAAAAACTCGCAAATGCCGAAAATTTTGAAAATTTTTCAATGTTTTCCATTTTTAGCTGCGATATCTCACATATACACAATAATACAGGGCAAAAAAGTTAGTAGTTATATACTTCCAAATGTTCCTTTTGTGTTTCAAGCATATTTGAAATAATTTTAGCATATTTGAGTAACTTAGACAATTTACAAGTTTATCAAGTTTATAAGCAAATTTTGGAAATTTTGAGTTTGTCATTTTTTCCTGTACCAAGCTATGTTTGCAGACAGGAATAGGTGGCATAATGACAGAACCTCCCATTAAATGACCCAATTTGGAAAACTAGACCCCTTCAGGTATTCTTTGAGGGGTTTAGTGAGTATTTTGATCAAATAAATATTGTTTTGCAAGAATTATTACAAATGATGAAAAAAATGACATTTTCATTTTCTTCAAATATATGTCATTTTAAAGCCAGTTTTTTTGCACACAACACATCAAAAAGAAGAAACACACCCCAAAATATATCACCCCACTTCTTCCGTGTTAAAATATGTCCATTTTGTGGCCTTAGTCCTATGTACACACATATAGTAGGGCCTAAGAGGTAAGGAGGGCCAAATGGATTTCAAAGCACAAATTTTGCTTGCAGATATTTTAGGCCCATTGCACATTCAAACAAGATTTGAGTTACCAAAGCAATTGAAAACCCCCCATAAATGACCTCATTTTATAAACTAGACCCCTTAGGGTATTCATTGAGGGGTATAGAGAGTACTTTGACCCCATAAGTTTTGAGAAAATGTGCGTCAAACAAAAAAAAAATCATATTTTTTACACAAGTGTCATTTTATAGGCAGTTTTTTTGCACATAACACATGAAAATGAAGAAAAACACCCCAAAATAGATGACCCCATTTCTCCTGTGTTCAAAAACGTACACTTTGTGGCCTTAATCCTATGTACGGATGCACGGTAGGGCCCAAAAAGAAGGGCGCACCAACTGGATTTCAAGACACAATTTTTGCTTCTAAATGTTTCAGGCCCATTGCTCATTTAAACAAGATTTGAGTTACCAAAATAATTGAAAACCCCCATAAATGACCCCATTTTATAAACTAGACCCCTTGAGGTATTCATTGAGGGGTATAGTGAGTATTTTGACCCCATAGGTTTTAAAAGAATTTGCGTCAAACAAAAAATTCTAATATTTTTTTACACAAAAGAGTCATTTTAAAGGCAGTTTTTTTGCACACAAGGCATGAAAATAAAGAAAAACACCCCAAAATAGATGGCCCCATTTCTCCCGTGTTCACAAATGTACACTTTGTGGCCTTAATCCTATGTACGGATGCACGGTAGGGCCCAAAAAGATGGGAGCACCAACTGGATTTCAAGACACAAATTTTGCTTGCAGATATTTCAGGCCCATTGCACATTCAAACAAGATTTGAGTTACCAAAACAATTGAAAACCCCCATAAATGACCCCATTTTATAAACTAGACCCCTTAAGGTATTCATTGAGGGGTATAGTGAGGATTTTGACCCTATAGCCGTTTCACAGATTTTACTAACCTTGGGATGTGTAGGTGAAAAATTACTAAAATGTCCCTTTATCCCCAAAGTTTTCATTTTCACAAGGGGTTAAAAGAGAAAAAAAAACACAGTTTGTTACACAATTTCTCCTGAACACGGCAATACCCCATATGTGGCCATAATCTGCTGTATGGGGACATGGTGGGGCTTAGAATGGGAAGAGCGCTATTTGGCTTTTGGAGGGCAGATGTTGCTGGAATAGTTTTCAGGTGCCATGTGGCATTAGCAGAGCCCCTAGAGTACCAATACAATGGAAACCCCTCAAATGTGACCCCATTTTAAAAACTACACCCTTCAAAGAATGTATCAAGGGGTATTATCATTTTGAGCCTAAAAATGCTTCCCAAAAATTAATGTACAAAATGAAAATTGAAATTTTTAAAGAAATCTGCCATCTCGGTGCCCAATACGTTGCACCCACTTTGTGTTGTCAGAGACCTGCACTCCTAAAACTATTAAGGGGCCATCCCGAGGGGCAGAAAATTATATATGTGGGTGTAAACTGCTGCTTGGGCACACAGCAGGGCGCAGAAGGGAAGGAGCACTGCGCTTTTTTAGCTATTGGGGTACAGAGTTAGAGGGACTTTTGGGGCGCCATGTTGTTTTTGCAGAGCCCTGGAGGTGCCAGTAAACTGGAATTCGCCAAGAAGTGACCCCATTTTGTAGGGGAAATTTTAGGGTCTCGGCAAATATGACACCAACAATCTAAATCTGCACTCCAAAAGCACATATCGCTCCTTCACATCTGCGCCCTGCTGTGTACCCAAATGGCGGTGTATGCCCACATGTATGACACTGGTGTACCCCGGATAATGGACTTAATGCCATATGTGGGTAGAAAGGCTGTTTGGGCACAGCCGGGCACAGAAGGGAAGGAGCGCTATTTTGGGTTTTGGAGCACAGTTTGGTTTTTGGACGTCACTTTTGCAAAGCCCCTGAATTGCCAATAAAGTGGAATTCGCAGACATGTCACGCCATTTTGGACACTAGCCCACAGATGGGATTTATCAAGTGGTGTAGCATTTTTAACCCTTGAGTGTTGCATTTATTTGGTTTCCAGAAATGAAATTGCGGCTGATAATGAGAAGTTAAAAATGAAGTTTTCCAGAGATTCGCCATTTCAGTATCTAATATGTTGTGCCCGACTTATGTCAGCAGAGATACACACTCCAAAAACTGGTAAGCGAGTATCCCGGTCACAACAGCTTTCAGAGCGTTCATCTCTGATACAAGGCGGGCACAACATATTAGGCACTGAAATGACAGATTCCTGGAAAAATGGTCATTTTCACCTCTCACAATCAGCTTCGTATTCATTTATGGATAATAAGTTATAGCAACATTTGGGGGTTAAAAATGCTGTCTGTACCCCTGGATAAATCCTTCAGGGGTGTAGTTTCCAAAATAAGGTCACATATCAGGGGATTCCACTTTACTGGCGCTTCAGCTCTGCAAAAGTGTCATGGCATCCAAAAACCAAACCGTCTGTGCTCCAAAAACCCAATAACCGTTCTTCCCTTCTGTGTCCGGCTGTGCCCTAATATCAGTTTATACCCACATATGACATTACGTACATTATCCCGGGTACACCAGTATCATACATGTGTCATACATGTGGCATAAACTGCAGTTGGGGTACACAGCAGGGCGCAGAAGGGAAGGAATGCAATGCGGCTTTTGGAGTACAGATTCAGATGTTTGGTATCTGGCTGCCATGTCATGTTTGTAGAGCCTGTAAGGTACCAGAAAATTGGATTCCCCAAAGGAGTGACCCCATTTTGAAAACTGCACCCCTCAAAGAATTTCTCAGGGGGTGTAGTGAGTATTAGTACCCCGGACGTGACTGCACAGCGAATGGCGAAGAGGGAATATATAAACTGTGCGGAGGACATTGGGAACACCAAATTCCCTACTATGTCCCAGTAGCTCCTATGATTGGGGGAGTCACTCTGGGGGTCACTTTGGAGTCACTTCTGGTGTCTTTTCGCTCATAAGCTCTAAATCTGGGGTGTCCCCTGATATTCGCTCGCACAGATTATATATTCCCTACCTGCCGCAGCCAGTTGTGTTCTAATAATTTGGCGATTTTGGGGTTGTTTGTCTTCACATTACTAGATGCTATATTTTCTTTATTTTTCTGGTGATGTGGCCATATAAGGGCTTTTTGTTTGCGGGATAAGATGCATTTTGTAATGGCACCATGTTTGGGTGCCTACAACTTATTGAATACATTTTATTAACTCTTTTTTGCTGGATTTTCTAAAGAAAAATCAATTCTGGCATTGCATTCTACCTTTTAAATTTTTCGCCATGCAGCGTACAGTATAAGTAACATGTGTCCTTTATTCTGCGGGTCGGTACGGTTACGGCGATACCTCATTTATGTTATTTTTTAATGCGATACTAATTCTGTAGAATAAAAACACATTTAGGGACATAAATCAATGTTTTTTGTATCGCCATATTCTGAGAGGCGTAACATTTTTATTTTTTGGTTGACAGTGTTGGTTGAGGGCTTATTTTTTGCGGGACAATGTGCGCTTTTTATTGGTACTGTTGTGCGTTGATTATGACTTTTTGATCACTTTTTATAGCATATTTTGTAAGGTGAGATGGCGAAAAATCACTACTTCCGGCGGTTTTTTTCCGGTTTTTTTTTCCGACGTTCACCGTATACATTAAATATTATTGCAGTTTTATTGTTCAGATTGTTACGGACGTGACGATACCAAATATGTATTGTTTTTATTAACTTTTAGGTTTTTTTTAATATAATTCATTTTCTATAGAAAAAAGGGAATTTTGGGGCTTTATAAGTTTATTCATTTTTATCAGACACTTTATTTATTTTTCACTTTTTTCTCTTACTTTTTCATGTGTCCCTTTAGGACACTTGAATTAGTGATGCTTTGATAAAAGCATCACTAATTCTGTATCAGACGCTGCAGGACACAGCTGTCAGTGTCTTGCAGCGTCTAGAGGAAGTCAGACGCAGGGGCTGCCTTCGTCTGACTTCCTCTTCCCCGGGCAGGATCAACCAGGTATTGGGGGTCTCTTGGAGCTTGGGGTCACTGGCCAGACCCCAGGCTCCATGTTAGAGACATCGGCACCCCTCGATCTTGCCGCGGGGGGTGCCGATTCAGCCGGCACCATCACGGAACCGCTTCAGTTCCGTGATCATGTTTGATCACGGAACTGAAGGGGTTAAAACCCCCCGATCGGAGACCCCTCCGATGGGGGGTTATGGAATGGGGTCTTAGCTGTTAGATACAGCTAAAATCCCATCCAATTATGTCGGCACTTACAGGGAATCCTTCCCTGACTGCCCGACGTAGTTTTCCTATAGGGCAGTCAGGAAGGACCTGCAAGTGCCGACGTAGATTCCCTATGGGCCGGTCGTTAAGGGGTTAAAAGGTTTGCGCAATGATATGTAATAAACTATATATCAGTGACAGTCCAACCTCTGGGACCTCCACTAAGCATGAGAATAGGGGTTGGGGTTTCTCTATAACTTGGCCGAAGGAACCAGCAGATGCACTGGAATTGCCAAAGGGAAGCCAAGTACAGGGCTTCCCATGAAATTGAATGGAGAGACTGTGTGCCTGTGTGACAACTGCCCAATAGAAATGGGGGGTATTGATCAGTCAGAGCCCTAAAAATCTACAATCTACCCCGTATCTTGTTGTTGAGGGGGTTATAAATATGAGACAATTCCTTTACCTGTGAATGTGAGATAAGTTGTAAACCTGGCAACACTCCTTTAACTCAGAGCAGCCCATACATATTAGACTTGTATCAGTGGAATCCACCAATTTTAATGAGTTCAACTAACAATGTATGTGGGCTTTCTGACTCTTCTGTTATGGGGCGATATGGATCAGGTGTATTCTTGACAAATTTGGCAGAAGCTATCTATTCTGAGCTACTTAATTACACATTTTCCACTCTATTGAGTCAAACGTGCATCAGGCAATATGGCTACTGGCCCAATGATTGTTTGGTCAGCAACTACAAGTGCATCTCAATAAATTAGAATATCATTAAAAAGTTTTGTTTTTTCTAGTAATTCAATTGAAAAAGTGAAACACATATATTATATTGAGCCATTGCAGAGGGAACTTTTCAAGTGTTTCTTTCTGTTAATGTTAATGGTTATGGCTTACAGCCAAGGAAAACCCAACAGTCATTATCTCAGAAAATTCAAATATTATATAAGACCAACTGTAAAAAGATTATTTAACACAGAAATGTTGGCCAAATGAAAAGAATGTAATGCCCTCAATACTTGGTCAGGGCTTCTTTTGCATGAATGACTGCATCAATGCGGCAATGTGGCATGGAGGGATCAGCCTGTGGCACTGCAGAGGTGTTATGGAAGCCAGGTTGTATGATAGCAGCCTACAGCTCGTCTGCATTGTTGGGTCTAGTGTCTCTCATCTTCCTCTTGACAATACTCTATCGATTCTCTATGGGGTTAAGGTCAGGAGAGTCTGCTGGACAGACAAGCACAGTGAAACTGTGCATATTAAACCATGTATTGGTACTTTTGGCAGTGTGGACAGGTGCCATGGCCTGTTGGCAAATGAAAATTCTATCTCCAAAAACCTTGTAGGTAGAGGAAAGCATGAAGTGCTCTAGAATTTCCTGGTAGACAGCTACCTTGACTTTGGTCTTGATAAATAAAACACAGTGGACCTACACCAGCAGATGACATGGCTCCCCACACCATCACTGATTGTGGAAACTTCATACTAGACATCAAGCAGCTTGTATTGTGTACAGCCTCTCTGCTCTTCCTCTAAAAACTGGGACCTTGGTTTTCAACTGAAATGCAAAATTTACTTACTTAAAATTACTTTCACAACACCTTTGACCGCTGAGCAAAAGTCCAGTTCTTTCTCTCCTTGCCCTAGAGGGGCGCTTCTGGCATTGTCTATTGGTCATGAGTGGCTTGACACATGGAAAGCAATACTTGTAGCCCATGTCCTTGATACGTCTGTGTGTGGTGGCTCTTGAAGTGCAGAATCCAGCAGCAGTCCACTCCTTGTGAATCTCCCCCAAATGTTTAAATTAAAGTACTTTTGTGTTGGCTACCCAATATACAGTGTAGCCTGTTCTTTCTTACTAACCTTTCTTCACCTTCTGCCTTCTTTACTGGCATATTCCAGCTTCCTGGATGACTTCATTGGCCCTGGTTTATTGCTTTGGCCTGTGAATGGACCCCAGTGGTCATATTGAGCATGTTGATGTCATGAACACTGACATTATGACCATTTGAACATTGATGAACCTTGTGAATATTTACAAGTTTAATCTCGCAAGGTTTTCACAGCACTAGTTATAGATTGCGTAAGTTTAAGTGTAAACAAGGAAATATCATGTATAGAGATGAGCAAGTAGTGTTCGATCGAGTAGGTGTTCGATCGAATACTACGGTATTCGAAATACTCATACTCGATCGAACACTACTAGCTGTTCGAAGTTTAAGGTTCGATACAGAACCAGCGTTGATTTGCAGAATGCTATACAGTCGGCCAATGAACGCTGGTTCTTCTCTTACCTTTAGAAGTCTTCTCCGTGCAGCGTCCTTGCGGCGTCTTCTGGCTGGAATTCACTCTGCCTAGGCATCTCGCATGCGCAGTCGGCTCTGCCTAGGCCCCGATGCCTAGGCAGAG
Source organism: Leptodactylus fuscus (assembly GCF_031893055.1). NCBI lineage: Eukaryota > Metazoa > Chordata > Amphibia > Anura > Leptodactylidae > Leptodactylus > Leptodactylus fuscus. The sequence goes on from NC_134265.1 coordinate 250,178,074, forward strand.
TGAATTCCAACCGGAAGATGCCGCGGGGATGCTGCGCCTGGAGAAGACTTCAAGGAGAATCCAGCATGACCGTCACTCGTGGACTTGGTAAGTATAATGTTATCGAATTTTGTGTACCCCTGAAACGAGCATTTCCCCCCATAGACTATAATGGGGTTCGAAATCCATTCGAACAGTCGAACAGTGTGCGGCTGTTCGAATCGGATTTCGAATCTCGGACATTTTAGTGTTCGCTCATCTCTAATCATGTACTATAAAACACACCGTTTGTTAACGTCTAGTTTTTTGAAGATTATCCACATACTTAGACCACATGCATATCTATGTATTGCAAGTTTCTTGAATTATACAGTACTTCCTGTGTTAGAAGCAAGAGCAGATTGAATTATGTAGTATATTGAAATGTGAATATTTATTCTTTTTCATTTTCATATGTTGTCTTTCACTTGTTTTATATATGTATTAAGTAATAGATAAAATGTTATATGTATTAATAAATCAAAATATATAAATAAAATAATCTTATATATAAATGTAATTTTCTTTTATGATTCTTTTACTCTTTGCAATCTTTTGCCCCATGTTAAATTTGAAATTAATTTCTATGTATTTTTTCTTTTCTTTTTTTTGGTGACGCCATATCTGCTTAAACTCAACAAAATAGGTAAAGGCTAAATATTATGAAGTTAATCATTATTGCCTTTAGGTATCAATCAATTATAATAATACATCTAGATAGTCATTTAAGGTTTGCCATTTAAGAACTGGACAACCATACCAAATATATTCATGCCTCTGGCATCTCTTGAAACAGTTCTGCCATAATTTCCTATATCCAAAAACGATGTACTCATTCAAATATTGATGGATTGTTGTAGATGTTAACTGGGTGAGACATGCCTTCAGGTCAAACTGTTTTTCATTTAATCTAGCCATTGAAATAGATCTGCCCTCCTTTCTTAGTAAAGCAGCAGTAAATATAGAAAAAATAGCTACCGTAATTAATACTTCATTAAAGGGGTTATGCTGTTACAGACACTTATCTCCTATCCACATGGCAAGGGATAAGTATTTGATTGCTGGGGGCTCAATCGCCAGGTAGCCCAATGATCAGGTGAATGAGAACCAATAGAGTGAATAGAGCACTTAGAGGCCTCCATTTAGTCATATGGGGCTGCCGGGACTGCAGCTCCACAGAAGTGAGTAAAATCACACAAGTGCACTGGTGCTCCATTCTCAAGGAGGCCTGATTTTCATGGGGCCTTGTGATTCGGCCCTCAGTGATTGAACATTTATTCCCTGTCCCAGGGCTGGTTTTAGACAAACTGTGGGTCTGAGCAAAATTAAAAGTGGAGCCTCAAATGCTGATATACCAACAATTGCATCATCTTTTCAGTGGAAACCCCTTTAATAACTCCCCTTTCTGCCTCCAAAACAATAATAGCCCCCACTTATGCCCATAGACAATTCAAACAACCTCCCTTGTACTGTCTGAAACATTTTTTGCACCCCCTCAACAGTTATTATAGCATCTCCTTATAAATAATAGTCCCTGCTTATAAACAGTGCCCCTTATCATTAATAGTTCCCCCTTATCAGTAATAGCCCCCTCATAAATAAAAGTTCATCTCATCTTATAAAATAATAGTCCACATTATCAATATTAACCATCTTATATACAATAACCCTCTTAACAATAATACCCACTTATAAATATTAGACCTTTTGTAAATAATAGTTCCCCCTTATAAATAGCCCCATTAATAATACCCTCCTTATAAAGTTTCCTTCTTATAAATAAAAGAGACCACATTATAATAGTCTCCCATATAATTCCCTCCTTATTAAAGGCCTATTTTAAATAGTTCTTCCTTATAAATAATAGCCTGCCTTATACATAATAATTTCCTCTTATAGTAATCCCCTTATAAATAGTTTCTCCCTTATACATAAAAGCCCTTTCATAACAATCCACCTTATATATAATAGCCAATATATATATATATATATATATATATATATATATATATATATATATATATTAGTCTCCCCTAATGAATAACAGTTCCCCATTGATGTATAATAGACGCCTGTTTATATATAACAGTTCCTCCCTTATACATAATAGCCCCTTATATATAAGAGTCTCCCCCTTATAACAACCATAGTTCCTTTCCTATAGTAGCCCCCCTTATATATAATAGTTCCTCTCTTATAATAGTGCTTCATATATAAAACAGTTCCTCCATTCTAAATAATAGCCCCCTTATATATGTCTCCCCCTTATAACAGCCCCCTCATATTTAATTGTTCCCCTTTAAAATAACCCACTTATATTTAATAGCCACCCTTATATATAATAATTTCTCTCTAATAGTGTCCCTTATGTATAATAGTTCCTCCATTATAAATACTAGCCCCCTTATATTTAATAGTTCCCCCACTATAAATATTATTCCCCCTATAAATAATAGTTTGCCTCCTTAGCAGGTGATCCCTTTCCTTTACCAGAAAACAATAACTTTTGTCCTCACCTTACCACGCTCCCACAAAGAGCGGAACAGCCGAAGACTCACCCGGTAGTAGTGGCACTGTAGGCACGATGCATTGACGTAATCATGCCATCTTCCCCGCAATGTCCTCTGCACTATTGGTGGTCCTCTATAGCAGTGCAAGGACCTTTCAGCCCCCTTCTTTGTCATAGAATTAAAGCAGCAGTATCAATGTGAACGTGATACAGCTGTGGAGCCCCCGGGATCCGGAGTATCAGGCTAGAAGCTCCGAACAGGGGCCCTTTGCAATTGCCCAGTTTGCCCCTCTAATTCCAGCAATGATCTATCCTGTGGATAAAGGATAAGGGCACAACCTCTGCAATTTACTGTGATTTGGAGAGGAAACACAATGCATATGAGGCATGAAATATTTTTAAAATTAATGTATTTATTTTTTTGAAAAGTCACTTGGAATCTAACATTACTATGTTAATATAGTAAGAAAATAACAAACAACTCAACACTTTATAAGGCAACTTTCAAGATGTTATGGGTATGCATCAGATGTTATAAAATTGTTCCCATCTGCAGTCCATTTAATTATTTGATAAAGGGTACATTCACACGGAGGAAAATGGCGTTTTATTTGGCGCTGAATTTTCAGTGCCTCCCATTGATTTTAATGGGTTCTGCTAGCTTGGGAGGCTTTTTTTTTCAGCACTGAAACTTCAGTGGCAAATAAAGTGCCATTTCGCTCCATGTGAATGGACCCTTAAAGGGGTTGTCCCATCACAAGGATCCTATCTATACTGCTTGTTAATGTGGATGTAAGACTTTTCCTAAATACATTGCTTCAGCAAAACTGCTTTGTTTGTCCACTATCTTACTTTATTCAATTCATTGTTGACACAGCCCTTGACTTATCTGCTCAAAAGTCAAGTGATGTATCTGCTGCTCTCAGGGGGAGGGAGGAGGGGCTGTATCTGCTGCTCTCAGGGGGAGGGAGGAGGGGCTAAGTGCAGGGAGCCAGCCTGTGTATCTAGCTATTCCTGTGTCTACACCACATGACCTAGCTTCCTGTTAGCAGATAGGGGAGAGGAGCTGCTTTCATTTCTTCTGTTCTCCCAGTTATCAGGCTAGCTAATTCAGTTGTGTTCATTATGGCAGAGACAGGCAGTCTCTGTATGTAACACAGAATGGAGTTGCTGCTGCCTGTACTTCATAGTCCAATATGGGTGGGCGGAGCTACATGGTAATTTGGGGGTGGAGCTAAATGGCAGGTTGCATGTGAAACCCCGCCCACCAAATGATGCAAGAAACCAGGAAGAAAGAAGATTTTACAGGAGTGAAGACTGGTGAGTATGCGACGTGGGAATACCCCTTTAAGGTGTAATAACATAAGCTTACTCTCTTTCAGCCAAGAAAGGTATAGTATCATTTGATATTATCCTTTAAAAAGGCTATTTCACACCTACCTTTTGTATTTAAATTGCTTCAGTAGATTTTTAAAAAGTCAATTTTTATTCATATGCTAATTAGCCATCTCTGTGAACTATCTGCTCTATGTGTATGTGTAGCAGAGGCTGCTGTGCTGATGATTCATCTTTGCTGTGCATACACATAGAGCACACAGTGCACACAGACACTTCCGGTGCACGCTGCTCATTAGCATGTAGATAAAAACGGACTTGTTCAAAAACTACTGAGGCAGTTTACATACAAACGGTACGTGTTAAATAGCATTTCTAAAGACTATGCAAGGATGTGCTTCTAAAAATGACTTTTCCCAATGATAGAGCCCCTTTAAAGTTTATTACATAGATTGTAATGTTTGCACTAAATCATAACAACACTTTCAATAATATATTAAAAAAAAAAAAAAAAACATTTGAAAATAATAGATTTTGTACTTATTCTCACTAGCCACATATTTTTGTACAAATTTTGAGTGAAAACAGCAAAGACATAATTTGACTCTCTGGGTCTCAATGCAGAATCTATAACTGGTCTACCACGTACCTCGTGTAATTTATAATACATCACATTATGAGGCACGGGGGACAAGGGATCCGTTAGACACCAGCTCCTGACTGTAAAGTACTATTGTAAAACTGTTATGTGCTACATTGCACAGAATACCGTATACTTGGGTCCATTTTTTCTGTGATGGTTGATGTATAAGGCATACGTGTAAATGATATTTGGAAAAAATATTACATGAGGAATTCCTATGGAACATTTATAATATACGAAGTGGCAATAGAAAGCGTATTTGGTTACTATCTCCTCCTATTAAAATGTAACCTTTATTATCATTAAATACAATCATTTATTTTGCCTGCACACCAGCTAATTTGTGAGTCTGGGCAAAAAACATGAGTGCAGCTTGATATGATGAGCCAGTGATATGTGGACGATATCCACTGATTCACCACTATGCAGATTAATAACAATATCAGTTGAATAACAATTTTGGTAATTGGCAGTAAGTGAATAATACATAGTGTAAGCATCTGGGGGGTGGGGGTGATTGTCAGTAGAGAACCCTGTATCGAACAAGACATGCATCTTACTGTATCTCTTGTTGGTTTTTTAATGTTGCTCTTTTTAAAATAAAGGCAGCTTGATGGCTCAGTGGTTAACACTGAAGCCTTGCAGTGCTAGAGTCCTGGGTTTGAATCCTGCCAAGGACATCTGCAAGGAGTTTGTATGTTCTCCCCGAGTTTGCATGGGATTTATTGCACACTTCAAAGACATACTGATAGGGGAAAAAAAATAAAAAATCAGAGATAGGCTGCTGAAGAATTTTTTCTCTCTATTACTAGAGATGAGCGAGTAGTGTTCGATCGAATAGGTGTTCGATCGAATACTACGGTATTCGAAATACTCGTACTCGATCGAACACTACTAGCTGTTCGAAGTTTAAGGTTCGATGCAGAACCAGCGTTGATTGGCAGGATGCTATACATTCTGCCAATCAACGCTGGTTCTTCTCTTACCTTTAGAAGTCTTCTCCGTGCAGCGTCCCCGCGGTGTCTTCTGGCTGGAATTCACTCTGCCTAGGTATCCGGCCTAGGCAGAGCCGACTGCGCATGCGTGGGCATGCCCTCGCATACGCAGTTGGCTCTGCTCAGGCGTCGGGCCGGGCATAGTCGACCGCGCATGCGCAGTCGGCTCTGCCTAGGCCCCGAAGCCTAGGCAGAGTGAATTCCAGCCGGAAGAAGACGGGGGGACGCTGCGTCGGGAGAAGACTTCAAGGAGGATCCAGCCTGACCATCACTCGTGGACTTGGTAAGTATAATTTGATTGAATTTTGCATACCCCTGAAACGAGCATTTCCCCCATAGACTATAATGGGGTTCGAAATCCGTTCGAACAGTCGAACAGTGTGCGGCTGTTCGAATCGGATTTCGAACCTCGGACATTTTAGTGTTCGCTCATCTCTATCTATTACTGCTGCTGGGGCTGCAATTTAACCCCTTACACTATGGTGATTTTTCATTTTGTTTTTTCCTCCTTACCTTTCGAAAACCATAACTTTTGCATTCTTCTGTTCACAAAGCTATATGAGGTCTTGTTTTCTACAAGACAAATTGTATTTCCTGCTGGTACATTTTAATGTTCTAAACTAGAGATGAGCGAACAGTGTTCTATCGAACACATGTTCGATCGGATATCAGGGTGTTCGCCATGTTCGAATCGAATCGAACACCGTGTGGTAAAGTGCGCCAAAATTCGATTCCCCTCCCACCTTCCCTGGCGCCTTTTTTGCACCAATAACAGTGCAGGGGAGGTGGGACAGGAACTACGACACCGGGGGCATTGAAAAAAATTGGAAAAAGTCATTGGCTGCCGAAATCAGGTGACCTCCATTTTAGACGAATAGTGGATTTCAAATCCGGGTCATATGAGAATGTGAACTTTGTGACTATGAGACAGGGATAGCTGTACAGGCAGGGATAGCTAGGGATAACCTTTATTTAGGGGGGAATGTTATTAAAAATAACTTTTTGGGGCTCTATCGGGTGTGTAATTGTGATTTTTGTGAGATAAACTTTTTCCCATAGGGATGCATTGGCCAGCGCTGATTGGCCAGAGTACGGAACTCGACCAATCAGCGCTGGCTCTGCTGGAGGAGGCGGAGTCTAAGATCGCTCCACACCAGTCTCCATTCAGGTCCGACCTTAGACTCCGCCTCCTCCAGCAGAGCCAGCGCTGATTGGCCGAATTCCGTACTCTGGCCAATCAGCACTGGCTAATGCATCGTATTGGCGTGATGAAGCAGTGCTGAATGTGTGTGCTTAGCACACACATTCAGCTCTACTTCATCGGGCTAATAGAATGCATTGGCCAATCAGCGCTGGCCAATGCATTCTATTAGCTTGATGAAGCAGAGTGTGCACAAGGGTTCAAGCGCACCCTCGGCTCTGATGTAGTAGAGCCGAGGCTGCACAAGGGTTCAAGCGCACCCTCGGCTCTGATGTAGCAGAGCCGAGGGTGCACTTGAACCCTTGTGCAGCCTCGGCTCTGCTACATCAGAGCCGAGGGTGCGCTTGAACCCTTGTGCACCCTCGGCTCTGCTACATCAGAGCCGAGGGTGCGCTTGAACCCTTGTGCACACTCTGCTTCATCAAGCTAATAGAATGCATTGGCCAGCGCTGATTGGCCAATGCATTCTATTAGCCCGATGAAGTAGAGCTGAATGTGTGTGCTAAGCACACACATTCAGCACTGCTTCATCACGCCAATACGATGCATTAGCCAGTGCTGATTGGCCAGAGTACGGAATTCGGCCAATCAGCGCTGGCTCTGCTGGAGGAGGCGGAGTCTAAGGTCGGACCTGAATGGAGACTGGTGTGGAGCGATCTTAGACTCCGCCTCCTCCAGCAGAGCCAGCGCTGATTGGCCGAATTCCGTACTCTGGCCAATCAGCGCTGGCCAATGCATTCTATTAGCCCGATGAAGTAGAGCTGAATGTGTGTGCTTAGCACACACATTCAGCTCTACTTCATCGGGCTAATAGAATGCATTGGCCAATCAGCGCTGGCCAATGCATTCTATTAGCGTGAACTGAGTTTGCACAGGGGTTCTAGTGCACCCTCGGCTCTGCTACATCAGATTGCTACATCTGATGTAGAAGTGCCGAGTGTGCATCAGATGTGTAGTTGAGCAAAACTGACTCAGCACTGCTAAGTCTGCATTCGCATAGGAATGCATTGGCCAGCCTTCGGCCAATCAGCGCTGGCTCTGCCGGAGGAGGCGGAGTCTAAGGTCGGACCTGAATGGAGACTGGTGTGGAGCGATCTTAGACTCCGCCTCCTCCAGCAGAGCAAGCGCTGATTGGTCGAGTTCCGTACTCTGGCCAATCAGCACTGGCCAATGCATTTCTATGGGGAAAAGTTAGCTTGCGAAAATCGCAAACTGACAGGGATTTCCATGAAATAAAGTGACTTTTATGCCCCCAGACATGCTTCCCCTGCTGTCCCAATGTCATTCCAGGGTGTTGGTATCATTTCCTGGGGTGTCATAGTGGACTTGGTGACCCTCCAGACACGAATTTGGGTTTCCCCCTTAACGAGTATATGTTCCCCATAGACTATAATGGGGTTCGAAACCCATTCGAACACTCGAACAGTGAGCGGCTGTTCGAATCGAATTTCGAACCTCGAACATTTTAGTGTTCGCTCATCTCTATTCTAAACCAGTGGTGCTCAACCTGTGGTATGCGTATATCAGGTGTTATGCTGCAGCATGTACATACAACCAACGTTCTGGAAGTGATAGATTCAATAAGTGCTCAGGTTCCAAGGCTTCTGAAGAGCTAGCCCTGCCCAAAACCACCCACAATCTTCAAATACCATGACAAAATGGCTGCAAAGCAGAGGCAAGTATCAGAAGACCTTGTGTCAGGGTTAATGGAATGGGTTTCATCTACAGCAATGGATAGTCTTTTCTGAATAGATAGATTCTCATCTATGATGAGTGGAAAGTTTGTAAGAAATTAAAAGACTCTCAGAACATTTTGTGTCTGTCACAGTTGCCACCAAAACCAAAGGGATTTACTTGGCACTAAAGATGAGCGAGTACTATTCGAAACAGCCGTTTCAAATAGCACGCACCCATAGGAATGAATGGAAGCGGCCAGCATGCAGATTTTGCCGGTGACCGGCCGCTTAACCTCCTGCGTCCATTCATTCCTAAGGGTGCGTGCTATTCGAAAGAGTACTTGGAATTTTTTCGTGAGGCTTGAAAAGTTTGAGAAACAGTGTTCTACACAATTCAGCAGGAAACAAGAAAAAAATTATATTTTAGCATTTAGATGTTTTGTTTTTATTCCCATTATGACGTTCCCAATATGTGATAAAAACTTTGATATATTACCTTCTCCCGCATCTTTAGATATGGTGATACCTAATATGTTTATTTTGGCCAAGCATCGTACATGAGAAAATCTATGATGACAGACGGGGGAGCATTTGATAGACTCCCAGTGTTTTGCCCCCTTTGACAATGAATGGGAGGACAATCACTTCCAATTTGGCAACACCCATGTGCTGCAACGGATAAAATAGTAACTAAACTTTCGTACAACTTTTCATTTTCTGGCAGTATTTTTGTCAATAATACATTTTGTAAAATACTTTATTAACACATTTTGTCTCCTTTCTGTGAAATCCTACATTTTTCACTCTTTTATTTGTTTCTGTATGAAGTGCTGTCTCTACCTGTCACTGAATGTTACTATGTATGGGAGTACGGGGCTGTGTTGTAGCAAAAATGATATCGCTACATTATAAAACATACAAACATGCTCTTGGTTTCATATTAAAGAGGAAATTTTCTTCTATTGCAGTGCTATGGAAATCAAGCAGAAAGTGTATTCGGAACGATATCAGCAAAAATTTCCTCTATACAAATAAGAAATTTGTTAGAGTACAGTTTTTATGACTGATTTATGCTTGTTTCATTCAGAACTCAAATAGCTGCTGAGCTTAGATTGAAATTTGCATAAAAACTCTGATGAGCAAAATGTTGTTTATTGCAGTTTTTTTTATACAAAAATCATTTTTCCTGTTTATATATCAATAAAATATGCAAAATAGTCTGATGGAAGTCGAAAACCTAAAATACATGTACCTATAATTGTACTATTTATTTCTACTCTGAGCCAATGAACAATTAATGATTGCCAATAGTTTTATAGTATATTTACGATACTATACAGTATTATTATATCTTTGGCTACTATTATTTTTTTTTTTTATAGGAGGTTGTTCCACAAATATTTCATGCCTACATCCATTCATAAATACGGGAAAGGGAAAAAGGAAAAAAAAACACTACAGTCCCTGACAAAAGTTCTGTCGCTTATCCATGTTGTGGAATCAAAAGCTTATAAACTAACTTTAAATTCATTCATTGGTTTTAGAAATGACTCATATGAAAGCTGAAACCCTCCCAAATGTTTTTTTTGTTAAGAAAATAAATTGGCTTCACTGCTGAATTATTGATCATTTAATGAACACAGAAAGGTCAGATTTTGGCAAGACAAAAGTTTTGTCACCCACATAAAGTAATGTGAAAATCAAACCAATAATTCAGTTCAAATACAAAGATATGTTTCCTAACATTGGTGAATGAAGTTGTGGTGCTATTAGAGCCATGTTTAATATTTTGTGTGACTTCCATGAACTTGAAGGGCGGCATCCATGCGTTTCAACAATGATTCATACAATTTATTGATGAAGTCATCAGTAATAGTAGAGAATGCAGTCCTACATGCCTCCCAGAGTTGTCTGCCAAGCTTCCACTTTCATCCTACCCCAAACATGCTCAATGATGTTCATGTCTGGTGACTGGGCTGGCCAGTGCTGGAGCACCTTCATCTTCTTTGCCTTGAGGAACTTTAACCACTTCAGTACCGGGCCAATTTGTGGTCCAGGACCAGACACATTTTAGGTTTATTTTGTATGTGCGGTTTTGAGGTCTGTAACATTTTTCCCGTATGTCTCAGTCAACTAATTTTTGTCTTTTTTCGGGGACACATAGGGCTTTATTTTTATGTTATCTTTATTTTCGAATGTGTTTTAATTTTTTTTATATCTGGGAAAATATAAACAAAATAGGAAGGAAATTGTGTCTGGTTTTCAATTTATTTATTTTTTTTAAAATTTAATAAACACAAAGTGTCACTGAAAAACTTTATAAAATAGTTTTTCCTCTCCGTTATGGTAATTTTTATTTTGTATGGTGTCGTCGGGGGTGGGGCTATAACCTTTAATAACGCCGTTTTATTAGCGTATTATTTATTTATTTTTTATTATTATTTTATTTACATTTTTTAAAAAACTTTTTTATTATATTTTTATTTTATTTTTTTTCCAGATTGTGTCCCCATAAAGTCATAAGAGACCTTTGGGGACATCTGATCACTTTTTTTTTTGTACTGGAGGCTGATTTCTCCTATAACTGGGGCTGGTACATTTAACCTCAGATACAGGAGAAATCCAACCTCTTGCACACTGCTACATGGTATACAGAGCTGATCTGAGTCCTGTAGGACCCAGCAGCTCTGGCAGGACACTAAGCCCGACGGATCACGTGTCTGCCGGGTCAGAGGGCAGCTGATTTATGGCTGCGTCCATAGCTGTGTATACAGCGCTCATTGAGTGCTGTATACACAGCGATCGAGATAGCAGGGGAGGTAATAAATCTTCCCTGCTATCTCTCTAGGAGCTCCGGCTGAAGTTACAGCCGGCTCCTAGTGAAAGCAGCTACACGGTCTCCGTGCAGCTGCTGTGTTCTGGTGGACGTACAGGTACGTCCTGGCAGAACTAGGCAACCACTTCCCGGACGTATATAGTCTATGGGCGGTCCGAAAGTGGTTAATGTAGAGATGGATGTATGAGATGGTGCACCATCCAAATTTGACCCCTTTTATGATTGGGAATGTAAAAGGAGGATAATACTTGTTGATATTTTAGGCTATTGATATTGCCTTCCACCTTGCAAATGTTTTGCATACCCCCATACTGAATGTAACTCAAGACCATGATCTTACACCCAGAAAACAGTTAAGTTTGGTGGTGGAATCTTGGATCAATACGGGCTCCAGTAGGTCTCCTGCAGTATTTGCGATGGCTGTTGTGTAATTCAACTGAAGATTCATCTGAGAAATCCACCTTCTGCCACTTTTCCAGAATCCATCCGTTTAGTAGGCTGTGAGCCTTTAATTGCCTTTTGTTTAGTGATGGCTTCTGGGCACTAATTCGACCCTGGAAGACATTTCGAGGCAGAATCCTACAAACTGTTCTAGTTGACACAGGGACTTGAGGTGACCAGATGTGTTGGAGCTCTGCTGCAGTGGAAGAGGGGCTGGTTTTGATTTTCTAACCAACAAACGTTCCTCCTGAGCAGTTGTCTTGCGGGGTCTGCCGGACCTGGGCTTTTCAAAAACATCTCCAATCTGTTCAAATCTTTTTTTTAAATTCTTTGTACTTGATGCTGAGACACATTAAAGGTGCTAGCCATCTCTGCAGTGGATCTGGTCTTCAGCTTCTTGATAATCAAGGCTATGGTCGCAGGGTTGATTTTTGGCATGTTGTCAGAGGCAAAGTTGCAGTTCAAGTGAAGGTTTGGGGTGCTGGAGTTCCTCTTATACACACCCACTAATTAACTGATAAATTAGTGAGCACCAGCGAGGCTGTACACTGGGATTGGGGGCATCACATGACAAGGCGACAAAACTTCCAGACCGCCCATAGACTATATACATCTGGAAAGTGGTTGCCTTGTTCTGACAGGACGTGCTGGTACATCCTGTCAGAACACAGCTATTGCATGAGATTGTGCAATTGATGAAACTAGGAGCCAGCTGTAACTTCAGCCGGAGCTCCCAGAGAGAAGACAGGGAAGGTTTATTCCCACCCCTGCCTCTCGATCACTGTGTATACAGCACTCAATGAGCCATGTGATCCGCTGGGATCAGTATCTTGCAAGAGCTGCTTGGACGTACAGGACCCAGATCAGCTCTGTATACTGTGTATAAAACGTGCAGGAGGCTGTATTCCTCCTACAACTGGGGCTAAATGTACCAGCCCCAGTTGCAGGGGAAATCAGCCTCCCTAACAAAGAAAAAAGTGATAAGATGTCCCCAAAGGTCTCTTAAGACCTTATGGGGACATCATTTGAAAAAATAAAAAATAAAAAAGTTAAAAAAAAAAAAAAAAATTAAACAAAATAATGTAAAAAATAAGTAAAATAAGTATTATTATTATTATTATTATTATTATTATTATTATTATTACTAAGATGGCCCACCAAAGTGACATATATTCCATTATCGTCTATCCTTTCACATATAGGTTAAAGCTAACAGTATTTTTACATGCAATCAAAAATCCTCTAAATTGTTAGTGGTATATTTTAGTGAAGCCAGGACTTTGAATTCTATGAACATCACATTCAAGAATATGTGTTTTTTTGAGCACAGAGTGCATCACTATCCAAGGACCTTAGTTTCTGCCCACATATAGGCCCTTATAACTGGACTGTTAAGTCCTTTGGCATTTAAAAGCCACTTTAATTAGCATAGTAACTACTCAAGTTATGTTGTGAATGAGGTGACCTATACATCATCAGTATGACCCTTTGGGGTGATAGTATAATACCATAGAGTAAGATAACATTGAAGTGTATGATAATTAAATTTAATAACCAACTGAAGGTACAGAGGATGGAGCACACAACTTGGTAGAAGTAACAATAAAGTAAATATCAGGCTAATAGTATAGAGAACTACACTAAGTGTGATAGATTGTAAGCTCTTTTGAGCAGGGCCCTCAGTCCCATTGTGTGAAATGACGTTCTTTGTTATGTATGTCTGTATCTCAACCCTATAAATTGTACAGTGCTGCGGAATATGTTGGCGCTATATAAATAAAATGTATTATTATTATTATTATTATTATTATTATTATTATTATTATTATAAGAACCAGAGCTGATTCAAACTGGAGGGAAAAGTCAGTATAAACGGAGAACCAAAATCATCAGCTTATCACCGAAACATAGATACTGGGTGTACCTCAAGGGCAAGAATTGGCAGTTTTCCAGTCCTTTTAAAGATATTGTGTAGCTGGTTTACCGCAATCCTACAATTTAGTGCTAGTAAGTTCCATTGTGGTAGGAAGGCTCTTCATTCTTCTATTGTTTTCACTATATTTAGGTTATTGTTGTCAGATACCAGGTAGATCACTGGTAGGAGCAACATAAAACATAACTTTTAATTCAATAATTTATTAAAATAGGTGCTAATAAATTAAAAAATGTAAAAGTGATACATCATAGGGTGAAGACTCTAAAACCTCTTTCAATTTCCTATTCAATATCTAGCTTATTCCCTACAGGTGCAGTGATCAGAAGGTAATGAACAATTGCTGTAAAACTGCAGTAGATACAAAGGACACTTTGTATGCAGATAAGAATAGAAGCCAGTGGATAGTTATTCAATTAGCTGAAGTAGTCCTATCATGTTTTAAAAGAGACTACATATATCCTGGGGACAGGTTGTGGATGGCTTTGTATGTTAATGTTAGTAACTTGAACTCAATTCACTGGGTAAAGGGTAGCCAGTGAAGGGATTGGCAGAGGGGAGCAGCCAACGAAGAACAGGGGGCGAGGGGAATTAAGCAAGCAGCACGGTTTAAGGTAGACTGGAGGGGGGCGAGAGTGTTCACTGGGAGTCCATGGAGAAGCATGTTGCAGTAATCTAGTTGGGAAATTATGAGGGAATGGACTAGCATCTTAGCAGTTTCAGTTGAGAAAGGAGCGGATTTGAAGGATGTTCTTGAGTTGGAGGCAGCAGGAAGTGTTGAGGGTTTGAACGTGCAACTTGAAGGATAAGTCGGAGTCCAGGGTTCCCAGGGTTCCAGGGAGTCCCAAGGCATAGGACCCATGGGACAGAGGTAAGTGTGGTTCTGTTAAATTTGATAGATGGGTGAGGTAGAGGGGCCAAAGCGGTAGGAGAGAAAGGAGGCTACGGCTGCTAAAAAATCTGGAACTCTGGCCAACAAAGAGGTAATATCTGGTCCAGAGAGGTATACTTAGGTGTCATTAGCATAGAAATGGTATTGAAAACCATGACATTCTATGAGTTGGCCCAGGCCAAGGGTGTAGATGGAGAACTGGAGAGGTCCTAGGACGGAGCCTTGGGGGACACTTACAGAAAGAGGACATGGCGAGGAGGTGGTATGCAAGTGGGAGATACTGAATGTGCGGTTGGTGAGGTATGAGGAGATCTAGGAAAGGGCCAGTCTGAGATACCAAGGGATGAGAGAGTTTCTAACAGGAGGGAGTGGTCAACTGTGTCAAAGGCAAAGGAGGGGTCAAGGAGGAGGAGGACAGAGTAGTGACACTTCGCTTTGGCAGTTAGAAGATCATTGGTGACTTTGGTTAGGGTATTTTCAGTGCAGTGACCGGGTCTGAAGCCTGACTGTTGTCAAAAAGCAGGTTGGCCAAGAGATAGGAGGACAGTTCTGAGTGGACATATTGCTCAAGCAGTTTTGAGGCGTATGGGAACAGTGAGATGGGACGATAGTTGGTTGGAGAAGATGGGTCGAGGGACAGTTTCTTAAGTATAGGACAGTGTCATGTTTTAAGGCAGAACTGAAGGATCCTTTGGTTAGGAATAGGTTGAAGAGATGGGTTAGGGCTGGGGTGATGACTTCAGTGAGTTTGGGGATGAAATGTGACTGGATCGGGTCAAGCGCGCAGGAGGTGAGGTGGAATTTAGAAATTAGGGTGGAGAGCTTTTAGTCAGTGATGGTGGAGAAACAGGTTAAAGATGAAGAGCACTGAGCAGTTTGGTAGAGTGGTTGCTGGAAGTGTAGAGTGAGACTGTCTCTGATGGTTTCAATTTTACTTTCTTACCACATGCAAATAATTTTTTGACTTTCAATTATATCAGTTTGTATGAATTAGTTCTAATATGTCTGCAGAAAATGGCACATAAAACATGGCTAATAAGTAAATAACCAGAGGTTTGCAGATGTAGATGACAACTTCACTTTAATATAGATAAATTGTACTATATACAGTTTTGTGGACCCAAATCTCCTATGAAATAATTCTGGATACTTTCAGAACAGACAATTGTCTTCTAGAGAGTTTATACAGTCCTATGAAAAAGTTTGGGCACCCCTATTAATCTTAATCATTTTTAGTTCTAAATATTTTGGTATTTGCAACAGCCATTTCAGTTTGATATATCTAATAACTGATGGACACAGTAATATTTCAGGATTGAAATGAGGTTTATTGTACTAACAGAAAATGTGCAATATGCATTAAACCAAAATTTGACCGGTGCAAAAGTATGGGCACCTCAACAGAAAAGTGACATTAATATTTAGTAGATCCTCCTTTTGCAAAGATAACAGCCTCTAGTCGCTTCCTGTAGCTTTTAATCAGTTCCTGGATCCTGGATAAAGGTATTTTGGACAAACAATTCAAGTTCAGTTAAGTTAGATGGTCGCCGAGCATGGACAGCCCGCTTCAAATCATCCCACAGATGTTCAATGATATTCAGGTCTGGGGACTGGGATGGCCATTCCAGAACATTGTAATTGTTCCTCTGCATGAATGCCTGAGGATTTGGAGCGGTGTTTTGGATCATTGTCTTGCTGAAATATCCATCCCCGGCGTAACTTCAACTTCGTCACTGATTCTTGAACATTATTCTCAAGAATCTGCTGATACTGAGTGGAATCCATGCGACCCTCAACTTTAACAAGATTCCCGATGCCGGCATTGGCCACACAGCCCCAAAGCATGATGGAACCTCCACCAAATTTTACAGTGGGTAGCATGTGTTTTTCTTGGAATGCTGTTTCTTTTTGGACGCCATGCATAACGCCTTTTTTTATAACCAAACAACTCAATTTTTGTTTCCAAAATGAAGCTGCCTTGTCCAAATGTGCTTTTTCATACCTCAGGCAACTCTATTTGTGGCGTACGTGCAGAAACGGCTTCTTTCTCATCACTCTCCCATACAGCTTCTATTTGTGCAAAGTGCGCTGTATAGTTGACCGATGCACAGTGACACCATCTGCAGCAAGATGATGCTGCAGCTCTTTGGAGGTGGTCTGTGGATTGTCCTTGACTGTTCTCACCATTCTTCTTCTCTGCCTTTCTGATATTTTTCTTGGCCTGCCACTTCTGGGCTTAACAAGAACTGTCCCTGTGGTCTTCCATTTCCTTACTATGTTCCTCACAGTGGAAACTGACAGGTTAAATCTCTGAGACAGCTTTTTGTATCCTTCCGCTGAACAACTATGTTGAACAATCTTTGTTTTCAGATCATTTGAGAGTTGTTTTGAGTAGCCCATGATGCCACTCTTCAGAGGAGATTCAAATAGTAGAACAACTTGCAATTGGCCACCTTAAATACCTTTTCTCATGATTGGATACACCTGGCTATGAAGTTCAAAGCTCACTGAGGTTACAAAACCAATTTTGTGCTTCAGTAAGTCAGTAAAAAGTAGTTAGGAGTATTCAAATCAATAAAATGATAAGGGTGCCCATACTTTTGCACCGGTCAAATTTTGGTTTAATGCATATTGCACATTTTCTGTTAGTACAATAAACCTCATTTCAATCCTGAAATATTACTGTGTCCATCAGTTATTAGATATATCAAACTGAAATGGCTGTTGCAAACACCAAAATATTTAGAACTAAAAATGATTAAGATTAATAGGGGCGCCCAAACTTTTTCATAGGACTGTATAACATGCTACATTAATCCACACTTTCTCCACAAACATTATGTAAAACAAGATGTTACAATGACAACAGATTGCAGGATAGTTAACAAATTTATTACAATGACTGAAAGAAAGGAATTTCTATATATTAAATACTTCTAACAAATTAATTCTTTTATGCTGAAATCTTCAGGCAGCGGGTGAATAAAATCATCAATGGGAATTCAGTCCTTCTAAATCACCCTTCAGCATCTGCTAATAGAAATGTCAGGCAAAACGTTATATCATACGTACCTGAGCAAGACAGAACTCACAAGCAGTATATGCCGTGTTTCACAACACATGGGATTCCAAAGTACTCAAGCACATTTCTTGGAAAAGCAAGATATCAATCAAATGTGTTGCATCATTGGAGCTTTACATAACCACATGAGGAAAAGAACTACAAATCAGGGCATAGATCTACCAATAGCAATAAGCTATATAAGAAACACTAAATGGACACCAAAATCATTTATCACTAAAAAATGCAACAATGCTAACAATTCTACAATATTTAAAATCATATTAAATGGCTAAAGTGATAGATTTCCATAACTGATTAGCTATGATGGATCGATTGTTTGATCCACTGATACCCAGCTGACCCCAAGAATTGCATTAGGTGTCCTAACCTGGTGTGGTGAATATGGTTTGTTTTTTTTGTTTTTTTTTTTTTTTTTGTTTTTTTTTGGGGGGGGGTGATGTTTAGCATATGTAGAGTCAGACTAAATTAAAGTGGACAGAAGTATAGATGCTTTGGGAACTGACAAACCTAAAAAGAGTGTAAAGCTACTGGGGCAGATATCAAAGAGATATGACGTAACAGCATAGCAGTCTGGCAGTCCCGGGCTTGACAACAAGAACAAAGCAGATTCATATACTGTATGCAGTAATATAGGAATTATTGCAGGTAAGATGCTGGACAAGCCAAGGACTTTGCAACAGAAGCTATGTCATGTCATGACAAGTAATATAAGACTTAAAGAATGGGGGCCACACGGTGGCTCAGTGGTTAGCACTGCAGCCTTGCAGCGCTAGAGTCCTGGTGTTCAAATCCCGCCAAGGGCAAAAAAAAACCCATCTGCAAGGAGTTTGTATGTTCTCCCCGTGTTTGCATGGATTTCCATCCCATATTCCAAAAAAAAAAAAGACATACTGATAGGGAAAAATGTACATTGTGAGCTCTATGTGGGGCTCACAATCTACATTTAAAAAAAAAAAAGAATATCCACTGATACCAACGTTGTGACATTTTTAAAACAAATAATTTAAGAACAATTCTTTCAATATCCTAAGCATGAAGTCCAGACACGCACCATCCAGCATCCCTGTTAAACTCTTATATGAAAGGCAACAGCGGGTTGGTTTGAAGGATGACATTGAAAATATGGAAAGATGTACATTACATTCTGATAGTAATTGAGAGTTTAAGTAATTTAAAGGGATTCTACCATTAAACCACTTTTTTTTTCTGGTTGACACGTCGGAATAGCCGTAAGAAAGGCTATTCTTCTCCTATCTTTAGATGTCTTCTCCATGCCGCTGTTCGTTATATGAGCTGTTTTTTGTCGCTATGCAAATGAGTTCTCTCGCAGCACTGGAGCCGGCCCCAGCACTCAAACAGCACCGGGGGCGTCCCCAATGCTGCGAGAGAACTCTCCAGCGCCACCTCTATCTTCTTCAGGAACATACTCTTCACGCGTCTTCTTCCGGCGCAGGCAGTCAAACTTGTAGGCCTCGGGCCTCGTGCCACACAGTAAGTAAGCGGTCATTTTCTTGTGGCCTGTGGGCATGTGCAGTCGGCTCTGCCTGAGGCACGAGGCCTACAAGTTTGACCGCCTGTGCCAGAAGAAGATGTGTTCCTGAAAAAGATGGACGCAGCGCTGGAGAGTTCTCTTGCAGCACTGGGGACACCCCAGTGCTATTTGAGCGCTGGGGCCCGCCTCCAGAGCTGCGAGAACTCATTTGCATACCGAAGAAAACCGGGATTTCTAAGCAACAGTGGCGCGGAGAAGACGTCTAAAGGTAGGAGAATAGCTTTTCTTAAGGCTATTCCTATGTTTCAACCAGAAAAAAAGTGTTTTAATGGTAGAATCCCTTTAAGACTTTTCATATCCTTATATTGTTTAACATTTTATCCATGAATTTGCTATCAAGATAACCCCATTCAGATAAATGGAACCGATTTTTAGTTACAGAAATTTTTGCAACAAATCCACCATATGTGAATTCCTCCTTAGATTTTGCTCTTTTAAAATGATCAGAGAAATACAGTAGCAAGTAAAACTACCAAGTATAGCCACAATACAAATGTATGACTCTGTGCTTGATAAGGGAGGGTTCACACCTGTGCAGGATGTATCAATGCAAATCACTTCCTAATATATATTCTATTTAAATTCAGCACCATTTAGGGCGGGTTCACACCTGCGTCCGGTCTCCGCTTTGCAGGTTTCGGTCTTCTGCCTGAGAAACTGGACAGGAGACGGAAACCTGGCAGTCAGTTTTCAAATCCATTCACTTGAATGGGTTTGCAAAGTGTCCGCCCGTGAGCGAAACTGTACATATCCGACTTTGGGTCTGGTTAAAAAAAAACATGTCGCCACAGAGAGGCACAAGATGCTCACAGGCGGACACTTAGCAAACCCATTCAAGTGAATGGGTTTGAAAACTGACTGCTGGGTTTCCGTCTCCTGTCCAGTTTCTCAGGCAGAAGACGGAAAGCCACAAAGTGGAGACCGGGCGCAGGTGTGAACTAAATGTTGAATACTGATCTGATCTGTCAGACTCCTGTCCTAAGTATGGATCATCACAAAAGTTATTAAGTCTGGAAAACATAGATTTTATTTTTATTTATTTTTTTAATTTCAAACATAATATTTGCATTCTTTGATTGTATGAGAATATAACAAAAAAAATGGTCTGCATATGGTCAACTCTTTCCTGTATTAATTTTCATTGGTTTTATTTTTTATTTTAATATTTTTTCTTTTTCTCCATATCTGGAGCTATCATACATCTCCTCAAAGGAGAGCTACTTTGATTGTGACCTTATTCAGACAAATAGCTACTTTATACTGGGGGCATGGAAGACCTAGTAGCACATAGGTACATGGCCAATACCTATGACCCCTACAATCACAGGCTTCAAGAAGGCCCTGAAGACTCACCTATTCAGGAAGGCCTACAACCTCCAATAACACTATCACCGCACTGCCATCTGAACTGTCTCCCCCTCTCCTTCTGTCTCTATCCCCCCTTCCCTCATAGATTGTAAGCCCTCGCGGGCAGGGCCCTCTACCCCACTGTGCCAGTCGGTCATTGTTAGTATTTAGAGATGAGCGAACAGTGTTCTATCGAACTCATGTTCGATCGGATATTAGGCTGTTCGGCATGGTCAAATTGAATCGAACACCGCGTGGTAAAGTGCGCCATTACTCGATTCCCCTCCCACCTTCCCTGGCGCCATTTTTGCTCCAATAACAGCGCAGGGTAGGTGGGACAGGAACTACGACACCGGTGACGTTGAAAAAAGTAGGCAAAACCCATTGGCTGCCGAAAACATGTGACCTCTAATTTAAAAGAACAGCGCCGCCCAGCTTCGCGTCATTCTGAGCTTGCAATTCACCGGGGACGGAGGTTTCCGTCCAGTTAGCTAGGGCTTAGATTCTGGGTAGGCAGGGACAGGCTAGGATAGGAAGGAGAAGACAACCAACAGCTCTTGTAAGAGCTAAATTCCAGGGAGAAGCTTGTCAGTGTAACGTGGCACTGACGGGCTCAATCGCCGCAACCCAGCTTTCCCAGGATCCTGAATGGAATACACTGACAGTGTATTCCCGTATACCCAATATATACCCCCGATACCCGTTCCAACGGTGTGCCCCCCCACCTTCACCTCAGAAATACCCTGCAAGTCCCCTAGCAATAGAATTGGGGCTATATACACCCACAATTTTTGCTACTGCCATATAGTGCCATTGTCTCACTGGGAATTCAAAGAATATATTGGGGTTACGTGCACCCACAATTTTTGCTACTGGTATATAGTGCCATTGTCTCACTGGGAATTCAAAGAATATATGGGGGTTACGTGCACCCACAATTTTTGCTACTGGTATATAGTGCCATTGTCTCACTGGGAATTCAAAGAATATATGGGGGTTATGTGCACCCACAATTTTTGCTACTGCTATATAGTTCCAGTTTCTGACTGGTAATTCAAAGAATATATTGGGGTTACGTGCACCCACAATTTTTGCTACTGGTATATAGTGCCATTGCCTGACTGGGAATTCAAAGAATATATGGGGGTTACGTGCACCCACAATTTTTGCTACTGGTATATAGTGCCATTGTCTCACTGGGAATTCAAAGAATATATTGGGGTTACGTGCACCCACAATTTTTGCTACTGGTATATAGTGCCATTGTCTCACTGGGAATTCAAAGAATATATGGGGGTTATGTGCACCCACAATTTTTGCTACTGCTATATAGTTCCAGTTTCTGACTGGTAATTCAAAGAATATATTGGGGTTACGTGCACCCACAATTTTTGCTACTGGTATATAGTGCCATTGCCTGACTGGGAATTCAAAGAATATATGGGGGTTACGTGCACCCACAATTTTTGTTACTGGTATATAGTGCCATTGTCTCACTGGGAATTCAAAGAATATATGGGGGTTACGTGCACCCACAATTTTTGCTACTGGTATATAGTGCCATTGTCTCACTGGGAATTCAAAGAATATATGGGGGTTATGTGCACCCACAATTTTTGCTACTGCTATATAGTTCCAGTTTCTGACTGGTAATTCAAAGAATATATTGGGTTTACATGCACCCACAATTTTTGCTACTGGTATATAGTGCCATTGCCTGACTGGGAATTCAAAGAATATATGGGGGTTACGTGCACCCACAATTTTTGCTACTGGTATATAGTGCCATTGTCTCACTGGGAATTCAAAGAATATATTGGGGTTACGTGCACCCACAATTTTTGCTACTGGTATATAGTGCCATTGTCTGACTGGGAGTTCAAAGAATATATGGGGGTTACGTGCACCCACAATTTTTGCTACTGGTATATAGTGCCATTGTCTGACTGGGAGTTCAAAGAATATATGGGGGTTACGTGCACCCACAATTTTTGCTACTGGTATATAGTGCCATTGTCTCACTGGGAAATCAAAGAATATATTGGGGTTACGTGCACCCACAATTTTTGCTACTGGTATATAGTGCCATTGTCTCACTGGGAATTCAAAGAATATATTGGGGTTACGTGCACCCACAATTTTTGCTACTGGTATACAGTACCATTGTCTCACTGGGAATTCAAAGAATATATTGGGGTTACGTGCACCCACAATTTTTGCTACTGGTATACAGTGCCATTGTCTCACTGGGAATTTAAATAATATATGGGGGTTACGTGCACCCACAATTTTTGCTACTGGTATATAGTGCCATTGTCTCACTGGGAATTCAAAGAATATATGGGGGTTACGTGCACCCACAATTTTTGCTACTGGTATATAGTGCCATTGTCTCACTGGGAATTCAAAGAATATGTTGGGGTTACGTGCACCCACAATTTTTGCTACTGGTATATAGTGCCATTGTCTCACTGGGAATTCAAAGAATATATGGGGGTTATGTGCACCCACAATTTTTGCTACTGCTATATAGTTCCAGTTTCTGACTGGTAATTCAAAGAATATGTTGGGGTTACGTGCACCCACAATTTTTGCTACTGGTATATAGTGCCATTGCCTGACTGGGAATTCAAAGAATATATGGGGGTTACGTGCACCCACAATTTTTGCTACTGGTATATAGTGCCATTGTCTGACTGGGAATTCAAAGAATATATGGGGGTTACGTGCACCCACAATTTTTGCTACTGGTATATAGTGCCATTGTCTCACTGGGAATTCAAAGAATATATGGGGGTTATGTTCACCCACAATTTTTGCTACTGCTATATAGTTCCAGTTTCTGACTGGTAATTCAAAGAATATATTGGGGTTACGTGCACCCACAATTTTTGCTACTGGTATATAGTGCCATTGCCTGACTGGGAATTCAAAGAATATATGGGGGTTACGTGCACCCACAATTTTTGCTACTGGTATATAGTGCCATTGCCTGACTGGGAATTCAAAGAATATATGGGGGTTACGTGCACCCACAATTTTTGCTACTGGTATATAGTGCCATTGTCTCACTGGGAATTCAAAGAATATATTGGGGTTACGTGCACCCACAATTTTTGCTACTGGTATATAGTGCCATTGTCTCACTGGGAATTCAAAGAATATATGGGGGTTATGTGCACCCACAATTTTTGCTACTGCTATATAGTTCCAGTTTCTGACTGGTAATTCAAAGAATATATTAGGGTTACATGCACCCACAATTTTTGCTACTGGTATATAGTGCCATTGCCTGACTGGGAATTCAAAGAATATATGGGGGTTACGTGCACCCACAATTTTTGCTACTGGTATATAGTGCCATTGTCTCACTGGGAATTCAAAGAATATATTGGGGTTACGTGCACCCACAATTTTTGCTACTGGTATATAGTGCCATTGTCTGACTGGGAGTTCAAAGAATATATGGGGGTTACGTGCACCCACAATTTTTGCTACTGGTATATAGTGCCATTGTCTGACTGGGAGTTCAAAGAATATATGGGGGTTACGTGCACCCACAATTTTTGCTACTGGTATATAGTGCCATTGTCTCACTGGGAATTCAAAGAATATATTGGGGTTACGTGCACCCACAATTTTTGCTACTGGTATATAGTGCCATTGTCTCACTGGGAATTCAAAGAATATATTGGGGTTACGTGCACCCACAATTTTTGCTACTGGTATACAGTGCCATTGTCTCACTGGGAATTCAAAGAATATATTGGGGTTACGTGCACCCACAATTGTTGCTACTGGTATACAGTGCCATTGTCTCACTGGGAATTCAAATAATATATGGGGGTTACGTGCACCCACAATTTTTGCTACTGGTATATAGTGCCATTGTCTCACTGGGAATTCAAAGAATATATGGGGGTTACGTGCACCCACAATTTTTGCTACTGGTATATAGTGCCATTGTCTCACTGGGAATTCAAAGAATATGTTGGGGTTACGTGCACCCACAATTTTTGCTACTGGTATATAGTGCCATTGTCTCACTGGGAATTCAAAGAATATATGGGGGTTATGTGCACCCACAATTTTTGCTACTGCTATATAGTTCCAGTTTCTGACTGGTAATTCAAAGAATATGTTGGGGTTACGTGCATCCACAATTTTTGCTACTGGTATATAGTGCCATTGCCTGACTGGGAATTCAAAGAATATATGGGGGTTACGTGCACCCACAATTTTTGCTACTGGTATATAGTGCCATTGTCTGACTGGGAATTCAAAGAATATATGGAGGTTACGTGCACCCACAATTCTTGCTACTGGTATATAGTGCCATTGTCTCACTGGGAATTCAAAGAATATATGGGGGTTATGTTCACCCACAATTTTTGCTACTGCTATATAGTTCCAGTTTCTGACTGCTAATTCAAAGAATATATTGGGGTTACGTGCACCCACAATTTTTGCTACTGGTATATAGTGCCATTGCCTGACTGTGAATTCAAAGAATATATGGGGGTTACGTGCACCCACAATTTTTGCTACTGTTATATATTTCCAGTTTCTGACTGGTAATTCAAAGAATATATTGGGGTTACGTGCACCCACAATTTTTGCTACTGGTATATAGTGCCATTGCCTGACTGGGAATTCAAAGAATATATGGGGGTTACGTGCACCCACAATTTTTGCTACTGGTATATAGTGCCATTGTCTCACTGGGAATTCAAAGAATATATTGGGGTTACGTGCACCCACAATTTTTGCTACTGGTATATAGTGCCATTGTCTCACTGGGAATTCAAAGAAGATATGGGGGTTACGTACACCCACAATTTTTGCTACTGGTATATAGTGCCATTGTCTCACTGGGAATTCAAAGAATATATTGGGGTTACGTGCACCCACAATTTTTGCTACTGGTATATAGTGCCATTGTCTGACTGGGAATTCAAAGAATATATTGGGGTTACAAATACCCTCATTTCTTGCTACTGGTATATAGTGCCATTGTCTGACTGGGAATTCAAAGAATATATTGGGGTTATAAATACCCTCATTTCTTGCTACTGGTATATAGTGCCATTGTCTGACTGGGAATTTAAAGAATATATTGGGGTTACAAATACCCTCATTTCTTGCTACTGGTATATAGTGCCATTGTCTGACTGGGAATTCAAAGAATATATTGGGGTTACAAATACCCTCATTTCTTGCTACTGCCATATAGTGCCAGTTTCTGACTGGTAATTCAAAGAATATATTGGGGTTATAAATACCCTCATTTCTTGCTACTGGTATATAGTGCCATTGTCTGACTGGGAATTCAAAGAATATATTGGGGTTACAAATACCCTCATTTCTTGCTACTGGTATATAGTGCCATTGTCTGACTGGGAATCCAAAGAATATATTGGGGTTACGTGCACCCACAATTTTTGCTACTGGTATATAGTGCCATTGTCTGACTGGGAATTCAAAGAATGTATTGGGGTTACAAATACCCTCATTTCTTGCTACTGGTATATAGTGCCATTGTCTGACTGGGAATTCAAAGAATATATTGGGGTTACAAATACCCTCATTTCTTGCTACTGGTATATAGTGCCATTGTCTGACTGGGAATTCAAAGAATATATTGGGGTTACGTGCACCCACAATTTTTGCTACTGGTATATAGTGCCATTGTCTCACTGGGAATTCAAAGAATATATGGGGGTTATGTGCACCCACAATTTTTGCTACTGCTATATAGTTCCAGTTTCTGACTGGTAATTCAAAGAATATATTGGGGTTACATGCACCCACAATTTTTGCTACTGGTATATAGTGCCATTGTCTGACTGGGAATTCAAAGAATATATGGGGGTTACGTGCACCCACAATTTTTGCTACTGGTATATAGTGCCATTGTCTCACTGGGAATTCAAAGAATATGTTGGGGTTACGTGCACCCACAATTTTTGCTACTGGTATATAGTGCCATTGTCTCACTGGGAATTCAAAGAATATATGGGGGTTATGTGCACCCACAATTTTTGCTACTGCTATATAGTTCCAGTTTCTGACTGGTAATTCAAAGAATATGTTGGGGTTACGTGCACCCACAATTTTTGCTACTGGTATATAGTGCCATTGCCTGACTGGGAATTCAAAGAATATATGGGGGTTACGTGCACCCACAATTTTTGCTACTGGTATATAGTGCCATTGTCTGACTGGGAATTCAAAGAATATATGGGGGTTACGTGCACCCACAATTTTTGCTACTGGTATATAGTGCCATTGTCTCACTGGGAATTCAAAGAATATATGGGGGTTATGTTCACCCACAATTTTTGCTACTGCTATATAGTTCCAGTTTCTGACTGGTAATTCAAAGAATATATTGGGGTTACGTGCACCCACAATTTTTGCTACTGGTATATAGTGCCATTGCCTGACTGGGAATTCAAAGAATATATGGGGGTTACGTGCACCCACAATTTTTGCTACTGTTATATATTTCCAGTTTCTGACTGGTAATTCAAAGAATATATTGGGGTTACGTGCACCCACAATTTTTGCTACTGGTATATAGTGCCATTGCCTGACTGGGAATTCAAAGAATATATGGGGGTTACGTGCACCCACAATTTTTGCTACTGGTATATAGTGCCATTGTCTCACTGGGAATTCAAAGAATATATGGGGGTTACGTGCACCCACAATTTTTGCTACTGGTATATAGTGCCATTGTCTCACTGGGAATTCAAAGAATATATGGGGGTTATGTGCACCCACAATTTTTGCTACTGCTATATAGTTCCAGTTTCTGACTGGTAATTCAAAGAATATATTGGGGTTACATGCACCCACAATTTTTGCTACTGGTATATAGTGCCATTGCCTGACTGGGAATTCAAAGAATATATGGGGGTTACGTGCACCCACAATTTTTGCTACTGGTATATAGTGCCATTGTCTCACTGGGAATTCAAAGAATATATTGGGGTTACGTGCACCCACAATTTTTGCTACTGGTATATAGTGCCATTGTCTGACTGGGAGTTCAAAGAATATATGGGGGTTACGTGCACCCACAATTTTTGCTACTGGTATATAGTGCCATTGTCTGACTGGGAGTTCAAAGAATATATGGGGGTTACGTGCACCCACAATTTTTGCTACTGGTATATAGTGCCATTGTCTCACTGGGAATTCAAAGAATATATTGGGGTTACGTGCACCCACAATTTTTGCTACTGGTATATAGTGCCATTGTCTCACTGGGAATTCAAAGAATATATTGGGGTTACGTGCACCCACAATTTTTGCTACTGGTATACAGTGCCATTGTCTCACTGGGAATTCAAAGAATATATTGGGGTTACGTGCACCCACAATTGTTGCTACTGGTATACAGTGCCATTGTCTCACTGGGAATTCAAATAATATATGGGGGTTACGTGCACCCACAATTTTTGCTACTGGTATATAGTGCCATTGTCTCACTGGGAATTCAAAGAATATGTTGGGGTTACGTGCACCCACAATTTTTGCTACTGGTATATAGTGCCATTGTCTCACTGGGAATTCAAAGAATATATGGGGGTTATGTGCACCCACAATTTTTGCTACTGCTATATAGTTCCAGTTTCTGACTGGTAATTCAAAGAATATGTTGGGGTTACGTGCACCCACAATTTTTGCTACTGGTATATAGTGCCATTGCCTGACTGGGAATTCAAAGAATATATGGGGGTTACGTGCACCCACAATTTTTGCTACTGGTATATAGTGCCATTGTCTGACTGGGAATTCAAAGAATATATGGAGGTTACGTGCACCCACAATTCTTGCTACTGGTATATAGTGCCATTGTCTCACTGGGAATTCAAAGAATATATGGGGGTTATGTTCACCCACAATTTTTGCTACTGCTATATAGTTCCAGTTTCTGACTGGTAATTCAAAGAATATATTGGGGTTACGTGCACCCACAATTTTTGCTACTGGTATATAGTGCCATTGCCTGACTGGGAATTCAAAGAATATATGGGGGTTACGTGCACCCACAATTTTTGCTACTGTTATATATTTCCAGTTTCTGACTGGTAATTCAAAGAATATATTGGGGTTACGTGCACCCACAATTTTTGCTACTGGTATATAGTGCCATTGCCTGACTGGGAATTCAAAGAATATATGGGGGTTACGTGCACCCACAATTTTTGCTACTGGTATATAGTGCCATTGTCTCACTGGGAATTCAAAGAATATATTGGGGTTACGTGCACCCACAATTTTTGCTACTGGTATATAGTGCCATTGTCTCACTGGGAATTCAAAGAAGATATGGGGGTTACGTACATCTACAATTTTTGCTACTGGTATATAGTGCCATTGTCTCACTGGGAATTCAAAGAATATATTGGGGTTACGTGCACCCACAATTTTTGCTACTGGTATATAGTGCCATTGTCTGACTGGGAATTCAAAGAATATATTGGGGTTGCAAATACCCTCATTTCTTGCTACTGGTATATAGTGCCATTGTCTGACTGGGAATTCAAAGAATATATTGGGGTTATAAATACCCTCATTTCTTGCTACTGGTATATAGTGCCATTGTCTGACTGGGAATTTAAAGAATATATTGGGGTTACAAATACCCTTATTTCTTGCTACTGGTATATAGTGCCATTGTCTGACTGGGAATTCAAAGAATATATTGGGGTTACAAATACCCTCATTTCTTGCTACTGCCATATAGTGCCAGTTTCTGACTGGTAATTCAAAGAATATATTGGGGTTATAAATACCCTCATTTCTTGCTACTGGTATATAGTGCCATTGTCTGACTGGGAATTCAAAGAATATATTGGGGTTACAAATACCCTCATTTCTTGCTACTGGTATATAGTGCCATTGTCTGACTGGGAATTCAAAGAATATATTGGGGTTACGTGCACCCACAATTTTTGCTACTGGTATATAGTGCCATTGTCTGACTTGGAATTCAAAGAATATATTGGGGTTACAAATACCCTCATTTCTTGCTACTGGTATATAGTGCCATTGTCTGACTGGGAATTCAAAGAATATATTGGGGTTACAAATACCCTCATTTCTTGCTACTGGTATATAGTGCCATTGTCTGACTGGGAATTCAAAGAATATATTGGGGTTACGTGCACCCACAATTTTTGCTACTGGTATATAGTGCCATTGTCTCACTGGGAATTCAAAGAATATATGGGGGTTATGTGCACCCACAATTTTTGCTACTGCTATATAGTTCCAGTTTCTGACTGGTAATTCAAAGAATATATTGGGGTTACATGCACCCACAATTTTTGCTACTGGTATATAGTGCCATTGTCTGACTGGGAATTCAAAGAATATATGGGGGTTACGTGCACCCACAATTTTTGCTACTGGTATATAGTGCGATTGTCTCACTGGGAATTCAAAGAATATATTGGGGTTACGTGCACCCACAATTTTTGCTACTGGTATATAGTGCCATTGCCTGACTGGGAGTTCAAAGAATATATGGGGGTTACGTGCACCCACAATTTTTGCTACTGGTATATAGTGCCATTGTCTGACTGGGAGTTCAAAGAATATATGGGGGTTACGTGCACCCACAATTTTTGCTACTGGTATATAGTGCCATTGTCTCACTGGGAATTCAAAGAATATATTGGGGTTACGTGCACCCACAATTTTTGCTACTGGTATATAGTGCCATTGTCTCACTGGGAATTCAAAGAATATATTGGGGTTACGTGCACCCACAATTTTTGCTACTGGTATACAGTGCCATTGTCTCACTGGGAATTCAAAGAATATATTGGGGTTACGTGCACCCACAATTTTTGCTACTGGTATACAGTGCCATTGTCTCACTGGGAATTCAAATAATATATGGGGGTTACGTGCACCCACAATTTTTGCTACTGGTATATAGTGCCATTGTCTCACTGGGAATTCAAAGAATATATGGGGGTTACGTGCACCCACAATTTTTGCTACTGGTATATAGTGCCATTGTCTCACTGGGAATTCAAAGAATATGTTGGGGTTACGTGCACCCACAATTTTTGCTACTGGTATATAGTGCCATTGTCTCACTGGGAATTCAAAGAATATATGGGGGTTATGTGCACCCACAATTTTTGCTACTGCTATATAGTTCCAGTTTCTGACTGGTAATTCAAAGAATATGTTGGGGTTACGTGCACCCACAATTTTTGCTACTGGTATATAGTGCCATTGCCTGACTGGGAATTCAAAGAATATATTGGGGTTACGTGCACCCACAATTTTTGCTACTGGTATATAGTGCCATTGTCTGACTGGGAATTCAAAGAATATATGGGGGTTACGTGCACCCACAATTTTTGCTACTGGTATATAGTGCCATTGTCTCACTGGGAATTCAAAGAATATATGGGGGTTATGTTCACCCACAATTTTTGCTACTGCTATATAGTTCCAGTTTCTGACTGGTAATTCAAAGAATATATTGGGGTTACGTGCACCCACAATTTTTGCTACTGGTATATAGTGCCATTGCCTGACTGGGAATTCAAAGAATATATGGGGGTTACGTGCACCCACAATTTTTGCTACTGGTATATAGTGCCATTGTCTCACTGGGAATTCAAAGAATATATTGGGGTTACGTGCACCCACAATTTTTGCTACTGGTATATAGTGCCATTGTCTCACTGGGAATTCAAAGAAGATATGGGGGTTACGTACACCCACAATTTTTGCTACTGGTATATAGTGCCATTGTCTCACTGGGAATTCAAAGAATATATTGGGGTTACGTGCACCCACAATTTTTGCTACTGGTATATAGTGCCATTGTCTGACTGGGAATTCAAAGAATATATTGGGGTTACAAATACCCTCATTTCTTGCTACTGGTATATAGTGCCATTGTCTGACTGGGAATTCAAAGAATATATTGGGGTTATAAATACCCTCATTTCTTGCTGCTGGTATATAGTGCCATTGTCTGACTGGGAATTCAAAGAATATATTGGGGTTATAAATACCCTCATTTCTTGCTACTGGTATATAGTGCCATTGTCTGACTGGGAATTCAAAGAATATATTGGGGTTACAAATACCCTCATTTCTTGCTACTGGTATATAGTGCCATTGTCTGACTGGGAATTCAAAGAATATATTGGGGTTACAAATACCCTCTTTTCTTGCTACTGCCATATAGTGCCAGTTTCTGACTGGTAATTCAAAGAATATATTGGGGTTATAAATACCCTCATTTCTTGCTACTGGTATATAGTGCCATTGTCTGACTGGGAATTCAAAGAATATATTGGGGTTACGTGCACCCACAATTTTTGCTACTGGTATATAGTGCCATTGTCTGACTGGGAAGTCAAAGAATGTATTGGGGTTACAAATACCCTCATTTCTTGCTACTGGTATATAGTGCCATTGTCTGACTGGGAATTCAAAGAATATATTGGGGTTACAAATACCCTCATTTCTTGCTACTGGTATATAGTGCCATTGTCTGACTGGGAATTCAAAGAATATATTGGGGTTACGTGCACCCACAATTTTTGCTACTGGTATATAGTGCCATTGTCTGACTGGGAATTCAAAGAATATATTGGGGTTACAAATACCCTCATTTCTTGCTACTGCCATATAGTGCCATTTTCTGACTGGTAATTCAAAGAATATATTGGGGTTATGTGCACCCACAATTTTTGCTACTGGTATATAGTGCCAATTTCTAACTGGGAATTCAAAATGCGCAAGGCTCCCGGAAAGGGACGTGGAGGAGGCCGTGGGCGAGGTCGGGGGAATGGTTCTGGGGAGCAAGGTAGCAGTGAAGCCACAGGGCGTCCCGTGCCTACTCCTGTGGGGCAGCAAGCATTGCGCCACTCCACAGTGCCAGGGTTGCTTGCCACATTAACTAAACTGCAGGGTACAAACCTTAGTAGGCCCGAGAACCAGGAACAGGTCTTGCAATGGCTGTCAGAGAACGCTTACAGCACATTGTCCAGCAGCCAGTCAGACTCTGCCTCCTCTCCTCCTATTACCCAACAGTCTTGTCCTCCTTCCTCCCAAAATTCCCAAGCTTCACAGAACAGTAACAGTAACTGTTCCCCAACTGTCCCTGCTCCCCAGAGCTGTTCTCCGCTCCTTTCATTGTCCCTCAACCTGCCCCTCCACGTCACGATTCCACGAACCTAACAGAGGAGCATCTGTGTCCAGATGCTCAAACACTAGAGTCTCCTCCATCTCCGTTCAATTTGGTGGTGGATGACCAGCAACCCACCCTCATCGACGATGATGTGACGCAGTTGCCGTCAGGGCATCCAGTTGACCGGCGCATTGTGCGGGAGGAGGAGATGAGACAGGAGTTGGAAGAGGAAGTGGTGGATGATGAGGACACTGACCCGACCTGGACAGGGGGGATGTCAAGCGGGGAAAGTAGTGTGGATGTTGAGGCAGGTGCAGCACCAAAAAGGGTAGCTAGAGGCAGAGGTCAGCAGCTTAGGCGAAGCCAGGCCACACCCGGAATCTCCCAAGATGTTCCAGTTCGTACCCAGCCCCGAAAAACTCCCACCTCGAGGGCACGTTTCTCGAAGGTGTGGAGTTTTTTCAAGGAATGCGCCGAGGACAGATATAGTGTTGTCTGCACAATTTGCCTCTCGAAATTGATTAGGGGCTCTGAGAAGAGCAACCTGTCCACCACTTCAATGCGCCGTCATTCGGAATCCAAGCACTGGAATCAGTGGCAGGCAGCAACGGCAGGACAAAGGCCGCCTGCCGTTCACGCCACTTCCACTGCCTCTGCCTCTGCCACTGCCACTGCTGACTGTGCTGGCGATGCACTCCAGAGGACGAGCCAGGACACCACTTCATCTGCCTCCGCCACTTTGTTGACTTCTTCCTCATCCTCCCCTGTTCCTGTCTTATCTCCTTCTCCTGCACCATCAAAGGCACCATCAGGCGCTTCTTTACAACAACCCACCATCTCTCAGACATTGGAGCGGCGGCAGAAATACACTGCTAACCACCCACACGCGCAAGCCTTGAACGCCAACATCGCTAAACTGCTGGCCCAGGAGATGTTGGCGTTCCGGCTTGTTGAAACTCCCGCCTTCCTGGACCTGATGGCAACTGCGGCACCTCGCTATGCCGTCTCTAGCAGTCACTACTTCTCCCGGTGTGCCGTCCCCACCTTGCACCAGCACGTGTCACTCAACATCAGGCGGGCCCTTAGTTCCGCGCTTTGCACAAAGGTCCACTTGACCACCGACGCGTGGACAAGTGCATGCGGACAGGGACGCTACATTTCACTGACGGCACACTGGGTGAATGTAGTTGAGGCTGGGACTGCTTCCCAAACTGGCCCGGTGTACCTCGTCTCCCCGCCTAACATTCCTGGCAGGGACACGAGAAGAACACCCCCCTCCTCCTCCACCGCCTCCTCCTCCGCCACCGCCTCCTCCTCCGCTGTTAGATTGACCCCAGCTACGAGTTGGAAACGTTGCAGCACTGGCGTTGGTAGATGTCAGCAGGCTGTGCTGAAGCTGATCAGCTTGGGGGACAGACAGCACACTGCCTCCGAGGTGAGGGATGCCCTCCTCGATGAGACGGCAATATGGTTTGAGCCGCTGCACCTGGGCCCAGGCATGGTCGTTTGTGATAACGGCCGGAACCTGGTAGCAGTTCTGGAGCTTGCCGGACTCCAACATGTTCCATGCCTGGCCCACGTCTTCAACCTAGTGGTGCAACGTTTCCTAAAGAGCTACCCCAATGTTCCAGAGCTACTGGTGAAAGTGCGGCGCATGTGCGCCCACTTTCGCAAGTCGACAGTAGCCGCTGCTAGCTTAAAATCTCTCCAGCAACGCCTGCATGTGCCACAACACCGGCTTTTGTGCGACGTCCCCACACGCTGGAACTCAACGTTTCAGATGTTGAATAGAGTGGTTGAGCAGCAGAGACCTTTGATGGAATACCAGCTACAAAACCCTAGGATGCCACAAAGTCAGCTGCCTCAGTTTCACATCCATGAGTGGCCATGGATGAGAGACCTTTGTGACATCCTACGGGTCTTTGAGGAGTCCACAAGGAGGGTGAGCTCTGAGGATGCGATGGTGAGCCTTACAATCCCGCTCTTGTGTGTTCTGAGAGAATCCCTGATTGACATCAGGGATAACTCAGATCACACAGAGGAGTCAGGGATAGCATCCGATCCGTCACAGCTGGAGAGTAGGTCCACACATCTGTCCGCTTCATCGCGTTTAATGGAGGAGGAGGAGGAAGAAGAGTTGTCCGATGATGTGATGGTGATACAGGAGGCTTCCGGGCAACTTCGAATCGTCCCATTGTTGCAGCGCGGATGGGTAGACATGGAGGATGAGGAGGAAATGGAGATTGAACTTTCCGGTGGGGCAAGAGGAGTCATGCCAACTAACACTGTGGCAGACATGGCTGAGTTCATGTTGGGGTGCTTTACAACCGACAAGCGTATTGTCAAAATCATGGAGGACAACCAGTACTGGATCTTTGCTATCCTTGACCCCCGGTATAAAAACAACATCTCGTCTTTTATTCCGGTAGAGGGGAGGGCCAATCGCATCAATGCTTGCCACAGGCAATTGGTGCAGAATATGATGGAGATGTTTCCAGCATGTGACGTTGGCGGCAGGGAGGGCAGTTCCTCCAGTAGGCAACCAAGTTCTCACCGGTCCACACAAACGAGGGGCACACTGTCTAAGGTCTGGGACACCTTGATGGCACCCCTTCGCCAAAGTGCCGCCACGGAGGGTCCTAGTGTCACCAGGCGTGAGAAGTATAGGCGCATGTTGCGGGAATACCTTTCCGACCACAGCCCTTTCCTCTCCGACCCCTCTGCGCCCTACACGTATTGGGTGTCGAAGTTGGACCTGTGGCTTGAACTTGCCCTATATGCCTTGGAGGTGCTGTCCTGTCCTGCCGCCAGCGTCCTATCTGAGAGGGTGTTCAGTGCAGCCGGTGGCATCATCACTGACAAGCGCACCCGTCTGTCAGCTGAGAGTGCCGACCGGCTCACTTTGATAAAAATGAACCACCACTGGATAGATCCTTCATTTTTGTGCCCACCTGTGTAAAGCACCCCAACATGAAACTCCATGTCTGTACTCAACCTCTCCAATTCCTCCGCATCCTCATACTCATCCACCATAAGCGTTGCACAATTCTGCTAATACTAGGCTCCCTCCACCCTGATTTCCCCCAACTCTGCTGGTTAGAGGCTCCCTCCACCCTGATTTCCACCAACTCTGCTGGTTAGAGGCTCCCTCCACCCTGCTTTCCCACAACTCTGCTGGTTAGAGGCTCCCTCCACCCTGCTTTCCCACAACTCTGCTGGTTAGAGGCTCCCTCCACCCTGATTTCCACCAACTCTGCTGGTTAGAGGCTCCCTCCACCATGAATTGGTCCAAACTGGGCTGTTTAGAGGCTCCCTCCACCATGAATTGGTCCAAACTGGGGTTTTTAGAGGCTCCCTCCACCATGAATTTGCCCAAACTGGGCTGTTTAGAGGCTCCCTTCATCATGAATTGGTCCAAACTGGGGTTTTTAGAGGCTCCCTCCACCATGAATTGGTCCAAACTGGGTTTTTTAGAGGCTCCCTCCACCATGAATTGGTCCAAACTGGGCTGGTTAGAGGCTCCCTCCACCATGAATTGGTCCAAACTGGGCTGGTTAGAGGCTCCCTCCACCATGAATTGGTCCAAACTGGGCTGGTTAGAGGCTCCCTCCACCATGAATTTGCCTAAACTGGGCTGGTTAGAGGCTCCCTCCACCATGAATTTGCCCAAACTGGGCTGTTTAGAGGCTCCCTCCACCATGAATTTGCCCAAACTGGGCTGTTTAGAGGCTCCCTCCACCATGAATTGGTCCAAACTGGGGTTTTTAGAGGCTCCCTCCACCATGAATTGGTCCAAACTGGGGTTTTTAGAGGCTCCCTCCACCATGAATTTGCCCAAACTGGGCTGTTTAGAGGCTCCCTCCATCATGAATTGGTCCAAACTGGGGTTTTTAGAGGCTCCCTCCACCATGAATTGGTCCAAACTGGGTTTTTTAGAGGCTCCCTCCACCATGAATTGGTCCAAACTGGGCTGGTTAGAGGCTCCCTCCACCATGAATTGGTCCAAACTGGGCTGGTTAGAGGCTCCCTCCACCATGAATTGGTCCAAACTGGGGTTTTTAGAGGCTCCCTCCACCATGAATTGGTCCAAACTGGGGTTTTTAGAGGCTCCCTCCACCATGAATTTGCCCAAACTCTGCTGGTTAGAGGCTCAATCCACCCTGATTTTCAAAACAAATGTTGGTGCCAACCTCAACTTACTACAAGGGCCAAATTCACTGCTGGTGACAAGCTCTCCTCACTGCAAGTGCCAAATACACATGTTTCAAGGTGTTTTCCTACTGTCAGAGAGGTGGTATTGAGTGTGTAAAGTGTGTAGTTGTTAGGCTGTGATGTTGGGGTAATAGAGGGTCTTTGGTGTGTTAGATGCCCCCAGACATGCTTCCCCTGCTGTCCCAGTGTCATTCCAGAGGTGTTGGCATCATTTCCTGGGGTGTCATAGTGGACTTGGTGACCCTCCAGACACGGATTTGGGTTTCCCCCTTAACGAGTATCTGTTCCCCATAGACTATAATGGGGTTCGAAACCCGTTCGAACACACGAACATTGAGCGGCTCTTCGAATCGAATTTCGAACCTCGAACATTTTAGTGTTCGCTCATCTCTATTAGTATTATATCTACCTGTATATTCTGTGTATTGTATGTAAACCCCAAATGTAAAGCACCATGGAATTAATGGTGCTATATAAATAAATAAATAATAATAATAATAATAATAATAATAATATAATCATCAATGAGTGCTATATAGAAACAAATACAAATATCAGAAATGTTTCTCTTCTGCCATCTGTTCTCCTGCTGAAATAGACAACTACCATTCTGAGACATTAGAAATTGAATCTCAAAGTAATTCTCATTCACATTTGCCATATAAATTGCCAAAAGAAATATGGAAAAAAATATTGGGATTACAAGTGTGATATATTGGAGGTGCAGAATTAACAGTAGCCACATTTCCCTGGAACCTGTGGGGCCCCCTGCATAAAAAATATATGTAGGCAATGTAAGTAAAAGGCCCATTCCAAATATTGTTACACCTTTGTGTATCAGGATTTATGTCATATATTTTATATAGAGATGCCTCCAAAATTTATTGACTTCCAGTTAGATTAACCAATGCAATTTCCCATGAATTCAATACAACGCAATATCACAATGTTTAGCAAAAGCCTTGAGATGCTGCAATGCATACCTTTCCCCAAACCCCCAAAGCGTCCACACAAAAACAGTTTAGTTATCAAATATGTATTAGCTATGGGACAGCATAGTCCTTGGTTAACTTATCAATAGATCATGTGGCTTTTTGGAAAAGTTGTATATATTGTGCAACATTTATCTGGACATGTCCAGTGAAGAGGCAAGGCATTGGAGGACACATCTGTATGTTAAGGAGAGGATTTCCAGTACCATATGTTATAATTTATGCATGTACTACTTGAACATATGTTTCCATATGAGTAAATGATATGCAAGGGAATGTGAGACTTGCTTCATATACATGATGGCAAATTCATGCAGACATACTTGTAATTTATGACCAGGGTTTGTTGATTGGGAGATAATTAAATTTCACTGTACATTTAGCCCATCTATGTCTATTTGCTTTAATAGTCTCTGTCAAGAGATCTCATTATTTCCTGTTTGCCTGCTGAGACCAACCAGTAGGATGTCAA
The DNA here is from genome assembly GCF_031893055.1 of Leptodactylus fuscus. Taxonomy (NCBI): domain Eukaryota; kingdom Metazoa; phylum Chordata; class Amphibia; order Anura; family Leptodactylidae; genus Leptodactylus; species Leptodactylus fuscus. The sequence goes on from NC_134265.1 coordinate 250,216,394, forward strand.
AAGAAAAAAAAAAATACTGTAAGGAAATATATGAGCCAAGTGGAAGAACAGAGGAGATTCGGAGAATGACAATGCAGGATGCTCCTCATTAAAAGCTATTCTAATCTACTTACCCAAAAAGAAATGCTCACTGGCATGGTAATTATTACAATCATCTTCTACATTATGAACTAGTACTAATTAACCAATATCACTCTGTTTCCTATATTTCTATTGTAAGAGCATACTATGCAATCATTTTCAGAAACGTGTCAATAAAATGAATATTTAGACAAATCTGTGTCAAATGTTCTAGGATGAATCATGTAAAATATTAACAGTATCTAAATGGGCCATTACATTTCTCAAAAGTCTGCTTTTCTGGAAAGTGACATAAACAATTATCTAAAGTAGCAGCTTTAAGTACAACCTGTCAAACCATAGAAGATCATGTGTGAGAATGCATACTGTAGGCAAAAAGATTTTACATTACTTGGATTTCCCCCTATCTGGAAAATTGTAAAATATCAGTCTTCAAGTTGTATAAAATGTATATCCAAGGATTGTGACTGTTTTAGAGGTTCCAAATGCTACAATCTCCATAACAGGGACAGATTTCTATAATTGTATTCCAGATTTTCACATTGAATCAAATTAAGTCTAAATTCTGGCTCATAATGAAGAACACTTTAGAGAAAACTGATACCCAAGTGTTGTGAATAGTATAGAGCTGTGCATAAATCAGAATATTAAAATCATGAATCACCCCCCCCCCCCCTTCCAGGGGCACTAGGCATAACACAGAGGTGCAGATTTACTAGTGAAAATGCATCACAGTTTTGGCAAAATGTGTGTCACAAATTGTCATGTATGTTATGCACATCATAATCACTTTTAGTTTTTACACCTCACATCACAGGAGGCTTAGCTGAAATTAGGTAAGGGGGCATTAACACATGTTCCCATGTCCGCCCATCGGGTCTCCGTCCTATTCCCTGGGAAAACTGCATAAGGAACAGCTTCCTGGCAGTCAGATTTAAAACCCATTAATTTGAATGTTTTTTTAAAGCTAACCGCCGGTGTCTGTATGCAGCCTCTCTGCGCAGAAAGTTTTTTTTTTTCTTGCAAGGACACAAAGTGGGACATTGGCGGAAGCTGCCCCTTATGCAATTTCCCCAGTGAATAGGACAGAGACCCGCCAGGTGGACACGGCGCAAATGTGAAAAAAGAAGCAACATGTCCATTCTTCAGGCGAATTCCGCCTCAGAAAAACAATACAAGTCAATGGGAGACAGAAAAACCGCTAGCATTTTTTGCCAAAAAACACTAGTGTTTTTTGCTGTTTTTTGCAAAAAAACACCTCAAAAAAACGCCAGGCATATTTTCCACCTCCCATTGACTTGCATTGATTTTTCTCAGGTGGAAACACCTGAAAAACGTCTAAAAAAAAATGCTTAAAAAAAAGTCTCCAAAAACGCCTCATGAATTTTCCTGAAGTGGATTTTTCCTGACCAAATTCCTGACCAAACAAAAGCCTGTGTGAATGCAGCCTAAGGCAACAAAATCCCCCTGAGACTTATGCCAATTGCCCCAAAGAAATTCCTTCTCGACTCCAATCTGGCAGTCAGTATAAAAACCTTGGATCAACGTGTCCTTAAAATCTAGAAACCATAACCTGTAACATTGCAATGACAATGATTTTTTTATGAATTCAGATTTTTATAGCCTGCCTCAAAGACTAGACAGGTTTGTAGTGGCAGATACCCAGTCTCTTAATTTTGGGTATTCCTCATGTAAACTAGTGATACAAAAGAATAGCTTAAAGGGGTTGTCTGAGATAAATGGAAATTCTTCCTATTACCTAAACCCCCTCCCACCTGCCTAACTTCTAATTTAATAATATTACGAAAAATGTATAATTGCCTATATTCCTGGGACAATCATGTGACCACCCCAGGGACACTTTCTGATAATCCGATTCACTTTCTGATGTTCCGTTTTACCACCTCCGAAATGGAAAGTCACCAGTACTCCCCTCCCCCCATCCCCATTGATTCTTCTGTGTCTTCCTGTGTCTGGAACTGCTCTTCCTCTCCTTTTCTCTTCCAGCACCTGTGCAGTCTGGAGGTGAGTTCAAGACATGTGCAGTAGAGATGACAATCTATCTCTACAGTGCATGCATCACAGTTCATTCTGGTCTGTGCGCAGCAACTCCAGGCTGCACAAAGGGAGGTGGAGAAGAAGCCGGCTCCAACATTGGAAGCTAGGTATGATGCTATGGGTTGGGAAGTATGGGGGCTTAGTTACTTGAGAAGGGTAGGATAACCTAGCTTAGCATAGCTAGGGAGGGGGGCTAGTAGTGGGTGGGATTGCTTAGTGTAGTTTAGCTAGGGAGACAGGGAGGGAGAAGTAACACAGTGAGAGAGGAGGGAGAGAGCGGTGACAGAGAGGCAGCATGACAGGTCTAGAGGAAATTACATAGCAGGAAGCCACCCTATAAATAAATGCAGAACATAGCACAGGCACCTAGAAATCACTCAAAACACTGCTAAAATTAACACTAACACTAACACTAACACTAACAGACCTTTTAAAAAAAATTGCCTAGAAAACCCCTTTAACAACCAGATCCATGCTTTGTACAGAATACAATAAACCATTTTTAAAATTCATTATGATTTTTCCATTGTGTCCCATTTGCATAAGTATAGTTATTGCACACAGCATTTATATTTATTCTTGAAGTTTTAGAAAATTTCACCAACATCCGATCCACTCCACTGGTTAAACTGGATGTGTGTGTGTGTTTCTTTTATTAACAGAAAACACCATGTAACTGAGGTATATAAAACATAACCACATGAGCACCCAGTGTATGGTTGTACTGTACAATTTAGTATTCTACCATGTTTGTTGTGTATCACAGCCTTTATACATAACATACTATAATTCTGCACTTGAGATATAAACTAGTTTTACCATTGTAGCTTTAATCCAATAAACTTTTCTTGCCTATTTCCTTCTTATTTTCCAATATTAAGTGCATTATTCTAACATAAAATCATAAAAATGTTCCGCTGTTTCATTACACAAAGATTTGTATTTTACACTTCTTTTTAAAATTCTATATACAAAGAGTTCTCTCTCCTATAATGGGCTTTGCTCTTGGGGTTGGAACTTTAGGTCATAGAGCAATAAATATAAAATACATTAAATTCAGAATGTGATTACAGGGAAATGAACTCCATGGAATTAGTTCACGGTTTACAAATATAATAGTTGTTCTTTTTTTTTTAAAGCTAATTTTACTTATTGTAGATAAATACCAGGAAAAAAAGTGAGGATAACAAAATTACAGGGGTAACTGTAAATACTAGAAAATGTCATATTTGAAAAGCATTTAGAGAATGTAACTAGTACAAAATTTAAACTCCATTTTTAATCTGGGTTTATATAGAAAAATATATTCATGAGAATGATTAGAAGAAGGCATTTAGTGTCTTCTCAAGTCTGTAATACAGAAGTGATGTAGTTTTAGGTTACTTTGGCTCATTCAGCGAAAATCTGTTTTGTTTTTTTACTCAGCACATACTTAGCTGCTAGTGACATGAAAAGTGCTAGTTGGGATCTTGTGCTATAAAAGGATAATAGAAGCACTTGATCTTGTTAGTAGGTATTTTTACTTTAAACAAATTAGCTGCTTTTCAAAAAACGATGACGATTTTCTTCTGATTGTTATGGTACCTTCTAGAGGACAACAAAGCCCAAATTGCGATGAGAGCAAATTTACTTCATGCCTATGCATTATATATATATATACAGTCCTATGAAAAAGTTTGGGCACCCCTATTAATCTTAATCATTTTTTGTTCTAAATATTTTGGTGTTTGCAACAGCCATTTCAGTTTGATATATCTAATAACTGATGGACACAGTAATATTTCAGGATTGAAATGAGGTTTATTGTACTAACAGAAAATGTGCAATATGCATTAAACCAAAATTTGACCGGTGCAAAAGTATGGGCACCCTTATCATTTTATTGATTTGAATTCCTCTAACTACTTTTTACTGACTTACTGAAGCACAAAATTGGTTTTGTAACCTCAGTGAGCTTTGAACTTCATAGCCAGATGTATCCAATCATAAGAAAAGGTATTTAAGGTGGCCAATTGCAAGTTGATCTCCTATTTGAATCTCCTCTGAAGAGCGGCATCATGGGCTACTCAAAACAACTCTCAAATGATCTGAAAACAAAGATTGTTCAACATAGTTGTTCAGGGGAAGGATACAAAAAGCTGTCTCAGAGATTTAACCTGTCAGTTTCCACTGTGAGGAACATAGTAAGGAAATGGAAGACCACAGGGACAGTTCTTGTTAAGCCCAGAAGTGGCAGGCCAAGAAAAATATCAGAAAGGCAGAGAAGAAGAATGGTGAGAACAGTCAAGGACAATCCACAGACCACCTCCAAAGAGCTGCAGCATCATCTTGCTGCAGATGGTGTCACTGTGCATCGGTCAACTATACAGCGCACTTTGCACAAATAGAAGCTGTATGGGAGAGTGATGAGAAAGAAGCCGTTTCTGCACGTACGCCACAAATAGAGTTGCCTGAGGTATGAAAAAGCACATTTGGAGAAGGCAGCTTCATTTTGGAAACAAAAATTGAGTTGTTTGGTTATAAAAAAAGGCGTTATGCATGGCGTCCAAAAAGAAACAGCATTCCAAGAAAAACACATGCTACCCACTGTAAAATTTGGTGGAGGTTCCATCATGCTTTGGGGCTGTGTGGCCAATGCCGGCATCAGGAATCTTGTTAAAGTTGAGGGTCGCATGGATTCCACTCAGTATCAGCAGATTCTTGAGAATAATGTTCAAGAATCAGTGACGAAGTTGAAGTTACGCCGGGGATGGATATTTCAGCAAGACAATGATCCAAAACACCGCTCCAAATCCTCAGGCATTCATGCAGAGGAACAATTACAATGTTCTGGAATGGCCATCCCAGTCCCCAGACCTGAATATCATTGAACATCTGTGGGATGATTTGAAGCGGGCTGTCCATGCTCGGCGACCATCTAACTTAACTGAACTTGAATTGTTTGTCCAAAATACCTTTATCCAGGATCCAGGAACTGATTAAAAGCTACAGGAAGCGACTAGAGGCTGTTATCTTTGCAAAAGGAGGATCTACTAAATATTAATGTCACTTCTCTGTTGAGGTGCCCATACTTTTGCACCGGTCAAATTTTGGTTTAATGCATATTGCACATTTTCTGTTAGTACAATAAACCTCATTTCAATCCTGAAATATTACTGTGTCCATCAGTTATTAGATATATCAAACTGAAATGGCTGTTATAAACACCAAAATATTTAGAACTAAAAATGATTAAGATTAATAGGGGTGCCCAAACTTTTTCATAGGACTGTATATATATATATATATATATATATATATATATATATATATATATATATATATAGGTTCATCTTTGTACTGTGTCACCCATAGAAGTCTATGGAAAAGAGCAGGAGAAGAAGGATGCAGGCTAGTTAATTGATTTATTGCCTCATTCTCTATAGTAGTATTGAGTTTCCTCAGACAGATTTGCTTCAGGTTCCAAAAACAGCAAAACCAAGAGCAGACTGAATACAACAGGAGGAGTGTCACCTGTCCTATATCCTTCCCTCTTCATGATCCATACCTGGTTTTTGTTTAAAAAACAACAATAAAAAAATCAACAAAACTGCCTGTGCAAACACACCTTTAATGGTAAGTTCACAGGGAGTTTTTTGGTCCAGATTGTGATGCGGGAAGCCGTGTCAGAATCTGGTCCAAAAAAACCCTCCCGTGACTTGATGCTGCTTCAGTGCACCTGGATCCAGTCGCAGCATTCCACTCTGGATTAGGCCCAAATGAATGGGCCTAGTCAGGAGGGAGTGTCATGAGGCAGATGTCCACAGCTGAATCATCCATGGAATCCATCTAAAGAAAGGGCATATCGCTTTTTTTCTTCTTCTTTTTTTATTTCAATGCAAGGCGGTTTTTTGAGCCGGATTTTGACACGGATCCCACGTCGAAATCCAGACCATAAAACTCTGTGTGAACTTACCCTAAAGAGGCAGCAGGGTAGCAGAGTGGAGCAGCTTCAGTTATTTGTGAAGCTTCTTCATACATTTTTATGTATGAAGTAATTCAGTCTGATAAGTGGAGAAGGAAACATATTTCTTTAATAAGATATATTACGCAACGTTTATTATCTTCACCTGTATTATTCATGTATAAAAATTGTTTTACAGTCATGGCCAAAAGTTTTGAAAGTGACACAAATCTTATATTTTCACATGATCTGCCGCCCTCTGGTTTTTATGTGTGTTTGTCAGATGTTTTTATCACATACAGAAATATAATTGCAATCATATTATGCGTAACAAAAGCTTATATTGACAGTTAGAATGAGTTAATGCAGCAAGTCAATATTTGCAGTGTTGACCCTTCTTCTTCAGGACCTCTGCAATTCTCCCTGGCATGCTCTCAATCAACTTCTGGACCAAATCCTGACTGATAGCAGTGTATTCTTGCACAATCAATGCTTGAATTTTGTCAGAATTTGTAGGTTTTTGTTTGTCCACCCGTCTCTTGATGATTGACCACAAGTTCTCAATGGGATTAAGATCTGGGGAGTTTCCAGGCCATGGACCCAAAATCTCTATGTTTTGTTCCCTGAGCCATTTAGTTATCACCTTTGCTTTATGGCAAGGTGCTCCATCATGCTGGAAAAGGCATTGTTGATCGCCAAACTGCTCTTGGATGGTTGGGAGAAGTTGATCTTGGAGGACATTCTGGTACCATTCTTTATTCATGGCTGTGTTTTTAGGCAAGAGAGAGCCGATTCCCTTGGCTGAGAAGCAACCCCACACATGAATGGTTTCAGGATGCTTTACAGTTGGCATGAGATAAGACTGGTGGTAGCGCTCACCTCGTCTTCTCCGAATAAGCTGTTTTCCAGATGTCCCAAACAATCAAAAAGGGGATTCATCAGAGAAATTGACTTTACCCCAGTCCTCAGCAGTCCACTCCCTGTACCTTTTACAGAATATCAGTCTGTTCCTGATGTTTTATCTGGAGAGAAGTGGCTTCTTTGCTGCCCTCCTTGAGACCAGGCCTTGCTCCAAGAGTCTCCGCCTCACAGTGAGTGCAGATGCACTCACACCTGCCTGCTGCCATTCCTGAGCAAGCTCTGCGCTGCTGGTAGCCCGATCCCGCAGCTGAAACACTTTTAAGAGACGGTCTGATGCTTGCAGGTCTTTCTTGGGCGCCCTGGAGCCTTTTTGCCAACAATGGAACCTCTCTCCTTGAAGTTCTTGATGATGTGATAGATTGTTGACTGAGGTGCAATCTTTCTAGCTGCGATACTCTTCCCTGTTAGGCTATTTTTGTGCAGTGCAATGATGACTGCACGTGTTTCTTTAGCGATAACCATGGTTAACAGAAGAGAAACAATGATGCCAAGCACCAGCCTCCTTTTAAAGTGTCCAGTGGTGTCATTCTTACTTAATCATGACAGATTGATCTCCAGCCCTGTCCTCATCAACACCCACACCTGTGTTAATGGAGCAATCACTGAAATGATGTTAGCTGGTCCTTTTAAGGCAGGGCTGGAATGATGTTGAAATGTGTTCTGGGGGATAAAGTTCATTTTCTAGGCAAATATTGACTTTGCAAGTAATTGCTGTTAAGCTGATCACTCTTTATAACATTCTGGAGTATATGCAAATTGCCATTAGAACAACTGAAGCAGTAGACTTTGTAAAAATTTATATTTGTATCATTCTCAAAACTTTTGGCCATGACTGTATAACTAAAGATAAATTTTAGTTCTTCTTGCAATACTGATTGCAGACAGGAGTAGAATAGAAATGACTGCATTGTTATTGGTGGTCCAGTGACAATCCCTTTTATTAGTGGTCTTGTGGCAGTTACTAATAATTACTAATGACTACAGGTTATTTTCTGCATTGGGAAAGGTTAATGGAGCATAATGTGTCAAAATTCTGATATAAATGTATTATGTATTTTTGGTACTTATTGCACCTACAATTTAGTATCTATAAAAAGGAGTTATCATATATACTTGAGTATAAGCCGACCCAAATATAAGCCGAGGCCCCTAATTTTACCACAAAAAACTTGGAAAACTTATTGACTTGAGTATAAGCCAAGGGGGGGGGGGAGGGAATGCAGCAGCTACTGGAAAATTTCAAAAATTAAAATGGTTGGAGTTTTTGGGTGCAATAGATGCTGGGAAAGGGGAGGGGGTATTTTGCTTGTCTGTCTGCCTCTTCCTTGAGCTTGAGGACTGTTTTTTTTTTTCCCACTTGGAATTCAGTCTGGCTGAATATAGGGTATCTGCAGTGCTCCTATTAACCCTTCCTGACAGAACAGGAGCACTGCAGATACCCTATATTCAGTAAACCGGGCACTTTCAGACACAGGGATACCTAATGTGTATGTATTCTAGGGAAAGGAGTGATTTAGAACTTTTCTTTATTTTATTTTTTTATATTTTTCTAAAGCTTCTTTTTTTTCACTACTTTATGGGAGATTTTATACATTACTGCTGCGGCTGGTCAAAGACCCCCCCCCCCCCCCAAAGCCAAGAGGGGACTTTTCACAACAAAAACTATGCTCAAAAATTCAACTTATACTTGAGTAAATATGGTATATATTTTGTTGAACAAATAAATGTAGTCTAATATGCCTAGAACTAGCTCTATTTTGATAAATTTATTGCAATATAGTGCTCCGTTTCTGACTTAAAAATGCATGCAATACAATGGGACACATTTATTAAGATATATATGGATATATTATTAAGATAATAAGGGCCCCGACTGAAGCAGGAAATGAGAGATTTAGAAAAAAAAGTCTCAGGAAGCATGTACCAGTGCCAAAGTCCTACAATAAGATTAGGATTATAATGAATCTGCCCAAGGCATCCCCACCCCTGCCTACCAAACACCCTGTTCAGTCCACGTTCGCATGTGGTTAGTGAGGTGCAGAAAAGTTTTGTGGTGCTTGTTTAATGCAAGAAATATGATGGAGCATAATGTGTGCCCAAACGGTGGTTGTTGACTGCAAATGGGACATCGCTGTACTCAGGAGAAATTGTGCAACAAGATGGACTACTTTATTCCCTGGTAAAATGGGAAAAAAAATGACAAAAAAGTACATATAACTGTAGAAATTGTCATTTTTTTTTAAATTGATGGCCAAATACAGATATGTTTAGTGAAAATTATGGGGTTAAAAATGGTCATATCACCCCTAGATGAATTCCTTAAGGGATCTAGTTTCAAAATGGGGTCACTTTTGGGGGTTTTCCACTGTTGTGGTACCTCTAAGGCTCTGCAAATGCTGAATGTATTTTAAAGGTTTAGCTCATGCATGTTGTGGCAGAAACTCCTGGATCTTAACATGTATTTCCAAATGTTTTTTTTTATTTTTATTTAATTTTCTTTTTTTTATTTTACTCTTTAGAGATAAAATAAATACACTAAAGAAATACCAACCTTCCCGTCCTCACAGACAATAATAGTACAGCTCAGGAAAAAAAAAAAGATTTTTCTTTAATACAGACCATCTGGTCATAAAGTAGCTACAAAGTAGTGCTCCACACACTAGAATCTGCACTTGTTCTAGCTTCAATCATTTGTTGCAAATAGAGATGAGCGAACAGTGTTCTATCGAACTCATGTTCGATCGGATATTAGGCTGTTCGGCATGTTCGAATCGAATCGAACACCGCGTGGTAAAGTGCGCCATTACTCGATTCCCCTCCCACCTTCCCTGGCGCCTTTTTTGCTCCAATAACAGCGCAGGGTAGGTGGGACAGGAACTACGACACCGGTGACGTTGAGAAAAGTAGGCAAAACCCATTGGCTGCCGAAAACATGTGACCTCTAATTTAAAAGAACAGCGCCGCCCAGGTTCGCGTCATTCTGAGCTTGCAATTCACCGAGGACGGAGGTTTCCGTCCAGCTAGCTAGGGCTTAGATTCTGGGTAGGCAGGGACAGGCTAGGATAGGAAGGAGAAGACAACCACAACAGCTCTTGTAAGAGCTAAATTCCAGGGAGAAGCTTGTCAGTGTAACGTGGCACTGACGGGCTCAATCGCCGCAACCCAGCTTTCCCAGGATCCTGAATGGAATACACTGTCAGTGTATTCCCGTATACCCGATATATACCCCCGATACCCGTTCCAACGGTGTGCCCCCCCACCTTCACCCCAGAAATACCCTGCAAGTCCCCTAGCAATAGAATTGGGGCTATATACACCCACTATTTTTGCTACTGCCATATAGTGCCATTGTCTGACTGGGAATTCAAAGAATATATTGGGGTTACGTGCACCCACAATTTTTACTACTGGTATACAGTGCCAGTTTCTGACTGGGAATTCAAAGAATATATTGGGGTTATAAATACCCTCATTTCTTGCTACTGGTATATAGTGCCATTGTCTGACTGGGAATTCAAAGAATATATTGGGGTTACGTGCACCCACAATTTTTACTACTGGTATACAGTGCCAGTTTCTGACTGGGAATTCAAAGAATATATTGGGGTTACAAATACCCTCATTTCTTGCTACTGCCATATAGTGCCAGTTTCTGACTGGTAATTCAAAGAATATATTGGGGTTACGTGCACCCACAATTTTTACTACTGGTATACAGTGCCAGTTTCTGACTGGGAATTCAAAGAATATATTGGGGTTACGTGCACCCACAATTTTTACTACTGGTATACAGTGCCAGTTTCTGACTGGGAATTCAAAGAATATATTGGGGTTACGTGCACCCACAATTTTTACTACTGGTATACAGTGCCAGTTTCTGACTGGGAATTCAAAGAATATATTGGGGTTATAAATACCCTCATTTCTTGCTACTGCCATATAGTGCCAGTTTCTGACTGGTAATTCAAAGAATATATTGGGGTTACGTGCACCCACAATTTTTACTACTGGTATACAGTGCCAGTTTCTGACTGGGAATTCAAAGAATATATTGGGGTTATAAATACCCTCATTTCTTGCTACTGCCATATAGTGCCAGTTTCTGACTGGGAATTCAAAGAATATATTGGGGTTACGTGCACCCACAATTTTTACTACTGGTATACAGTGCCAGTTTCTGACTGGGAATTCAAAGAATATATTGGGGTTACGTGCACCCACAATTTTTACTACTGGTATACAGTGCCAGTTTCTGACTGGTAATTCAAAGAATATATTGGGGTTACGTGCACCCACAATTTTTACTACTGGTATACAGTGCCATTGTCTGACTGGGAATTCAAAGAATATATTGGGGTTATAAATACCCTCATTTCTTGCTACTGCCATATAGTGCCAGTTTCTGACTGGGAATTCAAAGAATATATTGGGGTTACGTGCACCCACAATTTTTACTACTGGTATACAGTGCCATTGTCTGACTGGGAATTCAAAGAATATATTGGGGTTATAAATACCCTCATTTCTTGCTACTGGTATATAGTGCCATTGTCTGACTGGGAATTCAAAGAATATATTGGGGTTACGTGCACCCACAATTTTTACTACTGGTATACAGTGCCAGTTTCTGACTGGGAATTCAAAGAATATATTGGGGTTACAAATACCCTCATTTCTTGCTACTGCCATATAGTGCCAGTTTCTGACTGGTAATTCAAAGAATATATTGGGGTTACGTGCACCCACAATTTTTACTACTGGTATACAGTGCCAGTTTCTGACTGGGAATTCAAAGAATATATTGGGGTTACGTGCACCCACAATTTTTACTACTGGTATACAGTGCCAGTTTCTGACTGGTAATTCAAAGAATATATTGGGGTTACGTGCACCCACAATTTTTACTACTGGTATACAGTGCCATTGTCTGACTGGGAATTCAAAGAATATATTGGGGTTATAAATACCCTCATTTCTTGCTACTGGTATATAGTGCCATTGTCTGACTGGGAATTCAAAGAATATATTGGGGTTACGTGCACCCACAATTTTTACTACTGGTATACAGTGCCAGTTTCTGACTGGGAATTCAAAGAATATATTGGGGTTACGTGCACCCACAATTTTTACTACTGGTATACAGTGCCAGTTTCTGACTGGTAATTCAAAGAATATATTGGGGTTACGTGCACCCACAATTTTTACTACTGGTATACAGTGCCAGTTTCTGACTGGGAATTCAAAGAATATATTGGGGTTACGTGCACCCACAATTTTTACTACTGGTATACAGTGCCATTGTCTGACTGGGAATTCAAAGAATATATTGGGGTTACGTGCACCCACAATTTTTACTACTGGTATACAGTGCCAGTTTCTGACTGGGAATTCAAAGAATATATTGGGGTTATAAATACCCTCATTTCTTGCTACTGGTATATAGTGCCATTGTCTGACTGGGAATTCAAAGAATATATTGGGGTTACGTGCACCCACAATTTTTACTACTGGTATACAGTGCCAGTTTCTGACTGGGAATTCAAAGAATATATTGGGGTTATAAATACCCTCATTTCTTGCTACTGCCATATAGTGCCACTTTCTGACTGGGAATTCAAAGAATATATTGGGGTTACGTGCACCCACAATTTTTACTACTGGTATACAGTGCCAGTTTCTGACTGGGAATTCAAAGAATATATTGGGGTTACGTGCACCCACAATTTTTACTACTGGTATACAGTGCCAGTTTCTGACTGGGAATTCAAAGAATATATTGGGGTTACGTGCACCCACAATTTTTACTACTGGTATACAGTGCCATTGTCTGACTGGGAATTCAAAGAATATATTGGGGTTATAAATACCCTCATTTCTTGCTACTGGTATATAGTGCCATTGTCTGACTGGGAATTCAAAGAATATATTGGGGTTACGTGCACCCACAATTTTTACTACTGGTATACAGTGCCAGTTTCTGACTGGGAATTCAAAGAATATATTGGGGTTATAAATACCCTCATTTCTTGCTACTGGTATATAGTGCCATTGTCTGACTGGGAATTCAAAGAATATATTGGGGTTACGTGCACCCACAATTTTTACTACTGGTATACAGTGCCAGTTTCTGACTGGGAATTCAAAGAATATATTGGGGTTACGTGCACCCACAATTTTTACTACTGGTATACAGTGCCAGTTTCTGACTGGTAATTCAAAGAATATATTGGGGTTACGTGCACCCACAATTTTTACTACTGGTATACAGTGCCATTGTCTGACTGGGAATTCAAAGAATATATTGGGGTTATAAATACCCTCATTTCTTGCTACTGCCATATAGTGCCAGTTTCTGACTGGTAATTCAAAGAATAAATTGGGGTTATAAATACCCTCATTTCTTGCTACTGGTATATAGTGCCATTGTCTGACTGGGAATTCAAAGAATATATTGGGGTTACGTGCACCCACAATTTTTACTACTGGTATACAGTGCCAATTTCTAACTGGGAATTCAAAATGCGCAAGGCTCCCGGAAAGGGACGTGGACGAGGCCGTGGGCGAGGTCGGGGGAATGGTTCTGGGGAGCAAGGTAGCAGTGAAGCCACAGGGCGTCCCGTGCCTACTCCTGTGGGGCAGCAAGCATTGCGCCACTCCACAGTGCCAGGGTTGCTTGCCACATTAACTAAACTGCAGGGTACAAACCTTAGTAGGCCCGAGAACCAGGAACAGGTCTTGCAATGGCTGTCAGAGAACGCTTACAGCACATTGTCCAGCAGCCAGTCAGACTCTGCCTCCTCTCCTCCTATTACCCAACAGTCTTGTCCTCCTTCCTCCCAAAATTCCCAAGCTTCACAGAACAATAACCCCAACTGTTCCTGCTCCCCAGAGCTGTTCTCCGCTCCTTTCATTGTCCCTCAACCTGCCTCTCCACGTCACGATTCCACGAACCTAACAGAGGAGCATCTGTGTCCAGATGCTCAAACACTAGAGTCTCCTCCATCTCCGTTCGATTTGGTGGTGGATGACCAGCAACCCACCCTCATCGACGATGATGTGACGCAGTTGCCGTCAGGGCATCCAGTTGACCGGCGCATTGTGCGGGAGGAGGAGATGAGACAGGAGTTGGAAGAGGAAGTGGTGGATGATGAGGACACTGACCCGACCTGGACAGGGGGGATGTCAAGCGGGGAAAGTAGTGTGGATGTTGAGGCAAGTGCAGCACCAAAAAGGGTAGCTAGAGGCAGAGGCAGAGGTCAGCAGCTTAGGCGAAGCCAGGCCACACCCGGAATCTCCCAAGATGTTCCAGTTCGTACCCAGCCCCGAAAAACTCCCACCTCGAGGGCACGTTTCTCGAAGGTGTGGAGTTTTTTCAAGGAATGCGCCGAGGACAGATATAGTGTTGTCTGCACAATTTGCCTCTCGAAATTGATTAGGGGCTCTGAGAAGAGCAACCTGTCCACCACTTCAATGCGCCGTCATTTGGAATCCAAGCACTGGAATCAGTGGCAGGCAGCAACGGCAGGACAAAGGCCGCCTGCCGTTCACGCCACTGCCACTGCCTCTGCCACTGCCTCTGCCTCTGCCACTGCCACTGCTGACTGTGCTGGCGATGCACTCCAGAGGACGAGCCAGGACACCACTTCATCTGCCTCCGCCACTTTGTTGACTTCTCCCTCATCCTCCCCTGTTCCTGTCTTATCTCCTTCTCCTGCACCATCAAAGGCACCATCAGGCGCTTCTTTACAACAACCCACCATCTCTCAGACATTGGAGCGGCGGCAGAAATACACTGCTAACCACCCACACACGCAAGCCTTGAACGCCAGGAGATGTTGGCGTTCCGGCTTGTTGAAACTCCCGCCTTCCTGGACCTGATGGCAACTGCGGCACCTCGCTATGCCGTCCCTAGCCGTCACTACTTCTCCCGGTGTGCCGTCCCCGCCTTGCACCAGCACGTGTCACTCAACATCAGGCGGGCCCTTAGTTCCGCGCTTTGCACAAAGGTCCACTTGACCACCGACGCGTGGACAAGTGCATGCGGACAGGGACGCTACATTTCACTGACGGCACACTGGGTGAATGTAGTTGAGGCTGGGACTGCTTCCCAAACTGGCCCGGTGTACCTCGTCTCCCCGCCTAACATTCCTGGCAGGGACACGAGAAGAACACCCCCCTCCTCCTCCTCCTCTACCGCCTCCTCCTCCGCCACCGCCTCCTCCTCCGCCACCGCCTCCTCCTCCGCTGTTAGATTGACCCCAGCTACGAGTTGGAAACGTTGCAGCACTGGCGTTGGTAGACGTCAGCAGGCTGTGCTGAAGCTGATCAGCTTGGGGGACAGACAGCACACTGCCTCCGAGGTGAGGGATGCCCTCCTCGATGAGACGGCAATATGGTTTGAGCCGCTGCACCTGGGCCCAGGCATGGTCGTTTGTGATAACGGCCGGAACCTGGTAGCAGCTCTGGAGCTTGCCGGACTCCAACATGTTCCATGCCTGGCCCACGTCTTCAACCTAGTGGTGCAACGTTTCCTAAAGAGCTACCCCAATGTTCCAGAGCTACTGGTGAAAGTGCGGCGCATGTGCGCCCACTTTCGCAAGTCGACAGTAGCCGCTGCTAGCTTAAAATCTCTCCAGCAACGCCTGCATGTGCCACAACACCGGCTTTTGTGCGACGTCCCCACACGCTGGAACTCAACGTTTCAGATGTTGAATAGAGTGGTTGAGCAGCAGAGACCTTTGATGGAATACCAGCTACAAAACCCTAGGGTGCCACAAAGTCAGCTGCCTCAGTTTCTCATCCATGAGTGGCCATGGATGAGAGACCTTTGTGACATCCTACGGGTGTTTGAGGAGTCCACAAGGAGGGTGAGCTCTGAGGATGTGATGGTGAGCCTTACAATCCCACTCTTGTGTGTTCTGAGAGAATCCCTGATTGACATCAGGGATAACTCAGATCACACAGAGGAGTCAGGGATAGCATCCGATCCGTCACAGCTGGAGAGTAGGTCCACACATCTGTCCGCTTCATCGCGTTTAATGGAGGAGGAGGAGGAGGAGGAGGAGGAGGAAGAAGAGTTGTCCGATGATGTGATGGTGATACAGGAGGCTTCCGGACAACTTCGAATCGTCCCATTGTTGCAGCGCGGATGGGTAGACATGGAGGATGAGGAGGAAATGGAGATTGAACTTTCCAGTGGGGCCAGAGGAGTCATGCCAACTAACACTGTGGCAGACATGGCTGAGTTCATGTTGGGGTGCTTTACAACCGACAAGCGTATTGTCAAAATCATGGAGGACAACCAGTACTGGATCTTTGCTATCCTTGACCCCCGGTATAAAAACAACATCTCGTCTTTTATTCCGGTAGAGGGGAGGGCCAATCGCATCAATGCTTGCCACAGGCAATTGGTGCAGAATATGATGGAGATGTTTCCAGCATGTGACGTTGGCGGCAGGGAGGACAGTTCCTCCAGTAGGCGACCAAGTTCTCACCGGTCCACACAAACGAGGGGCACACTGTCTAAGGTCTGGGACACCTTGATGGCACCCCCTCGCCAAAGTGCCGCCACAGAGGGTCCTAGTGTCACCAGGCGTGAGAAGTATAGGCGCATGTTGCGGGAATACCTTTCCGACCACAGCCCTGTCCTCTCCGACCCCTCTGCGCCCTACACGTATTGGGTGTCGAAGTTGGACCTGTGGCTTGAACTTGCCCTATATGCCTTGGAGGTGCTGTCCTGTCCTGCCGCCAGCGTCCTATCTGAGAGGGTGTTCAGTGCAGCCGGTGGCATCATCACTGACAAGCGCACCCGTCTGTCAGCTGAGAGTGCCGACCGGCTCACTTTGATAAAAATGAACCACCACTGGATAGAGCCTTCATTTTTGTGCCCACCTGTGTAAAGCACCCCAACATGAAACTCCATGTCTGTACTCAACCTCTCCAATTCCTCCGCATCCTCATACTCATCCACCATAAGCGTTGCACAATTCTGCTAATACTAGGCTCCCTCCACCCTGATTTCCCCCAACTCTGCTGGTTAGAGGCTCCCTCCACCCTGCTTTCCCACAACTCTGCTGGTTAGAGGCTCCCTCCACCATGAATTTGCCCAAACTGGGCTGGTTAGAGGCTCCCTCCACCATGAATTGGTCCAAATTGGGGTTTTTAGAGGCTCCCTCCACCATGAATTGGTCCAAACTGGGCTGGTTAGAGGCTCCCTCCACCATGAATTGGTCCAAACTGGGCTGGTTAGAGGCTCCCTCCACCATGAATTGGTCCAAATTGGGGTTTTTAGAGGCTCCCTCCACCATGAATTGGTCCAAACTGGGCTGTTTAGAGGCTCCCTCCACCATGAATTGGTCCAAACTGGGGTTTTTAGAGGCTCCCTCCACCATGAATTGGTCCAAACTGGGGTTTTTAGAGGCTCCCTCCACCATGAATTGGTACAAACTGGGGTTTTTAGAGGCTCCCTCCACCATGAATTGGTCCAAACTGGGGTTTTTAGAGGCTCCCTCCACCATGAATTTGCCCAAACTGGGCTGTTCAGAGGCTCCCTCCACCATGAATTTGTCCAAACTGGGTTTTTTAGAGGCTCCCTCCACCATGAATTGGTCCAAACTGGGGTTTTTAGAGGCTCCCTCCACCATGAATTGGTCCAAACTGGGGTTTTTAGAGGCTCCCTCCACCATGAATTTGCCCAAACTGGGCTGTTTAGAGGCTCCCTCCACCATGAATTGGTCCAAATTGGGGTTTTTAGAGGCTCCCTCCACCATGAATTGGTCCAAACTGGGGTTTTTAGAGGCTCCCTCCACCATGAATTGGTCCAAACTGGGCTGGTTAGAGGCTCCCTCCACCATGAATTGGTCCAAATTGGGGTTTTTAGAGGCTCCCTCCACCATGAATTGGTCCAAACTGGGCTGTTTAGAGGCTCCCTCCACCATGAATTGGTCCAAACTGGGGTTTTTAGAGGCTCCCTTCACCATGAATTGTCCAAACTGGGGTTTTTAGAGGCTCCCTCCACCATGAATTTGCCCAAACTGGGCTGTTTAGAGGCTCCCTCCACCATGAATTGGTCCAAATTGGGGTTTTTAGAGGCTCCCTCCACCATGAATTGGTCCAAACTGGGGTTTTTAGAGGCTCCCTCCACCATGAATTGGTCCAAACTGGGCTGGTTAGAGGCTCCCTCCACCATGAATTGGTCCAAACTGGGCTGGTTAGAGGCTCCCTCCACCATGAATTGGTCCAAATTGGGGTTTTTAGAGGCTCCCTCCACCATGAATTGGTCCAAACTGGGCTGTTTAGAGGCTCCCTCCACCATGAATTGGTCCAAACTGGGGTTTTTAGAGGCTCCCTCCACCATGAATTGGTCCAAACTGGGGTTTTTAGAGGCTCCCTCCACCATGAATTGGTCCAAACTGGGGTTTTTAGAGGCTCCCTCCACCATGAATTGGTCCAAACTGGGGTTTTTAGAGGCTCCCTCCACTATGAATTTGCCCAAACTGGGCTGTTTAGAGGCTCCCTCCACCATGAATTGGTCCAAACTGGGTTTTTTAGAGGCTCCCTCCACCATGAATTGGTCCAAACTGGGGTTTTTAGAGGCTCCCTCCACCATGAATTGGTCCAAACTGGGGTTTTTAGAGGCTCACTCCACCATGAATTTGCCCAAACTGGGCTGTTTAGAGGCTCCCTCCACCATGAATTGGTCCAAATTGGGGTTTTTAGAGGCTCCCTCCACCATGAATTGGTCCAAACTGGGGTTTTTAGAGGCTCCCTCCACCATGAATTTGCCCAAACTGGGCTGTTTAGAGGCTCCCTCCAGCATGATTTGGTCCAAACTGGGGTTTTTAGAGGCTCCCTCCACCATGAATTGGTCCAAACTGGGGTTTTTAGAGGCTCCCTCCACCATGAATTTGCCCAAACTGGGCTGTTTAGAGGCTCCCTCCACCATGAATTGGTCCAAACTGGGTTTTTTAGAGGCTCCCTCCACCATGAATTGGTCCAAACTGGGGTTTTTAGAGGCTCCCTCCACCATGAATTGGTCCAAACTGGGGGTTTTAGAGGCTCCCTCCACCATGAATTTGCCCAAACTGGGCTGTTTAGAGGCTCCCTCCACCATGAATTGGTCCAAATTGGGGTTTTTAGAGGCTCCCTCCACCATGAATTGGTCCAAACTGGGGTTTTTAGAGGCTCCCTCCACCATGAATTTGCCCAAACTGGGCTGTTTAGAGGCTCCCTCCACCATGAATTGGTCCAAACTGGGGTTTTTAGAGGCTCCCTCCACCATGAATTGGTCCAAACTGGGCTGGTTAGAGGCTCCCTCCACCATGAATTGGTCCAAACTGGGCTGGTTAGAGGCTCCCTCCACCATGAATTGGTCCAAATTGGGGTTTTTAGAGGCTCCCTCCACCATGAATTGGTCCAAACTGGGCTGTTTAGAGGCTCCCTCCACCATGAATTGGTCCAAACTGGGCTGGTTAGAGGCTCCCTCCACCATGAATTGGTCCAAATTGGGGTTTTTAGAGGCTCCCTCCACCATGAATTGGTCCAAACTGGGTTTTTTAGAGGCTCCCTCCACCATGAATTGGTCCAAACTGGGGTTTTTAGAGGCTCCCTCCACCATGAATTGGTCCAAACTGGGGTTTTTAGAGGCTCCCTCCACCATGAATTTGCCCAAACTCTGCTGGTTAGAGGCTCAATCCACCCTGATTTTCAAAACAAATGTTGGTGCCAACCTCAACTTACTACAAGGGCCAAATTCACTGCTGGTGACAAGCTCTCCTCACTGCAAGTGCCAAATACACATGTTTCAAGGTGTTTTCCTACTGTCAGAGAGGTGGTATTGAGTGTGTAAAGTGTGTAGTTGTTAGGCTGTGATGTTGGGGTAATAGAGGGTCTTTGGTGTGTTAGATGCCCCCAGACATGCTTCCCCTGCTGTCCCAGTGTCATTCCAGAGGTGTTGGCATCATTTCCTGTGGTGTCATAGTGGACTTGGTGACCCTCCAGACACGGATTTGGGTTTCCCCCTTAACGAGTATATGTTCCCCATAGACTATAATGGAATGCGAAACCCGTTCGAACACACGAAGAGTGAGCGGCTGTTCGATTCGAATTTCGAACCTCGAACATTTTAGTGTTCGCTCATCTCTAGTTGCAAATTAAAGTACAATTAGATTTATTTGTATTTAAGGATCATTTAATATAATCAAACCAAGGCTTAGTTCCCTAGTCTTAAGAAATTACTTCTGGGAAAAAGCAACCATAAACACAACTTATGTCAACGAAAGTCATAAACCGCATTTATTAATAATTAGACAATGTAAACGAAGGCATTCTGAAAATGTGCCAGATCTATCATGGTGGTTTATGGTAAATGATTAATTTGTTGTGTATCCAGTCTGTCTAGTCTGTCTTTACACCGCTAACTAGTTGTCTTATTGTATGCCAGGATATTATCTGAAAATTTTGCTGCAATTATGGCAAAGGGGAAAGGTGTGGAGGATTTCACAATTTTACAAGAATTCAGATGGATTTATAGGTTTAAATCAGTACAACCAGAGGGCTTGAACAAGAATCTTACCTTTGGTTGTCTTGCATATCCCTTGTTGTTCATGTTGGTATTACGATATAATAAATATCGTGGACCATCTCCTTTCATTATGACTATCCCAACACTTGATCTGATTATTATGTACCTTTCCATTGCACCTGCCCTGTCCATTATAATGTACAATAGGTGTTTACTCAGTGGACAATTCACATTTCTGATTCCATTTAAGCACAGGATAGCCCTCTTTAGTAAGTGCAGGAGCTTTATTGATGATGAAAAAAACAATATGATTGCTGTAATACTTTCCTTTGCAGGGACACTGTTTGATACTACATATATACCTACATGCAGAAGGCCACCAGAAGAGATGCACAATACTCTCCATAACAGCGGATGATACAGTCCTCCCTCTTCCTTCAAGATGTGATGACACTGGACGCGCATTCAGCCAGCAATTTTGTGGATTTCTCTTCCTCTGTCATTCTGATTGGACATTCAACAGGAATGTCACCCTTTTATTTTTTACGGACATTATAAGATTTACAAGTGAAACAACAATATTCAAAATTTTTATGAAATTTCTAAAACCCATTTTTTAAGGGACTAAACCAGTTATGAAGGGGTTTTGAAAGACCCTTGTATTAAAATCCCCCATAAATCACCCCGTTTTCAAAACTGCACCCCTTAAATCAGCCAAAACAACATATATCAAGTATTTCAACCTTATAAGTGCTTAACAGGAATTAAGACAAAATGGAGGTGAAATTTTCAAATTTGATTTTATTTTACTAATATTTTCATTTAGCCCTTGAATTTGCACATTCACAAGGGGTTAAAGGAGAAAACGCACCCCACAATCTAGAAAGTGACCCCATTTTGAAAACCGCACCCCTCAAAAAATTAATCAAGTGATGTAGTGAGCATTAGTAACCCCGAAGTGAATATGTAAGCTGTGCAGAATAAATTGGATACACCAAATCCCATTCTATTTTCCCACTAGCTCTGATGACAGATACGGGGAAGAGGGGCATTCTGGGGGATCAGCGCTGGTGTATTATCTCTCATAAGCTCTAAATATGGGGTGTCCCCTGAAAATGCTCGCACTGCTTATACATTTCCTTCTAGTTGCAGCCATGTATGTTCTAATGATTTGGTGACTTTTGGGGTTTTTAGACGCTGTGTTTTAATACACTTTTTCGTGATGTTTTTTCCTGCTTATCACCACTATGTGTGTACTCTTCTTATTTTTTAAAATGATGAATTAAACATGTAGTTTTATACAGAAGAAGAGTATTGCAGACCTTTTCCTCTTTTCGATACTTTTCCAAGCCGAACAGCCTTTAGGTCCAAAGGCATGGTCTAGCACCTCGAAAAAACTTGAAAGCCTACGAATGTGGTAAGCTACAGCCTACTATTTTTTCTCTTTATTGTTTATATTTCTCTTGGATTTTTTTTTATTTTTAACTACCGTATACACTCACCGGCCACTTTATTAGGTACACCTGTCCAACTGCTCGTGAACACTTAATTTCTAATCAGCCAATCACATGGCGGCAACTCAGTGCATTTAGGCATGTAGACATGGTCAAGACAATCTCCTGCAGTTCAAACCGAGCATCAGTATGGGGAAGAAAGGTGATTTGAGTGCCTTTGAACGTGGCATGGTTGTTGGTGCCAGAAGGGCTGGTCTGAGTATTTCAGAAACTGCTGATCTACTGGGATTTTCACGCACAACCATCTCTAGGGTTTACAGAGAATGGTCTGAAAAAGAAAAAACATCCAGTGAGCGGCAGTTCTGTGGGCGGAAATGCGTTGTTGATGCCAGAGGTCAGAGGAGAATGGCCAGACTGGTTCGAGCTGATAGAAAGGCAACAGTGACTCAAATAGCCACCCGTTACAACCAAGGTAGGCAGAAGAGCATCTCTGAACGCACAGTACGTCGAACTTTGAGGCAGATGGGCTACAGCAGCAGAAGACCACACCGGGTGCCACTCCTTTCAGCTAAGAACAGGAAACTGAGGCTACAATTTGCACAAGCTCATCAAAATTGGACAATTGAAGATTGGAAAAACATTGTCTGGTCTGATGAGTCTCGATTTCTGCTGCGACATTCGGATGGTAGGGTCAGAATTTGGCGTCAACAACATGAAAGCATGGCTCCATCCTGCCTTGTATCAACGGTTCAGGCTGGTGGTGGTGGTGTCATGGTGTGGGGAATATTTTCTTGGCACTCTTTGGGCCCCTTGGTACCAATTGAGCATCGTTGCAACGCCAAAGCCTACCTGAGTATTGTTGCTGACCATGTCCATCCCTTTATGACCACAATGTACCCAACATCTGATGGCTACTTTCAGCAGGATAATGCGCCATGTCATAAAGCTGGAATCATCTCAGACTGGTTTCTTGAACATGACAATGAGTTCACTGTACTCCAATGGCCTCCACAGTCACCAGATCTCAATCCAATAGAGCATCTTTGGGATGTGGTGGAACGGGAGATTCGCATCATGGATGTGCAGCCGACAAATCTGCGGCAACTGTGTGATGCCATCATGTCAATATGGACCAAAATCTCTGAGGAATGCTTCCAGCACCTTGTTGAATCTATACCATGAAGAATTGAGGCAGTTCTGAAGGCAAAAGGGGGTCCAACCCGTTACTAGCATGGTGTACCTAATAAAGTGGCCGGTGAGTGTATACTCGAGTATAAGCCGACCTGAATATAAGCAGATGCCCCTAATTTTACCACAAAAAACTGGGAAAACTTATTGACTCGAGTATAAGCCTAGAGGGGGAAATGTAGCAGCTACTGGAAATTTTCAAAATTTAAAATGGTTGGAGTTTTGGGTGCAGTAGGTGCTGGGGAAGGGGAGGGGGTGTTTTGGTTTTCTGTCTGCCCCTTCGCTGAGCTTGAGGACTGTGTTTTTTTGTTTTTTTTCCCACTTGGAATTCAGTCTGGCTGACTATAGGGTATCTGCAGTGCTCCTATTAACCCCTTTCCGATGGAACAGGAGCACTGCAGATACCCTATATTCAGTAGACCGGGCACTTTCAGACACAAGGATACCTAATGTGTATGTGTTGCACAGTAATTTTCTACTTTTGTATGTATTCTAGGGAAATTAGTGATTTAGAACTTTTATTTTTTAAAAAGCTTCTTATTTTTTCCACTATTTTATGGGAGATTCTATACATTGATATTGTGGCTGGTCATAGACCCCCCACACACACACACACACACACACACACACACACACCCTAAAAAAAAATATTTTTTTTTTTTTTTTTTTGGTGACTCGAAAATAAGCCGAGGGGGGCTTTTTCAGCACAAAAATTGTGCTGAAAAATTTAGCTTATGCTCGAGTATATACGGTTTCTTCATGCCATCTATTATTGGTTCCTCCATGATTTCACTGTATTAGAGCCTACTTTCTATGGTGACTCCTTCCAGAGCAGCAGGCTATCCCAGGTTCCTCTCCTCCATGGTGGCTTCACCCACTCATTGCCCTGAAATTGGAGACATTTTGCTTGGCCTTTTTTCACACAGGTTTTGATATTGGTATAGGTACTTTATGGAATTGCCCATTTGTCTTTCCAATGTAGTTGGCCTTCCACAAGCATTTCAGAAGATGGACCACCCCCATTGTGGAGCAGTTAATTAAGTCTCTTATTACATAGAGATGCTTGTGAACTTATTTCCAGCTCTAATATAGTCAGAGGCTGAACAATGTTCAGACCAGTAACCAAAGTTTTTGTGTCCATCAATTGTCCTCTCATGACCTTAGTGGGGAGATAGCTAATGACCAAATGGTTCCGAATGTTCCTGCTTCTCCTAAACATTTTTGAGTGTTTTCTGGATACAATGTGCAGTCTTCTTATCTGAAAGAGTGATATTTCAGTTATTAGTCAGACTCCTAATTTCCTGATAATGAACATCAAAAATACCTCTAATGTTTGTTTAGTCTGGTTCTAGTCCCTGCATTTTAGATACAAGGAGTGTCTGTCTTCTGTGTTTCTTGAATGTTTTTAAGCATTTCTGATGATCAATTTGGGAAAGTCTCATTTCCTGAAAGTAAATTATAGCATTACAGTTGCACCTCATCCTCAAATACTAACTTTCAGTATACCAGACTTGGGGTGGGGGGGGGGGGGGTCAAATAATAACTACCCCATTTGACCAGATTATTTGTAGCTGTAGTATTCGGATTTAACATTGTATTTAGTTTATTCCTCTCCATTTTTGAAATTCAGGTGTCAACCAAAGATTCTTTGGAATTCCTGCATGGTGTATGTCCAGATCAGCAGGATGTTATTGATATATTTGAGCCTTAATATTATATGTTGGTTATATGTGCTAATCTACTGTCCAACAACTACTCTATCCTCCCATCAGCTAAAGTACAGATTAGCATAGGTTGGTGCACAAGGGCTCCCCATTGCTGTACCCCTGCACTGGTGGAAAAAGGTGTTCTCAAAGAAGAAGAACTTATGACTCAGGACAAATTCTAAAAGGATCGAAATAGAGTTATTTCCTCAGGAAATAGCTGACAGCCTTCATTTCCTGATAATATGGGATAGAGTAATATAGCACCTCAACACACAATGCCCCACAATACCTTGCAACAAGGCCTTCACCAGGTCAGGGGGGCCCACAGTAATAATGTGTATAATGTGTATAATGATCGTGTACATTGAATATGAACTAGTGGTACTAAAGAATAGGAGTCAGCAGAAAAAAATGAAGAAGCACATGCTGTGTAGGGAAGAAGGTATTTATAGGTTTTTATTGAGCAATAAAAGATGGTTATAGGTATAAGGGATGAAGAGGTAGCAGCTGATCCAGGCCATGCACCCTGAGGGGGGCCCAAAGGTCCCCCTATCACATAAAATATCACTGTTCTAAGTGGAACAAAGTAGGAAGAAGCCTCAATATAACTTTTGCATTAGACCCAGGAGTTTCAAATTAGACCTCTAATTACAAATCAACAAGTATACAAGCAAATAAAGCAATATAATATACTGCATTACTAACAGTTGCTAGGTAAGTTATTTATAGATATTCATAAGTTTAACAAGCAGGAAGCCTTATGTGACTATAAAGACTTGAGGTTGCATTAGTGGGAACTATTATCTATGTGGGCACAAGAATGGGCACTACTGCCACATTGTTGTACAGAGTGGACCACAATAGGGGCCCTATTACTTTGTAAGGAAACAAAGAGGTCCTATTATCATGTAGGGAAAGCAAGTGGCCACTGTATTTGTGAGGAGACAAGGGGAAACACCATTTGGGCTTACAATTTTGGGGACACAAATGTGTATTATCACTTTGTGGAACCACAAAGAAGGACACTCAAATGAAATGCTAATACTTGGCAAGGGAAGAAAGGAGTAATTTTTACTGTGTAGAAGCACAAAGGGGGCAGTTATCATTGTGCAGAGGCACAAAGGGAGACAAGTTACCATGGGGCACAAAGTTGGCTTTATTACGTAGTAGTGGGCACAATAGGGGAAATTATTACTGAGCGCACTATCACTTTATGGGGTGCAAAGAATGGCAAATATTCTGTATGGGGAACAAAAGGGAAATACTTACTGTATAGTGATCTCTTAGAGGGATATTTAGTCATAGCAGCAGGATAAGAAGACGTGTATGCAGAGGCCAATAGTAACAGGAGGAATTCATCAATTCTGGTCAAGGTGAATAAAATGTGAAACATGAACAATTCAATCAGACAATGCCATCTTTTTTTATCACCGGATATAAGTGTATTCACTTTTTATACCTGGTGTCTGACTATTATTTGGCAACTGTAATTATTAGAATGTATTCACATCCGCATTGGAGGCTTTGTTGCAGATTCTGTTGTCAAAAATGTCAGAAAAATGCTAGACAGCCACCATTATGAAAACGTGATGGATCCTGGCAGCATTTGTGCCTGGCATAGGATGAATACAGCTTGAATTTTGTTTTTCTATTTCTGTGATGGAAGAAAAGCTGTATTAGCCTGCTATATTATAAAAGTTACCTACTAGATATGTCACCTCTAATGTAAATATTTCTGTTTTGAGGGGTATGGCAACATATATCTTGGGACTTACGTTCCTGATCTTCTAAGTCTTTAGCAATGCCCCTGATTGTTAGTTCTAAATTGAGTCAATTAAGTAACCCAGCATGGGGCAACATGGTGGCTCAGTGGATAGCCTAGCAGCACTGGAGTCCTGGACTCGAACCTCAACAGAACCAACATCTACAAGGGGTTTGTAAGTTCTCCCCATGTTTGCATGGATTTCCTCCCATTCTACAAAGACATACTTAAATGAAGGGGAAAAAAAAGCACATTGTGATCCCTATATGGGGCTCACAATCTACATAGAAAAAAAAAATTAAGTGACCCAGCGCCGCATCTTAAAGTTACAGTAAATGGCAATGACCATAAAAAGACATTTTGTGGGCAACTCTAGGTAAATTTTCATATCAGGGTCCATAAACCTTTAGCTATTCCCATGTTTTTAGAAGTGACTAAGTTGCTAAGTGTAGGCTGAAACAGAAGTTCCTGACCTCCTGAACTTTCGGGACACTTATGAGGACCTACTGTATGGGCTGCTTCTGGAAATACCAGATATATTCAGTTACTGTGTGAATGTGCTGTTTAGTGTTGGCCACTACTGTGCCTTCAAAGCAACAAAAGTGCCGTAATAACAATAACAGCAACAGAATAACCATGGTGCTCCTAAGGGGACATCCTCTGCCTCTGGAGGAGAGAAAGTTTCACTAGCAACATAGAAGGGGATTCTTCACAGTAAGAACAGCGAGGCTCTGGAACTCTCTGCCCCAGGAAGTGGTGATGGTGGATTCACTGAACAAGTTTAAAGAGTGCCTGGATGCCTTTGTTGTAGAGAACAATATTACAGGTTATGGATTCTAGATTTTAAGGACATGTTGATCTAGGGTTTTATACTGACTGCCAGATTGTTGAGAAGGACATTTTCCTCTGAAATGGGGCAATTGGTATAAGTCTCATGAGGTTTTTTTGCCTTCCTATGGATCAACACTGCAGGGTTATTGATTGGATTTGATGGACTGATGTCTTCATCCAACCTCATCTACTATGTAACTATGTAACAATAATAATAAATATGCAACTTCTGCATGAACGCCCTTTATCTGGAGAAACTCCCAGACATTCTCAAAGACTAATATGGCAACAAATTAAATATATTAGAATATACCATTGTCAATGTTATTACACACAGCTACTATGTACCAGAGCGCTCTAACGAATTGTAACATTCCTATCTGCCACCATGTAACATAGTCGATACGCTGATCTGTGGTTCTCTGTCTCATAAATGTGATTTCTTTACTTCAAAACAACTTTCTTTACTTGCAACAACAACTACAGAAACAAGAAAAATATTCCGCTCACATTTATTATGAAGGATATGAATTCTCTCATCAAGGAAACAATCTACTGTCCACCAGTTTGCTTGAAGAACCCATTTTCCATCTGGAAATCATCTTCTATAGCAAATAATTTCTTACAATTTTATGTTAAAAAGAGTTAGTAATGAGAAAGAAATGTGTTTAATTATCTTCTGTAACATAAGCCAAATTGTAATGGTGTTTGATTACATATAGCCTCCAAAATGTCAACTACATT
Source organism: Leptodactylus fuscus (assembly GCF_031893055.1). Taxonomy (NCBI): domain Eukaryota; kingdom Metazoa; phylum Chordata; class Amphibia; order Anura; family Leptodactylidae; genus Leptodactylus; species Leptodactylus fuscus. The sequence goes on from NC_134265.1 coordinate 250,244,604, forward strand.
TCCATTTAGAGTGCTTGGTTAAAGAGCCGTGCAAATGGGGAATATCTGAATATCTGCAGACATCATGACAGATCTCAGCCTCCTTATGGCACGTGCTGGTTTCAATCCCCTCTCTTCTTTTCATGATCCTTAATGTAATGTAACATAATGTATTTTTTCAGCACATCATTTCCCTAAATGGGGTTGGGAATGCTGCAGATTTTCTCATGAGGACTATTAATAAAGTGAGTCAATCTCCCCGCAGTTGTTCCCATTCAGAAGGTGGTATCCTGTAGCCAGCATAGTAAGTAATGAGAACACTGCATCTCTCCATTCACCGGGACAGAGACACAATTTCATACAGAGATGGGCTCCCAATGCATGAATACAGTATTTGAGAATAAATGATAACATACTTTTCTCTAGAACAAAACACTATTCATTTGAAGCAAAATGGCTGGTTACATTTAACGTATTTTCTTCCAGTAGATTACACCTCTTATAATCTTGCCAAAGCAGCTATGTATTATGTTAATGTTACATAGCAACATCGGCTGTTCTCCCATCTATCAGTATATTTTCAGATACATTACTTTATGATGTGCACTGGCATGGGAAGAGGGAGATGAATATAAGTCTCTTGGGTTTACAAAAAATAATAACACTTGTGTAACAAATAAAATGAAAATCTTATTCACTGAAAATTGTATCCTCTCGGAGTTTACATCTTAATGGGTATTATAGTAAAGCATCTCTGCAATGAATAATATAACGTATTAATAGAAGCATACATACTACACAGGCAATTATGAAAATCTCATATAACTAAGTGACCAGCTGTATAGCATGTCTTAGCACTAACAAGTTATAATAACAAAGAAGAAAGCAATTGCAACTGGTAACTATGGATATCTTATTATATAGAGTTGTTAAAATGGGATCTATTAATATCTCTCATGGAAACCCTAATAAATAAGGTTGACCTTGGCACAGATTTTTTTTCATATATTATATTTACGGAAAAAATGTATATAGGTACTGATATAATAATAATAATAATAATTAGAGATGAACGAGTAGTGTTCGATCGAGTAGGTGTTCGATCGAATACTACGGTATTCGAAATACTCGTATTCGATCGAACACTACTAGCTGTTCGAAGTTTAAGGTTCGATGCAGAACCAGCGTTGATTGGCAGAATGCTATACATTCTTCCAATCAACGCTGGTTCTTCTCCTACCTTTCCAAAGTCTTCTCCGTGCTGCGTCCCCGCATCTTCTTCCAGGTGGAATTCACTCTGCCTAGGCATCCGGCCTAGGCAGAGCCAACTGCGCGTGCTCGGGCATGCATGTGCAGTCGGCTCTGCTCAGGCGTCGGGCCTAGGCAGAGTGGTGCGGGATGCCTAGGCAGAGTGAATTCCACCCGGAAGAAGACGCGGGGACCGGGAGAAGACTTCAAGCAGAATCCAGCCCGACCGTCACTCGTGGACTTGGTAAGTATGATTTTATCGAATTTTGTGTACCCCTGAAACGAGCATTTCCCCCATAGACTATAATGGGGTTCGAAATCCGTTCGAACAGTCGAACAGTGTGCGGCTGTTCGAATCGGATTTCGAATCTCGGATATTTTAGTGTTCGCTCATCTCTAATAATAATAATAATAATAATAATAATAATAATAAAAATAATTTGCATTGTATTATGGTTAAACGTCTCTGGTCCATTTCCATACTAGGCCTCCTTGGCTTATAAACAATGTGACCACAGGTAATAGGTTAAGTAAAAAAAAGCCCCCACCCATGGATATCACTTGGATGCATATGATAGTGTTGTCCTTATTCACATGTCATTGATTTGGTCAGAGATTTCCTTCAATAATTGGGTGCCAAAACCAGGAGTGGGTTGAGACACAAAAAAAGGGTGCAAATGTCTCTAATATACCTTAAATATGTGTAGTATCCACTCCTGGATCAAAAACACCGATGTGTGAATAAGGCCCGAGTCTTGCTGTTGCTGACACTGTATTGGCCTGGGTAGCATGGTCTCTCAATGGCTAGCTAACAGTGCTACCATTCAGTGCTAGGGTCATGATTTCAAATCTGACCAAGGGAAAAAGTTGAATATAGTCCTGTTTTTCAAGTGTTTTCATGAATTTCTTTTGAGTATTTTGGTTTCTGCCAATGATTCAAAACATTCTTATAGATTAATTTAGAATTTAGATTGCACATCCCAATGGGGCATGTACCAATATGAGTGATGATAATCACTGCATGGTAATGTGAAATACTGTGAAATACATTTTTTTTTCTACTTTATGGCAAACTGATATATACCACTGATTTCCAAACTGTGGGTCATGAGCTTCTGGGAAAGGTGGGCATGAGCCAAACAGAGAAATTTCTTCTGCACATTGCAGAACTGCAAATTAAAGGCATTTTTAATTGATGGTATTTCATAGCCCTACAAAAAAAAACAAAAAAACATTTGATGATGTCACAGTCATGCGACAAGGGACATAACAAGACATGTACAAGAGCTTTGTGTATGGAAGCTTACAAGGGCTGTCTTTATGATTATGATAATATAGGGAAAGGTGCAGGTAGCAAAGATGAGTCTGTGGAGGGAAAGTGGAAGTAGCAGAGCTCAGTGTGGGGAGGAAAAAGGGGAAGTACCAGAGCTGAGTGAGAGAACACAAAGGCTGAGCTGAGTGTATGGAAGGAGCATGCAATACACTGGGAGGAAACATGAAAGTAGCAGAATTGTTGGTGTAAGGGGAGTCATATTGGTAGAATAGCTATTAGGGTTGAGCGATTGGGATCGGAAAAGATCAGATTTCAATCGACGACCGAGTAAATTTCACGATCGTGATCGGAATTCCGATCCTGATCTTTTTAGGCGGGATAGAGCACAATGCTTTGCTACTGGCCAAGCGATGTGGAAAACTTAACAATGTTAGCTACTAGAGATGAGCGAGTACTATTCAAAACTGCTGTTTCGAATAGCATGCTCCCATAGGAATGAATGGATGCAGCCCGCACACAGCCTGTGCCTGTGTCCGGCCGCTTAACCCTCTGCACGCCGGCTGTGTCCATTCATTCCTATGCCATAGCAGGGAGGAAACAGAAGAGTAGATAGTATCTACTCTTCTGTTTCCTCCCTGCTGTGTCATATACTGGACTCTGCTACATCTGCATTACTGCACATTGACTTGTCTATCTACTCTTTACCGTCCCTGCTTTACCGTATACTCAGCTCTGCTACATCTGAGATCTACATCTCAGATGTAGCACAGCAGGGAGGAAACAGAATAGTATAATCCACTAGAAACAAAATAGTCCACTTACCTGCACAGATCTGCTGCCGCTGTCGCTCCCAGTTCTTCTCAGCCAAGTTCTCTCTCATTTACAGGCCTTCAGAGTGCCGTGCATGCCCCTAGCTCCTAGGTTAGTGTTACAGACCTAGGAAGAAGGCGGGGCTTGTGGCTTAGGAGAGTGTGGGCAGGTACTGGGAGGGGAGACGTGAGTGATGTGAGTGATCTCCCCACCCTGTACCGGCTCACACTCTCCTAAGCCACAATAAGCCCCGCTTACTCCCAGCATCTCTAACACTAGCCTAGGGAGGAGGGGACGCGCACGACGCTCTGAAGGAATGTAAATGTGAGGGAAGAGGAGCGAGAACAATGGGGATCGGCAGCGACAGCGATCTGTGAAGGTAAGTGGACACCAGGGGGGACTAAGTAGCCAGAGGATTTTTTTTCAATCACTACAAAGCGTGGAATCTAAAAATTAAAGTGTTCAATTTTTGGACTCCATGCTGTGTAGTGAATAGGATCATTTTTAAAATCCGATCTTTGATTATTAAAAAAATCCCATTGACTTGCATTAGGATCGAAATTGGGATCGGGATGGAAAATGATCGGAAATCGGATTACAAAAACGACCCTGAAATCTCAAGATCGGCTCAACCCTAATAGCTATGTTTTCAGCAAGAAAAACTGGTTGGAGCAGTTTTGTTTGTGTATGTTTGGAGGAAAAGTTGCTCAGATAGCTATGGGTATGGAAAACATATGGGTAACAGGTGTGCAAAGGAAGGATAAGCAGGTAGTATGCAACTTAAAGCAGAATAGAGGCCAAACATAGCAGTTTGTTTTTTGTTTTGTTTTTTCAAATGGAACTATGTATGGTAGTGGGGATTTCCAAACAAGAGTCTCTTCTGAAAATGGGTCCAGCTTTCAGAAAGTCTGGGAACCATTGGTCTATACCATTCAGAGGAGTTTTCTGCTGTTAGTGAACCATCCCAGGTTTTTAAGTAACCGAATTTAAGATTTTTTTTTCAACCAATCCCACCACTGTAATAAAACACTTTTAGCCAAAAATCATATAAAAATGTGCATTCCTAAATCAAAAGTAATTGGTAACTAAGGCCACATTTTACAATTTCAACATTTGATTTCAGATGTTAGGACATCAGCAACTTTATAATGGCACAATATATTTTGTGTGAAAGCTTTTGGTAATGTTGACAATATAGGACCTATCTGTTACGTACAGTAGTGTACAGTAGCATAAAACATTGCAATCTGGTATATGCTGTGTTAGACATTACCATGTTATGTTGAAATAAAGAACCTTTTATGGAAAAGTCATTGTTAAAATGACCTTTAAAGTATTTTATTCACTAGGCAGTACATGCTATAGAAAAAAAAAAAAGTAACACCCATCACTAAACAGAAGTCGAAGTCATGACCTTGGTAGAGTAAATAGACAATGCCCAATGAGGTGTTGCTTTAATGAAGCCTTTTTTGGGTCAGAGGTTAGACATTAGTACCATGGGAATAGGTACAGCAAAGACACTAGTGACCGCATATTTATCTTGCCATAAGTAGCCGGGAATAGAACATCTATCAGTTCTGGGAGACTGTCTATAATTCTAATTAGATTAAGATCTACAGGATGCCATTATCTGATTTATGGACTGTAAAGTCTCCATGACATATTACCTTGTGATAGTAAACTGAAGTACAGTAGTGAAAGTCAAGGATACTGTCCCTGAAATGTCCCTCAATTAATACCATAGAACATCCAGCTAAAAATGTCAGCTCACAACAGCCACTAAAACAGATGATTAACTATTTCATAAATGGTAAAGCCGAGTAATAATCAAACCCACATTTTCTGCTGTTATATCTCCAGATTACATTTCCATAATGTTCCTACAAAGATTAAGTTGAATGGTGAAAGTTCATGAAATTCTTTGGCTATAAGAGGCAAGAGAGGAAATTTAACAACTGTTCCACTGACTTCAACATTAAATTATAGACTGCATTTATCAAGCATGCTGTGTACTCATTCCTTTTTATACTTTTTATCCTCAGTCTTCTCTCAAGGGACAAGCTATTATTGTACACTACTAAAGAGGATAAGGAAGGTATTACAGTTCATTGTATTGAAAGTACACCAAAGGGGGAACACATGTTCGGTATAACAATGATGTGTTTATGAAGTGCCAAGTGCCTGAGAGACAACCTCTACAGGAAGGACACCTACTTAGAAGCAAAAATGGAAAGAAAGACCCCCTATCAGATGATGAACCTGCCGCTGCTTGTATTGCAAAGATACATAATCATAACCATCTGTTCTTGCAAAGTCTCCCTGTATGACATACTTTGACAACGCACTACAATAGAAATCTGTACGCTATTTGTGTTATCTCAGAGGAAATGGAAAAATGGAACTTTTGTAACAATTTAAATTAATGAATATTGGGAATTTTTAATGCCGCTACAAGAAAGGCAAAACCAAAAGAAATAAAGCTTTTTCTTAGAAGCATCCTTTAAAAAAAAAAAAAAAAAAAAAGAAAAGAATTTGAAAAAAAAAAAATATATATATATATTATTTTTTTAGGTTTATCATTATTTTATGATAATTTACTATCCTTCTTCTCAGGAGTGCCTTTCATATTTTAAGACTTTGCAGGAAACAGTTAGTAATACAGTATATTAGATAAAAACACATTTTTAAAAGAAAACAGATTTCAAGCCCACCAATTTTTTATTATTATTATTTTTTTTTTAATCATCGCTCTTATATTTACTATATATATATACTATATATTACTATATATATATATATATATATATATATATATATATATATATATATATATATGAAGGATAGGGTAATGCAGTCAATAACCATATTAGCCATCTTTACAGTATTATGAGCTCCCTTTAGTGTCCACTCTTAAATCACTTGACCCACAGCCTGACTCTCACTCCCCAAAGTAGTTTGCAAATGGGATAATAATAATAGTAATAATAATAATAATGATAATAATAATAATAATAATAATAATAATAAATCCGGAGTGTTTCTTTAAATTACATAGCAGACATAGAAACTAAAAGGCTAATTAGGAGGTATATACATCAGAAAAGGCATTACCTATGGAAATGAAGTAGCTCAATATTGCATGTACTTATATATTCATCATGAACACGCGTGTCTTAAAATTATGTCAGTTTTATTAATTTACTTAAAAAATGTATTCCTTAAACACAATTGCTGTCCATTTGCCCTATAACTGGAGACCAATCGGATTAATAATATGTCCAAATCAGTAGGTGTATTGTTATAAATGGATTTATGGTTACTATGTTGCAAATATATAACACACTTTGGTCTTGGATGCATAGGCAGACAATGAAGAAACAGTTGTATATATCAAACCACAGTCCTAAAATGTGGATTATTTACCTCTAGTATGAATCAGATGATGAAAATCCAATCCATCTGATTCGTACTTATTTTAATAGTGGACTTTGGAAAATAGTCTAAAATTACCCATACAAATTACATGAATGGTGAATTTTGGTGAAATCTATCAAGAAATATCCAATATTGGGCCTGGACACAATTATTGGTTAATGATAATTGTTACATCTTTAGATATGTTATTCCCTAACTCTTCATTATTAATTAGGAAATGCACTGTATTGCTTCAAAAGTTTCTAGGTTGTAATCTATTATTCTGTAAGTAAATACATGTGGGTCAATGCAAATACAAAAAATGACTCATGATGTGGATGACATAACAAAGATGATTGTCTATAAAATGATGGTGATCTCACTTTCGAAGCAGTAATGAATGGTGAGATATGGAGCCTGAAAGTCAAAAGATCAAAACATTGTTACTAGAGATGAGCGAACAGTAAAATGTTCGAGGTTCGATATTCGTTTCGAGTAGCCCTTCAATATTCGACTACTCGAATCGAATATCGAACCCTATTATAGTCTATGGGGGGAAATGCTCATTTCAGGGGTAGGCAACGTTCGATCAAATTATACTTACCAAGTCCACGAGTGAGGGTCGGGCTGGATCCTCCAAGCAGTCTTCTTCTTGCAGTGTCCCCGTGGCGTCTTCTGGCTCTTCATTCACTCTGCCAGGCATCGGGCCTGGGCAGAGCCGACTGCGCATGCCCGCACTACAAGCGGACATGCGCAGTCGGCTCTGGCCTGGCCCGATGCCTGGCAGAGTGAATGAAGAGCTGGAAGACGCCGCGGGGAAGCTGCACGGAGAAGACTTCTAAAGGTAAGAGAAGAACCAGCGTTGATTGGCCGACTGTATAGCATTCAGCCAATCAATGCTGGTTCTGTATCGAACTTTTACATTCGAATAGCGAGTGGTACTCGATCAAGTACGAGTATTTCGAATACCGTAGTATTCGATCGAATACCTATTCGATCGAGTACTACTCGCTCATCTCTAATTGTTACCCTTTTGCTCATCGCTGAAAACACTGAATAATGTTAGTGCATGTTCTTCTTACTCGTGAGCATGTGGATAAAAACAAATAAAATCCAAATCATCACGTCATGTTCAAATCTTGAAATCCCTTCCCAGTTTCTTTATGTATTTGGAAATTTAGTTAGTGTGAGGGTTAAAATAATAATAATAATCCTTGTTCTTGAAAAATAGTAGAATAGTAGCTTGCCGTGATCATAGTGCTGACCTTACAGGTCAGCACTGCCAGCCAGTCTAGGGCATAGTGATATTGAAGCTGGCAAAAGAAGCAGATGTACACTGTTATCAGTTCTTGTTGTGTCTGCAAGTTGTCAAACTAGGCCCTGTAAGGGCATGTACCTAGTGACTGTAGTATATCATACTTCCTATAAGTATCCACTGGATGCTGCAATAAACTGAAACATTTGTTTGAGACACACTGGTGTCTGAGTGTCTGTTTTCTTGAGTGCTCGAAGTTATTGTTTATAGATTTGGCCTATGACAACATATCAAGGAAAGTCCCCCCGACAAAAATTGGCGTCCAACGTGGGGCTCGAGAGTCGTCTGATGTGCAGCGACTGATTTGGACCGAGAACCGGAGGACCCCGAGGACCGGGGGGAACTCCCCTTAGTACAAACATACCCTTGTTCTGTTTCTGAACAGGTGTCAAGACTATATGTGTTCATGTTAGTTCAGACATTTTCAAACAAAATAATAATTTGAACAAGCAAAAGAAATACAATATTATCATCACGATTCACATTATAAATTTTCATCAGGGTCAATGTCCCAAAAATCTAAAACAACCCTCCTTGGCCGCAGTGATATAGTCCAATTGATACAACAGTCCAATAGTCCTTTAGGTTTTCTTCTCAGGATCCATATCCTCTATCAGTTTAACAAGACTTTCCTTATAATCTCACAGCTGTATTGGTTATCAATAGGAACTGGAAGGCATCACTGAATTTCATGTGTCTCTTATCACCATCCAATCTTTGGGTTATAGCTTATAAGTTACTTCCATTAACTCAGAATCTGGAAGGAAGGAGAAAACTGAAAATATACATTAATCACATGCTTTTGATGATTCATCACATAGTCAGTCAGCACATCAGACTACATCTGTACAATTATGAACAATACAATACAAATCTAGGGCTAAGGCTAATTTTTCCTATCAATAATATACCTTACAGAGAAAACAAATACATGTGACAAGTTATAAAGACTTTTCAATACTTTGGGAACAGTATGGGGGTTAAGATACACTTGTTATACCCCATAATATACATTTATCTGTCCTGTCTAGTGAGTTCCATTATCACTGATGGTTTTGGGGATCTTACTTACACTACATCTTTCAGTAGCCGTCTGCAGTCCCGTTGTGGTGGTTCTGTTTGCGATCTTTGCCGGCGCCATGAAGGTCAAGCTGTGCAGCTTCATCGGCTACTAAATCTACCCGAGACACGGGAGGCGGTATGCCAGGACCGACGGGAAGGTCTTCCAGTTCCTCAATGCAAAATGTGAATCTGCTTTCCTGTCCAAGAGGAATCCCCATCAAATCAATTGGACCATCCTGTACAGAAGGAAGCACAAGAAGGGCCAGTCGGAAGAAATCCAGAAGAAGCGTACCCGCCATGCAATGAAGTTCCAGAGGGCGATCACCGGGGCCTCTCTGTCTGAAATTATGGCCAAGAGAAAGCAAAAGCCTAAAGTGCGAAAGGTCCAGAGGGAACAGGCCATCAGGGCTGCCAAAGAGGCAAAAAAGGCAAAACAGGCCACGAAAAAGGCTGTTCCTGTTAAGGCACCAACAAAGGCTGCACCCAAGCAAAAGATTGTCAAGCCCGTGAAAATGCAGGCACCCTGTATTGGTGGAAAACGCTAAGTTTTACTCTGGGATGGTCACCCATGGCTGTGAAGTTATTTCACTGGATCAAAAATCTGTTTATTATACTCGCTGTATTGTTTTTCTTTTTGACTTGTTTTAACCTTTATGTGTTTTGCAAAATTAGGCAAAACTGGAACAACCTTGATCGATATGTAAGATAGACAGCTAATGATTGACTCCTACTGGGGAATCTGGCAAGCACAGCACCAAGTGTGAATGTACTCATGGGCGTAAATCATTAGATGTCTAAAATGGGGGAAATGTGAAAAATAGTAGAATAGTAGCTTGCTGTGATCATAGTGCTGACCTTACAGGTCAGCACTGCCAGCCAGTCTAGGGCATAGTGATATCGAAGCTGTCAAAAGAAGCAGATGTACACTGTTATCAGTTCTTGTTGTGTCTGCATGTCATAAAACTAGGTCCAGAAGCAGATCTCTCTGTAAGGGTATGTACCCTGTGACTATAGTATATCACACTTCCTATAAGTATCCACTGGATGCTGCAATAAACTGAAACATTTGCTTGAGACACACTGGTGTCTGAATGTCTGTTTTCTCGAGCGCTCGAAGATATTGTTTATAGATTTGGCCTACGACAACATATCAAGGGTGTGCAGACACTTTTGGATCAACAAGAGGGAAACAAGTTAAAAGCAAATGTGCTAATGTGTCCACAGTGTATTCATATACAATTAAAAAATCTACCCTGACGAAACCTGTCTAGTACAGGTGAAACGCGCGTCGGGTCCCTTTACTGTTGGTATGTATGGAGGCTAATCTTGGATCATCTTATGTGGGCAGTCTCATAGCTATCTGTGGGTTATTACACTGATTATTTGTTGTTTTCATTTACAACACTTTATTATTGGACACTTTCAGTTTTAGCTATGGTTGAGCCCTTTGTACCATGATATTAGTGTTGCCATCCAGTGTACATTCCATGGCTGACAAGTTGGTATTTGTAGCATTGTCTACCCCTATATGATTTTGTTTTATGTTTGTTTATATATTTTGTATGTATACATGTTGCTACACCTTTTTAGGAGCACTTAATAAAAGTTAATTTTTATTCGTATATTTTGTGTGGCTGGTTCACTTTGTTGCTATAATCGACAAGAGGGAAACAAGTTAAAAGCAAATGTGCTAATGTGTCCACAGTGTATTCATTTACAATTAAAAAATCTACCAGAAAAAGTTAGCATCCTTGAAAGAAAGGTAAACTTAATGCCAAGATCCATATACAAAAATAAATTGGAAACATCTTCATAAGGGGCATGGGGCAAAAAACGATAAAGCACAAGTATTAACTATGTGAGAGGGGAGGTGGAAGGAACAATTAAAATGCAATTGATGTCACAGACAGATATGATGACTACATCCTGCAATGGATCAGATACCACAGAAATCTGCCAGGTTTCTACCATTTTTGCATACCATATCTTTTTGATTGAAAGAAGGCCAACTTAGATAGAAACAAAAAACTATGACACAGACTTAGATTTCACTAAATTTAAGGCAGATTGCGCTTGACTGAAGTGAATGGGTGGCAAGAAAATAACACCCGACTGGTGCATAACCTGCAAATTCTACAATGAAATTTGGTTAAGCAGAAAAAGTGAACGTCAATTTCCTAAAACTGAATTTTTCAGCTTGTACAAATACTGCAGTGTGAACATACCTTAATACTGGTGTGTTATATAACTCTGCAGCAGAAAAACGTTGCTATCGATACCATTAAATATATTGTATAATTCAAGGCAGAAAAGTTTTCCATGATTTAGTAGATAGACTTTAAATCACTATTACCACTTTCAATGTCATTTCAGTGCTCTTTCTGTTACATAAACATCTCCTTTATCTCGAGTGGTATACTTCAGTTAAAAATTTTAATAGACAATGGAAGAACAGCATAAAGGTTACAAAGAAGCCAATTTCCTGGCACTGTAAACTGTAACATAAAAGCAAGGGACCGGAACATAAAATACTTTCCTCTTTTAAACATATTCAGCAATAAATTATCAAAATCTGCCAATGAACACGAAGAGTATAAATGCAATGCAACAGAAGAACATTGTGTAATGTATTGTAATGAAGATTTATTCACTGGCAAACTCTGATCAGATCTACAGGGTGATTTCTTAGATTTCATTAGTTAAAGACATAAAACAGCCTGTCTAAGAGAGGAGGAACAGTGGGAAGTCCATATAAATTACTATAGCTCAATTAGGTGCAGACAGTTTACAGAGTGTTTATTACCAGTAAAAAGGAAGGTTTTCTAATTAGATTAAAAGGTTTGGAAAACAACAGCGCCCTGTGATTTAGACCTATTGTGCGAATAATACACTGTAAGGAGCAGCATTGATTAAAAGTAAACTGATAAGTTATTTGTGCTAGTTCATTGTTTATTGACAGAGCTCCTGCTGCCCGCCTGCAATTTACTGCATAAGATCAATGGGAGGATTTGGCTAATTTTCTCCATGGCTATAAGATTTATAACTCTGCAAAGGGCAGTTGAGTCTCTGCTGGAAATACCAGCCATGATCCATTTGGTGTAATAATCATCAAGGATGTGTAGATGTATAAATCAGTAAGGATATGCATTAAACAGGGCATCCCTGTTGTAAAATGCGATATTAAAAGTGGCAATTTCGGAGAGAGTGCCTCCTCTGCATGACAATATGCTTCATAAAAACGGTGGTCAATAGAAAAATAAAAGCTGGAGTGCCTGGATTCAAGGACAGAAGTCAATCAGTGTCTCTTACAATTGATTTAAGGGGCCAGGTTTGTAGTCTGAATCTGTAATACATATATATTTTTGCTCCTGCGAGGATGAGTGCCTTCTCCCACTGTGCTGAGCAGGCTGAATTTTAGGGCTGCTTTGCCAAATGTTTTCGGGATGCAGGTTATAAAAGGCAGGGGGTCGTTCCCCTTGCCTGTGAATGATCATTTTTCCCCTATCCATTGGTAGGAACAGATGAGAGAGTAAATGAATAATATCTCAATCTGTTTTTGTCCTACTGTGCCCTTCAGACCACATGGAAGTGTACAGCTGTGTCTAATCCCTGGCTCCCTGTATTGTTTATCACAATGTCTGTAATCATTTAGAAATCTCAATAATATTGCTGCTATACTATGTCATAATTCATAAAAAGGTCAGACGTTAACTCATTTCACAACACTAATAGGAGTTGAATCTTCAGATACCTCTATCATTCCAAGTAATCTATCATCTATTTAATATATATATATATATATATATATATATATATATATATATATATATATATACTCACCGGCCACTTTATTAGGTACACCTGTCCAACTGCTCGTTAACACTTAATTTCTAATCAGCCAATCACATGGCGGCAACTCAGTGCATTTAGGCATGTAGACACGGTCAAGACAATCTCCTGCAGTTCAAACCGAGCATCAGTATGGGGAAGAAAGGTGATTTGAGTGCCTTTGAACGTGGCATGGTTGTTGGTGCCAGAAGGGCTGGTCTGAGTATTTCAGAAACTGCTGATCTACTGGGATTTTCACGCACAACCATCTCTAGGGTTTACAGAGAATGGTCCGAAAAAGAAAAAACATCCAGTGAGCGGCAGTTCTTTGGGCAGAAATGCGTTGTTGATGCCAGAGGTCAGAGGAGAATGGCCAGACTGGTTTGAGCTGATAGAAAGGCAACAGTGACTCAAATAGCCACCCGTTACAACCAAGGTAGCCAGAAGAGCATCTATGAACGCACAGTACGTCGAACTTTGAGGCAGATGGGCTACAGCAGCAGAAGACCACACCGGGTGCCACTCCTTTCAGCTAAGAACAGGAAACTGAGGCTACAATTTGCACAAGCTCATCGAAATTGGACAATTGAAGATTGGAAAAACGTTGCCTGGTCTGATGAGTCTCGATTTCTGCTGCGACATTCGGATGGTAGGGTCAGAATTTGGCGTCAACAACATGAAAGCATGGATCCATCCTGCCTTGTATCAACGGTTCAGGCTGGTGGTGGTGGTGTCATGGTGTGGGGAATATTTTCTTGGCACTCTTTGGGCCCCTTGGTACCAATTGAGCATCGTTGCAATGCCAAAGCCTACCTGAGTATTGTTGCTGACCATGTCCATCCCTTTATGACCACAATGTACCCAACATCTGATGGCTACTTTCAGCAGGATAATGCGCCATGTCATAAAGCTGGAATCATCTCAGACTGGTTTCTTGAACATGACAATGAGTTCACTGTACTCCAATGGCCTCCACAGTCACCAGATCTCAATCCAATAGAGCATCTTTGGGATGTGGTGGAACGGGAGATTCGCATCATGGATGTGCAGCCGACAAATCTGCGGCAACTGTGTGATGCCATCATGTCAATATGGACCAAAATCTCTGAGGAATGCTTCCAGCACCTTGTTGAATCTATGCCACGAAGAATTGAGGCAGTTCTGAAGGCAAAAGGGGGTCCAACCCGTTACTAGCATGGTGTACCTAATAAAGTGGCCGGTGAGTGTATATCCTATTAATGTGAAAGTTTGTGAGTTTGTGAGTTTGTGGGTTTGTGTGTTTGGATGTTTGGATGTTTGGTTCTCAATCACGCAAAACCCGCTTGACCGATTTGGCTGAAAGTTTCCACAAACATAGTTAATACACCCGATTGCGCAATAGGCTACTTTTTGTCACAATAGCACAAATACGTTTGTGCCAGGACCCCACAAAACCCAAACTCACATCACCATCTCTGCAATCTCACACACTTTGGACCATAGCAAGTCCCAAAATTCATATTGCCCTCTACAGCTTAGCCCCTAACCCCACACAATCTCATATACATATACTTTACCACTTTGCTCCTCACCTTAACGATACTCCAGGAGGCTCTCTTTAACGCTCCGGAGCAGCCATGTTTGCTGACCCCCACCGCTTTGACAATCTGCGACACCGCCCACCCATGTCAATACCCCTAGGCAGTCTAATAAATGCAAAAACAGTCTAATAAATGCAAAAACAAAAACAAGGGAAAAAAAATAAAATTAAAAATAAAAAGTATTACAAATTCAAATCACCCCCCTTTCCCTAGAACACATATAAAAGTACCGTATTTTTTGGACTATAAGACGCACCGGACCATAAGACGCACTAAGGTTTTAGAGGAGGAAAATAGGGAAAAAAAAATTTTAAGGAAAAAAAATTGGTGAAATATTTAATAACCTAATAATATAATATTTCACCAATGTAAATAGAACCGGGGGCTTTCGGACACAGGGATACCAAATGTGTATGTGTTTCACAGTAATGTTTTTGTTTTATATGTATTCTAGGGATATGGGGGTGATTTGAACATATCTATCTATCTTATCTATCTATCTATCTATCTATCTATCTATCCTATCCTATCTAATCTATCTATCTATTCTCATCCATGGATGGAAAGAGACACCCTGCAGTGAAGCTATGCAAGAAGAGAAAAAGGGGCGGGCCAGACGGGTGAAGGAGGTGTGCTTTTCTAAGCAAACTTGAAAACACGCCTCTTTCACCCGTCTGGCTCGTCCCTCCTTCACTGCCTCTCAGATCTTGCTCCTGCAATGAAGCCACACAGGCAGGGAAGTAGGGGCGGGCCAGACGGGTGAAGGAGGCGTGGTTTCGAGCTTGCCGAGAAAACCACGCCTCCTCCTCCCGTTTGGCCCGCCCCTCCTTCCCTGTCTGTGTGGCTTCATTGCAAGAGCCAGATCTGAGAGGCAGTGAAGGAGGGGCGGGCCAGACGGGAGAAGGAGGCGTGGTTTCGAGCTTGCCGAGAAAACCACGCCTCCTCCTCCCGTTTGGCCCGCCCCTCCTTCCCTGTCTGTGTGGCTTCATTGCAGGAGCCAGATCTGAGAGGCAGTGAAGGAGGGGCGGGCCAGACGGGAGAAGGAGGCGTGGTTTTCTCGGCAAGCTTGAAACCATGCTTCCTTCACCTGTCTGGCCCGCCCCTACTTCCCTGCCTCTCATATCTCACTCCTGCAAACACGCGACACAGACAGGGAAGGAGGGGCAGAGCAGGCAGGCACCGTGCTGCTCTCCTTTTCATTCGCACAGACGGGACACAGACGCTGCACACGCTGCATTCGGACTATAAGACGCACACACATTTTCCTCCCATATTGGGAGGAAAAAAAGTGCGTCTTTTAGTCCAAAAAATACGGTAGTTAAATACTGTGAAACACATACATGTTAGGTATCCTTGTGTCCGAAATCGCCCGCTCTACAAAGCTATACAAATATTTTGCCTGGATGCTTAACGCCGTAGCCGCAAACATACTGAAAAGTCCAAAACCGCTGTTTTTTCACTATTTTCATTATCATACAAATATCAATAAAAAGTGATCAAACCAATAGCATTTCCCGAAAATGCAACAACTACAAACTACACCCGGCCCCGCAAAAAAACACATCCCCCGAATCAGACAAATAAAAAAGTGACTGGCAACTTTTACAAACAAAAAAATGTCAACACACTATTGGCAGAAAATACCAAATCATACAATGTCGTATATCGAAGTATATTAACTTCAAATACCTCTGTCCCAAAGACACTATGTACAGTTTCTCACAACACCGTATAGCAGCTGAAATACAAATTACATTCAACACAAAAGTCTCACGTATTCTCTGAATTACAGCAAAAACAAGATACAAAGTTACATTTCATATCCCATACCTTATACACAGTACGAAAACCTTACCCGCGCCTGTATTTACACACTTCTACAATCACCGCAGACGAAGTCGCAGGTACCAGCTAGTATATATATATATATATATATATATATATATATATATATATATATATATATATGTATTATATATACACACCTGTATGTCTTTTGTCTCTTTTTCTATTTTTACCTAAACAGTCCATGGGATATATCTGGTCCTGTAGTATAGTTCCATTCAGAAAAAAACACAGATATTTCACTTTATTTGTAAAACCTAGTGTCTTCTTCTCCTACTAAATAACTCCATTTTGGAATATTTAGAGGAAAAACAATATATGTATGTACTTTGAAAACTATCTTCAAGGGGTAAATAAGTTAGTTCGGTTGTGGAATTGTTTTCATTAATTCTCTAAGTATGCATTAATAAGCATTTACAATTATACACTGCCTACCAATAAGTATTTGGACACCTGTGGTAGAATAGAAAAACAACATTTATTCCTATTTAATAGTTGGTAGAACCCAGCAGATGCTTCCTTACGGATGGTATTGATTGACACAATACTCCCGGATGCCTGCTGAAACTCCTGGTGTATGTGAGCCATCAGTTGGGTTTGGTTTCTCTGGCCAGCACTCGTTGGTCTCTATCTTTCAGGTTCGAGGGTCTGCCGACTCGGGGCACATTCTGACAATCACTGTTCACCTTCCACTTTGTAATCACATAGGCCACTGTCGATTTTGGGTAATTCAGTTTGCTTCATATGTCCCTTAAGGATCGACCATTTCTGTGGTACCCCACAATTACCCCTTTCTCGAAATCGAACAACTCTGCACTTCGTAGCATCTTGCATGTGACAAATGCCAATGCTCTAATGCCAATGCTGTTTCCTATTTAACAGCGGAAGGTGTGACATACATGACAACCATAAATAGCTTCATTTGCATGAGTCTCCAAATACTCATTGGTAGACAGTGTATATTGTTATGGTCAGCACGGTTATTAAAAAAAACTAATAAACAAAAACCCTGCGGAGCCCAACTGGGCTCTGGACCACAGGAACACCCTGGTGTGAACAAGGTCTGGCAGTTAGTGTCACTGCCAGATCACTACACCAACCGGGTGTGCTCTGTTAAATCACAGAGGCGGCCTGTGCACCTCAGAGCAGCCACTACAACAAACAAGACTGTCTAGTCAGAACCTCTGAGCTAGACCGAGACCAGTACACAGTGTGTGCTACTAGTGCAATCTATCTCAGGGTTAATTCTAGCTAAGGCCAACTGACGAATAGTCACACTGGAACCCATTCACACACAACAGCAATGAGGATCTGGATTGAGACTAGCTCAGTCACCTGGCTTTTTAAATAGGGAAAGGGCGGTCACAACCAACCAGCCCAGCTGCCCACGCCGGGCACATATTGGCTGACACCCTAGTCAGCCAGACAACTGACCACGCCCAGCTGGTGCAAGGGAAGTTAACCCCTGCTAAGAAGGTCCGCATCAAGTAAGGAAACGTGACAGCCAGCAAAATGCAACAACTGAGGAGCAGACAGCGACCTGTCCCTTCGGCCGCAATAACATATATTAAAATGGGGGCGTGGCCTAGCCATGAATGTGTGCAGTCACTTATTTCAGTAGCTCCCGGACCCCTAGTCCCTTATAAAAGTGGTCTAGATTGCCTGTGGTCATCTTACCTACTATGGTTCGCCGCCTGGGATGCAGGGGCATCTCCTCCTTGAAAATGGAGCTGCAGATCGTCTGCTTTCTGTCTTCTTCTGCCTCTTCCCTGGCTTTGGCCAGTGAGGCCAGGATGGCGCCGACGTGCGCCGGCACTGAGATGAAGAACCTGCCTCTCCCGCATCCAGCGACATCTCCGCTCTACCGACCGGCCCCAGCTCCGGCCTAAGCGCTGCAATTGCCTGTGCAGCTGTTATCTTAGGGAGGATCGGCATCTCAGCCACAGCACTCTCCCCTCCCTGTGCTCCAGTTACCGGCTGTGCCTCTGACTCTCTCTGCCCCTCCACTGCACCTTCCCCAGAAAGCTGCCACTGGTCCCCTGTTCCAGGCTCCTGGGACCCTCTCCTCCTCACTTACCTTACTGTGCCCTCCAGATGCTGTAGCTGCCTCCTCCTCTCAGCTGCAGGACTCTGCCAACAACACATGGATGCCATAAGTCACACCTGGCATGTCCCTTCAAGTCACCTGGCTCCCCTTTGCTGGACCCCCCTCTGCAGTTGTGGAGGTCCAGATCCGGCTCTGCATACTGTAGACCCTCTGACCTCTCATGGGTCGCTCTTTCTCTCCCCTCAGCCAGATGCTCCTGGACAGATGACCATCCCTGCCAGCCTTTTCCAGGACCTTACCTTAACCCCAGAAACCCTGAATTCTCCTCCCTCCTCTGACTTGTCCAACACTCCACTTCCAGATGCTACCTTGCTATCTCATCGTCCTAAATTTCCTAAATTGGCGGACATATGGGATCTTCTTTGCACTATGCCTACCAAGTCGGACTTGGAGTCAATTGTCCGTAGGGTTGAAGAGAATCAGGAGAGGCTCATGTCAGAGTTTAAGTCGGAGCTCCAATCTCTGTCAGCTCAAGTCGCCTACCAGCATCAGCAGACGGTGTCCATTGATCAACGTCTCACAGTTGTGGAACAGTCCTTGTCTGCACAACGCACCTTCAACAGACATATTCTTCTTCAAGTGGATGATCAGGAGAACAGGGGCTGGTGGAATAATATCAAGCTGCGGGGTGTCCCTGACTCCGTCCCTGTGGCTGAGCTGCGGTCTGTTATTTCCTCAATTCTCAACAAGGTCCTCTCCTGCCCTATGGACACGGAGATCAATCTTGACAGGGTCCACCGTGTACTGGGTCCTCGTCGTGCCACTGCTACAGAACCATGGTACGTTCTCTGCTGAGTGCATTTCGTTAGAGAGAAGTAGTACATTCTTCAGGCTGCTTGGCAACATGGTCCTGTCTCTTTCATGGACAACCCCGTGCATCTGCTCCCAGATGTCTCCCATCGCACTCTGGCCATGTGGAGACTCTTGAAACCAGTCTTGCAAGTTGTTCTGGGAGATATTCTTTTCTTTGGACATTCCTAGGCTGCACTCTGATACACTGTTGGACTCTATTGTGCCCTATTTTTGTGTGCTCTTTTTTGGCTGCATTTCTTTTTCTCTTCTATGTTTGTGAAGGCCCTGTTGGCTCTCCTGGGCTGGTCCTACACCTTTGGTCCTAGACCTCTCTCCTACTCTCTGCCCTCGGGCACTCAGTTATACTGCTAGGGTAGTGGTTCTTAACCAGGGTTCGATCGAACCCTAGGCCATATGAACGGTTCATCTTGTGTACCAGTAAAAAGACATATACCTATGTTTTGAATTTGGAAAAAAATCATATTTGATTTATCACTGAAGAAGGGTTCGGTGAATGTGCATATGAAACTGGTGGGTTTGGTACCTCAAACAAGGTTAAGAACTAGGGGAATGGGTGGCACTCCATTGTAGTTCTACCATTCCCCCGTTATTTAGTTAGTTTGTTTTGCAGCTCTCAAGACCCGCTTTAGTGGGTTTTCCCACTGTTATTTGTGACCCGTTCTCAGACTGTGACCAGGATTCTTTGTTTCTTGTTGCGTATTGTATGTTGTTTCTTGCTACCTCCCCTTGTTTGATCTTTGTCTTTCTTTGTTTTCCAGTTCTCTGCCCTCCCTTCTTCTTTTTATTTTTTTTTCATTTTCCCCTCTGTTTCCCCCTCTCTCTCTCTTTCCCTTCTCATCTAAGACCCTGGCTCCAAGCCATGGACTCCACTGCTTTTGCCTCCGTTGCTGCTGTCGGTCTCAATACTCTGGAGGAACAATTTTTTCCTGCTCCGCCTGCTTTAGGATAAGAGAATCTTTGTGGCCTTTGTTCAGGAGACACTTTTTTGTGAGGGACAGCTCCTATTTTTCCATCCCCTAGGTACGCTGTTGCATCCCATAGCTGCTAATTTGAGTCTAAGTCTAGGGGAGTTGGTTTCCTTGTTAGTCGCTTTATCCCTTGGAAGGTTCAGGCAGCTTCCATCGAGGGTTCTTTAGTTATCCCATTTCCTCTCTTCTCTGCCTAGCTCCCTGGGATTTGATAGCTTACTCACAAGGTTTGACAAAGCTTTCTCTGGATCTGGCACCATACGCCACTCTCTCACAGATTTTTATTTGCTATTGGTTTCCTTTCCTCTGGATCATCGCCCCTCCTTCTCGGCTAAGTGGTTGTAGGACTTGAGCCTCTCCATCACTGACTTGTAGGGTGCTGACTATGGGAGACCTTACCACACCTCTTCAGGACGCGCGGGAGGCCTACTTGGATGCTTGGTCTCTGTGGATTCTCTTCCAAGGTACCCAAATGTACAGGGATCTGGTTGGCCGTTGTGTCTCTGCGATTGGGGCCAGAGCTTGGGGTTGCCTTCCATCTCTCTTTTTTTTTGTCTCCCTCCATGCCTCCCTCCCCTTCAGCTGTGTTCTTGACTTTGATTTCTATTGTATTGTTTTGTTTTGTCCATTCTGATGTGTCTATATATGTGATTTGGTTTCGCGGCTCCGGTTTCGCCGGTCCTGGTTTGTTACTGTTATGCTTTTTATTTTGTTTACTTGTAAATTGTTTATAAATAAAGAATTTATTAAAAAAAAAAAAAAAACATATATTAAAATGTAACAGTGGAAAATTAATGGGACATCTGTTTGATAAAGTAACCAAAATGCCGAGCCTTATCATTTTGGTGTATTATGTGTTAATACAATTTAATATAATTAAAAATGTGGAATATTAAAATGTGATCTTGCTGAAATTAAGCAGATTAAATGGTCACTAATTTTTAAGACAACTTCTCATTTCATAGATCATCTGATTCTGGATCAAATTCTAATGTACATGTAATGTCTCTGCCTGTTCAGGTCTCTGCGCCACCCTCTGCTCACAAACTGCGGCGCAGGAGGCATGTTCAGTTTGATTCCTTGCTTAGAGTTTTTTTTATTGCTCTGTCTGAACACTGCTCTATTAACTATCCTTTGTAATTGAATTCCCACCACACCCATCTGCTGCACGTTATTTCCCTCTGTCCATCAAAGAGTTAATCTTAGCCTTGTCTGTGTGATTGACAGCCTATCTACAAATCAAGTTTGGGGCAGGTCCTGGGCTTCCTATATAATAATAATAATAATAATAATAATACATTTTATTTATATAGCGCCAACATATTCCGCAGCGCTGTACAATTTGTAGGGTTAAAATACAGACAGATACATTACAAAGAGAATCATTTCACACAATGGGACTGAGTGCCCTGCTCGCAAGAGCTTACAATCTATGAGGTAGAGGGGGTGACACAAGAGGTAGCAGGGGCGGCATTACTTATACAGGGGTCAGACACTTCTGTAATAGAGGTGACTGTCATTACACAAACATAAAACTTTATGAGCCGTCACCAGTCGTGTCCTGTAACATGTGGATGGAGCTTGGACCTATAAAGTTATCCTGAGATGACATCATATCATGTGGGGTAATGTGGGAGCGGGGACAGAGGAGGGTTAAGGAGGGTTATATACAGGTCATCAGCCCACACAGGTTTGCTGGCTATTTTGAATCTGCCCTGTGACTTTGTCCTCGCTAGCTTCCTACTTTCTCTTACTATTGTATTACTGACCTCTGACCTTTGGCTTCCCTTGTCACTACTCTTTCGGATTACAATTTTGTACTGCTTGGTCTCTCTGGCCTTGACCCTTGCTTGCTGACTACGCTTCTGTGATGTTTTATCCTGTCTTGTTCTGTGTACACTTATTCAGAGAAGGGATTGCGACCCAGTTGCTCCTGTCATTAGGACAGTGTGGCAATTAGGTAGGGACAGGGGCTAGGTCGAGTTTAGGGTTCACTGTCTGTCTTCATCTTCTTCCATTGTTCCAACAGCAGCCCTAGAAAATTGCACAATTAGCAATTTCCTAACATTACATTAATTAAAAATGATGCTTCTTTCTTCCAGTTCCTGGAAGACATAGAGTCTGGGTCACTAAGCAAGTAGACAGCTAGGGGTTAGCTGGAGTGTCCCTTCTGTACAAGAAGACCCTCTACGTTTGTTCTGATCCATCTTGGGAGGAATGGGAGACAAGTCGTGCCATTGAATTAAGCAAGTGCCCTGAGGCCTAGGAGTGAGGCCCCAGAGAACCTGACCACAACTTTGTTTGGTATTATTCCTTTCTATTCTTTTAATCCCATTTTATCTTCTGTATTATATTTTGTTTTTTACCTGTATTTGCTGGACAATCTTCCGATGTGTACTCTGTATAAGTTAGTGGCTAATACTAACCCACTCGGGTTAATAAATCTATAAAATTTATAAAGCTTGTTTCATATTATCCTAAGAAGTCAGGCACTCACGGAGTGTGAGCGGAGGGTAAGAGGGGTGATCACAGGTGTGCCAAGCAGCTTGACAAGGGGAGATCCTTCACAAGCGCCTTGTCAAGTGCTGTGGCATTTTTGTTGTTTGCATGGTATATTACTAGTGGTTGTTCTGAGTATTATAGAGCAACATATTAAAGGCACATATACATAGAAGACCTAGGCACCATGACAGCCAATTGCTACCTTATAGTTTGGGCATTATAAAACATAGAAAAATGCTTCTGCCGTTGTTTTATATGAAACTAAGGTTGCAGTTCCTTTTTTTTTTGTAGATTGCGAGCCCCGTATATGGATCACAATGTACTTTTTTTTCTCATTTAAGTATGTCTTTGTAGAATGGGAGGAAATCCATGCAAACACGGGGAGAACATACAAACCCCATGCAGATGTTGCTCTTGTCAGGATTCGAACCCAGGACACAAGTGCTGCAAGGCTAACCACTGAGCCACCATGTTGCCCCTTAAGGTTACAGTTCTATCAGCTCTGTGGATGCATGAATTATGATTTCATCCACCAAACAACTTCAAAGTCATTGATATAACAAAGAATATCAAATATAACAAATTCTACATGCTAAAATATAATACGTTCATGGTCAACATTATAACTTTTTTCCGGCTATTTAGTTTAGTGTCTTCCACATGAAGTGTTTGACTGCACCTTTGAGAATGTTACGATAGTTTAAGGGAGAAGTGGAGGCAGGAACACTGTAAAGCAATGAATTTGTTAAAAAACTGGCTAGATTCAAGCTCTATGTTACTTTTAGCTATATGAACAAGTGCAAATACAAGTAGCTTGTCTACAGTAAGAAAGGAAACCAATCACTTATGCTTCTAGAAAATGATTGCATACAGAGCAAAAGTATGTACAAATTGACAAGCCATTGTGTATGCAACAATGTATGTGACATTTCTTCATTACATCTATAGATCAAAGAAGAAGTCTAGACGGATTGTAAAACTCTCACTAACAACTCTATCAAGCCCATAGAATATTTTCCTTCCACTCTGTAGTTACTTTGTAATGTAACCTTGTAGTGAATAGAATTGTAAAAGTCTTGCTTGCACAATGTACGTCAGGACTTACTTTCTAGGGTGTATTTTGACATCTGGAATATGAATGCCCAGAACAAGCATGTTTAAAAACTGTAGCTATCACCTCCTGTACAACGATTACAATATCTAGATCTGCTTCTCTAAAAGCACAGGCAAGTCTCATTTTATAGGGGTTGTTTATTAGACTTGACTGTGGGTAAAAAATATGCAAATCTACTCTCCTGGATGGAATTAGGAGAACAGAGTGCACTCTGTACACCACCCTATAGAGGGCAGCATCCTTAACATCATGAACGACTCAGTTATAAAGTCTTTTAATCATAATGTGGATTTAATTGCTAAATCAGTATTTCTGTCCCAAAAGGAACAGATTCCCAACTATGGACAGCGCTGTTTCAGCCTATTGGGCCATCCTCAGCATAGTGTAGGGATACTGATTTAGCAGAGTGAGAGACTATAGACCAGGGTATGGGGGCACTCGTCCACATTAGGGAGAGTGTTCGCCTACATAGGCAGTACGGAGACTTACAGGAATGACTTGTAAGTCTCCGTACTGCCTATGTAGGGGAAGGAAGGAAGGAAGGAAGGAAGGAAGGAAGGAAGGAAGGAAGGAAGGAAGGAAGGAAGGAAGGAAGGAAGGAAGGAAGGAAGGAAGGAAGGAAGGAAGGAAGATGTTAAAACATAATGAGGCCTTGAAGTCCATTAACAGTTTTCCGTTTCTGCAGATAATAATAATCCTTGCTTATAAATAATTGTACCCCATTATAAATAATAACTAGAGATGAACAAACAGCGTTCGATCGAGTAAATGTTTGATCGGACATCACGCTGTTCACAATGATCGATTCGATACGAACACCGCGTTGCAATGCACTTAAAGTTCGATTCCCCTCCCACCTTCCCTGGCGCTTTTTCTGCACCAATAACAGCGCAGGGGAGGTGGGACAGGAACTATGACAACGAAGGCCATGAAAAAACTAGGAAAAAGCCATTGGCTGCCGAGGACATGTGACCTCAGATTCAAACGAACAGGCGGCATCAGCTCCGATTCATTTGCGGCTTGCACTTAGAGAGAGACAGACATCTGCTGAGGGCTAGTTAGGTTTTACTGTATATTCTGCTAGGCAGGCATAGCAAAGAAGAACAAAGCTTGGCACAGTGTCTACCCACAAACGCTAAAGATTCACAGCAATTAAGCCAGGCTGTATCTACGCAACCCAGCTTTCTGTGGTGGGGATTAAGCTAAGAGGGCTACACTGAAATTGTATGCCCATATACCCTATATACGCTTAATCCAGGGTTCAACAGTGTCCCCCCCCCCTGAAACTAAGGGGTATACACTGAAATTTTCAGCCCATATACACTATATACGCTTCATCCAGGTTGTCATGGTGTGTACCCACAAAAAATCAGTGAGATAAACATTCTAATTCTCAGGCTATATACGCTTCATCCAGGTTGTTACGGTGTGTACCCCCAAAAAATCAGTGGGATATACATTCTAATTCTAAGGCTATATACGCTTCATCCAGGTTGTCATGGTGTGTACCCATAAAAAATCAGTGGGATATACATTCTAATTCTCAGGCTGTATACGCTTCATCCAGGTTGTCACGGTGTGTACCCACCAAACCATCAAAACCATCTAAAAATGTGCAAGGCTACCGGTAAGGGATGAGGACGAGGCCGTGGGTGAGACCAGGGGTGTGGGAATGCTGCTGGGGAGCAAGGTCGCAGTGAAGCCACAGCGCATTCCGTGCCTACTCCTCAGGGGCAGCAAGCATTGCAATTCTCCACAGTCCCCGGATTGCTGGCCACATTAAGTAGAGTGCAGGGTACAAACCTAAGTAGGCCCGAGCACAAGGAACATGTGTTACAATGGCTGGCGGATAATGCTTCCAAAATATTATCCACCAGCCAGTCAGCCTCTACCTCAACTCCTCCTCCTACACAATATTCTGGTCAGCCTTCCTCCCAAAATGCCCAATCTTCCCAGCAGAGTAATCCCAACTTTCCCTGCTCCCAGGAGCTGTTCTCTGGTCCTTAAACTGTCCCTCCATTTCCCGATTCCACAGAGCTACCAGATGACTTTCTGTGTCCAGATGCCCAAACACTGGAGTCTCCTCCATCTCCTGTTGATTTTGTGGTGGTTGACCAGCAACCCACCCTCAGTGACGATGACGAGACACAGTTGCCATCAGGGCAGCCTGTTGTCATGTGTGGTGTGCAGGAGGAGGAGGTGAGAGAGGAATTGGCAGAGGAGGTGGTGGTAGACGAGGACACTGACCCAACCTGGACAGGGGGGATGTCAAGCGGGGAAAGCAGTGTCAATGTTGAGGGAGGTGCAGCACCAAAGAGGGCAGCTAGAGGCAGAGGCATGTCCAGAGACAGAGGTCAGCTGCTTTGCTGAAGCCAGGCCACACCCAGAATGGCCCAAGATGTTCCCTATCATAGACAGCCCAGAAAAACTCCCCCATCAAAGGCACGTTCCTCAATGGTGTGGAGATTTTTCAAGGAATGCGCGGAGGACAAATATAGTGCAGTTTTCACAATTTGCCACTCAAAACTGAGTAGGGGCTCTAAAAAGAGCAACGTTTCGACCACTTCCATGCACCATTATTTGGAATCCAAGCACTGGGCACAGTGGGAGAGAGCAAACACAGGACAATCGTCGTCCGGCCTTGCCGCCACTGCCTCTCCCACTGTTGCCAGTGCTGGCGCTGCAGTCCAGAGCACCAGCCAAGACACTGCAACATCTGGCTCCGCCACTTTGGGGACTTCTCCCTCATCCTTCCCTGTTCTTGTCTCAGCTCCTTCTCCTGCACCATCATGCGCCTCCTCCCAGCAACCCACCATCTCTCAGACATTTCAGTGCAGGCAAAAATACAACGCTAACCACCCACATGCGCAAGCCTTGAACGCACATATCTCCAAACTCCTGACCCAGGAGATGTTGGCGTTCTGGCTTGTGGAAACTTCTGCCTTCCAGGACCTGATGGCAAGTGCGGCACCTCGCTATGCCGTCCCTAGCCGTCACTACTTCTCCCGGTATTCCGTCCCCGCCTTGCACCAGCACGTGTCACTCAACAACAGATGGGCCGTAAGTTCTGCGCTTTGCACAAAGGTCCACTTGACCACCGACGCGTGGACAAGTGCAAGCAGACAGGGATGCTACATTTCACTGATGGCACACTGGGTGAATGTAGTTGAGGCTGGGATTGGGTCACAAACTGGGCCGATGTACCTCGTCCCCCGCCTATCATTCCTGGCAGGATGGCTCTGAAACAACACCCTCATCCATCCTCCTCCGCCACCGCCTCCTCCTCCGCTATTAGATTGACCCCAGCTATGAGCTGGAAACATTGAAGCACTGGTGTGGGTAGACGTCAGCAGGCCATGCTGAAGCTCATCAGCTTGGGGTACAGACAGCACACTGCCTCTGAGGTGAGGGATGCCCTCCTCGATGAGACAGCAATATGGTTTGAGCCGCTGCACCTGGGCCCAGGCATGGTCGTGTCTGATAATGGCAGGAACCTGTTAGCAGCTCTGGAGCTTGCCAGCCTCCAACATGCTCCATGCCTGGCCCACATCTTTAACCTAGTGGTGCAACGTTTTTTAAAGACATACCCAAATGTGCATGAGCTATCGGTGAAAGTGTGCCCACTTTCACAAGTCTACAGTAGCCACTGCTAGCCTCAAAAAACTCCAACAACGCCTACATCTGCCCGAACACCGGCTGTTGTGCGACTTCCCCACATGCTGGAACTCAACATATCATATGTTGAGCAGAGTGGTTGAGCAGCAGAGACCTTTGATGGAGTACCATCTCCAAAACCCTAGGATGCCACAAAGTCAGCTCTCTCAGTTTCTCAACCATGAGTGGCCATGGATGGGAGACCTATGTGAAATCCTATGGGTGCTTGAGGGGTTGACCAAGAGGGTCAGCTGTGATGATGCATTAGTGAGCGTAACATTCCCGTTTTTTGTTTTTTTTATGTAGATTGTGAGCCCCACATAGAGCTCACAATGTACATTTCTTCCTTATCAGTATGTCTTTGGAATATGGGATGGAAATTCATGCAAACACGGGGAGAACATACAAACTCCTTGCAGATGGTTTTTTGCCCTTGGCGGGATTTGAACACCAGGACTCCAGCGCTGCAAGGCTGCAGTGCTAACCACTGAGCCACCGTATGGCCCCAACATTCCCGTTTTTGTGTGTGATGCGAGAATCCCTCATTGCCATCAGGGATAACGCAGATCACACTGAGGAATCAGGGATAGCAGCAGAACCGTCACAGCAGGAGAGTAGTTCCACACATCTGTCCACTTCACAGCGTTTAATGATGGAGGAGGAGGAGGAGGATGAAGACGTGGCAGATGATATAATTATGACACAGGAGACTACCGGGGAAGTTCAATGCGTCCCATTTTTGCAGCGCAGATGGGGCGAAAGGGAGGAGGAGGAAATGGAGAGTGACCTTTCCGGTAGGGGCAGCGAAGTCATGCCAAGTAAAACTCTTGCACACATGGCTGACTTCATGTTGGGGTGCTTTTCAAGTGACAAGCACATAATGGATAGCAACCAATACTGGATATTTGCAATCCATGACCCCCGGTATAAAAATAACATCTCGTCATTTATTCCGGTAGAGAGGAGGGCCAATCGCATTAATGACTGCCTCAAGCAATTGGTGCAGAACATGATGGAGATGTTTCCATCAAGTGTCGTTGGCGGCAGAGAGGACAGTTCCTCCATGAGGCGAACAAGTGCCATCCGGTCCACACCCACAAGGGGTACACTGTCTAAGCTCAGGGACACGTTAATGGCACCCCCTCGTCAAACTCCCACCAATGAGGGGTCTAGTGTCACCAGACGGGAAAAGTATAGGCGCATATTGCGGGAATACCTGTCTGACCACAGCTCTGTCCTCTCCGATCCCTCTGTGCCCTACACGTATTGGGTGTCAAAGTTGGACTTGTGGCTTGAACTTGCCCTATACGCCTTGGAGGTGCTGTCCTGTCCTGCCACCAACGTGCTAGCTGAAAGGGTTTTCAGCGCAGCTGGTGGTATCATCACGGATAAGCGCAGCCGGCTGTCAGCTGAGAGTGCTGACCGGCTGACTTTCATCAAAATGAACAGCCACTGGATAGACCCATCATTTTCGTGCCCACCAGTGTCAAGCTCCCCAACATGAATTGTCATGTCTGCGCTCAACCTCTACAATTCCTCCTCATATTCCTCCACCATCTGCATTGCACAATTCTGATCCTTCTAGGCTGAATCCACCCTGATTTCCCCAAACTCTGCTGGTTAGAGGCTGAATCCACCCTGATTTCCCCAAACTCTGCTGGTTAGATTTCTTATTTCTTCTTATTTCTTATGGTAGAGTTGGAAGGGACCTCAAGGGCCATCGGGTCCAACCCCCTGCGAGTGCAGGTTTTCCTAAATCATCCCAGCTATATGTTTATCCAGATTCCGCTTGAAGATTTCCATTGATGGAGAGCCCACCACCTCCCGTGGCAGCCTATTCCACTCTCTCACTACCCTCACTGTCAGAAAGTTTTTCCTAATGTCTAATCTGTATCTCTTTCCCTTTAGTTTCATCCCATTGCTTCTTGTACTTCCTTGTGCTAATGAGAATAGGGTAGATCCCTCTGCACTGTGACTACCTTTCAGATATTTGTAGACTGCTATTAAATCTCCCCTCAGCCTTCTCTTCTGCAAACTAAACAATCCCAGTTCTTTTAGCCGCTCCTCATAGGACATGGTTTGCAGACCTTCCACCATTTTGGTTGCTCTTCTCTGGACTTGCTCCAATATATCGATGTCTTTCTTGAATTGAGGCGCCTAGAACTGTACACAGTATTCCAGGTGTGGTCTGACCAGGGAAGAGTACAGCGGAATAATGACCTCTCTTGATCTAGATTCAATGCTTGTCTTAATACATCCCAGAATTTTATTAGCCTTTTTTGCAGCAGCACCGCACTGTTGGCTCATGTTGAATTTGTGATCTACTATTATGCCCAAGTCCTTTTCCCCTAGAGGCTGAATCCACCCTGATTCCCCCAAACTCTGCTGGTTAGAGGCTGAATCCACCCTGATTTCCCCAAACTCTGCTGGTTAGAGGTTGAATCCACCCTGATTTCCCCAAACTCTGCTGGTTAGAGGCTGAATCCACCCTGATTTCCCTAAACTCTGCTGGTTAGAGGCTGAATCCACCCTGATTTCCCCAAACTCTGCTGGTTAGAGGCTGAATCCACCCTGATTTCCCCAAACTCTGCTGGTTAGAGGCTGAATCCACCCTGATTTCCCCAAACTCTGCTGGTTAGAGGCTGAATCCACCCTGATTTCCCCAAACTCTGCTGGTTAAAGGCTGAATCCACCCTGATTTCCCAAAACTCTGCTGGTTAGAGGCTCAACTAACCCCAAGGGCCTCAATATCTGCTGGTAGCTCAGCTTATGGGCCTCTAACTTAATTTGGAAGGGCTCATGTTAAGGGCCAGAAAAGTAAATTTTGGAAGGTCTTACCACATCACACACACACACACACACACACACACACACACACACACACACACACATCCACAATGATAGTTCAGGGTGGGTACTGTTGGATTTCCCATTGCCTATTCCATCTGTGGTTGTCATGGGCAATGTGATTTAAAGGGGTGCTTGTTAAGGTTTCATTAGAGTAAAATTTGGGTTTCTGTCCATCCAATTGGGGAGGAAAAAAGGTTTCCTGGTATTTTTCCATTTTCATAGTGGGTTTTTGAGTGTGGAAAGTGTATTTGATAAGCTGTGATGTTGGGGTAAAACTATGACTTGGGCTTGTTAGATGCCCCCAGGCATGCTTCCTCTGCTGTCCCAGTTGCATTACAGAGGTGTTGTCATCATTTTCTGAGGTGTTATAGTGGACTTGGTGACCCTCTTGAGTCGAATATTGGTTTCCCCCTAAACGAGTATTTTTTCCCCATAATGGGGTTCGATGTTCGATCGAACAGTCGAGTATTGAGCGGCTACTCGAATCGAACTTCGAACATTTCACTGTTCGCTCATCTCTAATTATAACCCCTGCTTATAAATAACAATGCTCTCTTATAAATAATGTTCATGAATAATAATGCCCCCTTTTAAATTATAGCCCCCCGTAACAATAATATTTATCCCTTAAAAATAATAATGCCCCCTTTTAAATAAAAGCCCCTGATTATAAATAATAATGATTCTTTATAAGCAATAATCTCTGCTTATAAATAATAATGCCCTCTTATAAATAATAGTCCCAATTTATAAATAATGTCCACTTACCTGTAATAGTTCTCCCTTATCCTATTAATATTATAAGTTTGGATGTTTGTGGGTTTGTGTGTTTGGATGTTTGTTCCACAATCACGCAAAACCCGCTCCACCAATTTGGCTCAAAGTTTCCACAAAAACATAGTTACTACACTGGATTGCGCAATAGGCTACTTTTCATCACAATAGCGCACATACGTTTTTCCTAGGACCCCCACAAAACCCAAACTCACATCTCCATCTGTGTAATCTCACTTACTTTGGACCATAGCAAACCACAAAACTTCCTATTGCCCTCTACAGCCTAGCCCCTAACCCCACACAATCACATTTACAGATACTTTAAGACTTTGCCCCTCACCTTAACGATACTGCAGGAGGCTACTTCTTCCATTCTCCGGTGCAGCCATGTTTGCCGGCCCTCTACCCCTTGCACGCTCTGCGACACTGCCCACCCAGCCACCCACCTACAGAATGTATTCCTGCTTACCACCATTTTGCGCCTCCAATGTAGGCCGCAGCACCCGGCATACTGTCTCCAGCCAGCTACACTCCCCGACGGCACTGTGACTACCCTGCTGTTTCGTCTTCACCATCCATCCACGTTCCCAAGCTCTACACGCCACACTGGTAAGTTCGGCTTCTTTTCCTCTACACTCTGCTGTACCCTTGCATTGCATTACTCATCACACTCCCTGCTACCCCTCGGCGGTCTACCAAAAAATACAACTGAAAAAAAAAATTTCTAAATTCAACTCACCCCCCTTTCTCTAGAAGACATTAAAAAGTACTTACCGTTTTTTTCGGACTATAACACGCCCTTTTTTCCCCTCACATTTGGGGGGAAAAGAAGGGTGCGTGTTATAGTCCGAATGTGGCCGCTAATACAGACCCCGCATCCACTGTAATAGAAAGGCGGATGCTGAGAGGGTTAGATGCCGGCACAGGTGCCGGGGCCTGCGACATGGCTACGCTCCCTGCAGGAAGCCAGCAGCGGCAGGAGTTATGCCCCCCCCCTGGAATAGCAGCATCGCTCCTGCCGCCGCCGGCTTCCTGCGGGTCAGGAGCGTAGCCATGTCGCAGGCCCCGCTACCTGTGCCGCCATCTAACCCTCCCCACCATCCGCCTTTCTATTACAGTGGATGCCGGGTCTGTATTGGCGGCCCCTTCCCCATAAGTGTATTGCCATCTATGGGACTTGCAATCAAATGACTGCCCTACTTCTACAATCACCACAGACGAAGTCGTGGTTACCAGCTAGTAAATAATAATGTACCTTAAATAATAGTTGCTACTTATAAATAATAATGATACCTTATAAGTAATAATGTCTGCTTACAAATAATAAAATGCCCCCTGATAAATAATAGTCTCAATTTATAAATAATCCCCCCGATCAGTAATAGTTTTCCTTTATAAATAGAAATGCCCCCTTATAAATAATAGCCTCAATTTCTAAATAATGCCCACTTATCTGAATTAGTTCTCCCTTATAAATAATAATGTACCTTTTATAAATAACAGTGCTATCATATAAACTGTTCCTCTATAAATAATAGCCTCATTATAAATGCCCCCTTATCAGTGACCTTTTATAAAAAAAAAAAATGTTCTCTTACAGTGTTTCCCCTTTTAAATAATAGTCCCCACTTATAAGTAATAGCTCCTGTTACTAGTTACTAGGGTACTAGTTCCCCTATTATTTATAAGGGGGGAACTATCATTCATATGGACTATTATTTACGAGAGAGAACTATTCTAAGCGGGGGGAATTATTTTTAATGAGGACTTTCATAAGGTGGAACTGTTATTTATAAGGAGAAAACTTTCATTCATAATGGGTCTATTAAACAGAGGAACTATTATTTATAAGAGGGACTTATTTATAAGTGGGAAATATTGTATTTTCGTAAGGCTATTATAAAGGGGGAATATTATTTATTTATTTATTTATTTATTTAATTTATTGATAATATTCCCCCACTATAATAGACTCCCTTATAATAGCCCTCTTTAAATATAATAGACATGCTTATAAATAGTAAGTATTCATAAATATGTACAGCCCTTAACAGTAAATTCCTATAGTGCGATACAGAGAAATTATCGTGCCACCTATGCCAGTACATCTTCTATGTTACGCTATGTCTTCAATGGCATGGCAGAGACTTTACAGCTCCATGCTCTGTCATAGGCTTCATCTGTATCGGCATGCCTAGCACACTGATACAGTTGCAAGTGCGACTCTCTTAATCCCAGTCATCAAGAAAAAAGTCTTGGCTCCCACTACAATATGGTCCGATGCAAGCGCACTGTTTGGCCTATGGCTAGGGTCTGGTTGTGTAGTCTTTGAAGGAGTAGTATCATCAACAAGTAAATAAGTACAATAAGTAAAATGAATAAGCATTTTAAAGTAACTTTGCAAAGTTTTATTATTAATCCCTTCCCATGACTGATGTTGGGTCTTTAAAGATGGTGGCTACGCTGCAGCCATATTCTACAGCGGAGATCTGGAGTCAATGTTTGCGATCTGAATTTATTCTAATCACGGACTTTACGGGTCAGACCTACCCCCAAAGTGAAAAAATGGCCTTCAGGGCTGCTCTCACCTTTCACAGTGAAGGACAGCTCCCATGCGGTCTTGTTTTCTTGATAGCTTATAATCATTGAGACTGGACAATATGGCAAACCCAAGAAAATATTTTTTGCAAAGTTTTGGATATTTTTAAGGGGTTAAAAAACAAACAAAAAAACTATATAAATTTGTTATCCCAAGAATCATACCACCCCATAGAATATCAGTGACATGTCATTTTCACTGCACAGTAAATACCGTATAAACAAAGTCCATAAGAAAACAATGTTTTTCTCCAATTCCACTCCATTCTAAAATTTTTCCAAATTCCATATGACAAATATCTGTTTATAATAGCACTCCAGGTGTTCAAAATGTAAATGCCTTTATATGTCAAACTAATGAGGCTGACAGTAATGTGTGCCCAGTAGAATATAGTACAGGATAAGAAAGCCCTGTATGTGCAGAAATATTTAGAACATTAAAAGATAGACTTCCTGATATAGTCTCCAAGTAATTGAATCTCACCACAGAAAGAAAAACTATCCATTATATCAGCATATAGAAGGATATGGAATCTGGGAAATAGCACATAGACTAGTATTAAATTAGATCAGCAGGTCAACTTTGCGGTTATGAATTCTATAAGCAAGGCTAGTAAAGGACAATGCATTCAATGATACCACTTATTCTCCAACCTGCATCTCAATAGCGCCTTCAATTCTATATTAACATTTTTATCATCTTTACTTTCTATGGATTTCTACTGGAACTGAAAGACGTCCAATGTCCACTGTTATTTCTTGTTATGGTCCTTTAGTGAAGGTACTACCATAAATGTGAAGTAAACTTGAAAAAAAAATCAATTACACAATTATTAAGGTATTATATTTTTATTGGACTGATGTGAACCATAAGTTACAACAGAGTAGTGAATAAACCGAGCAAAATATTAGTACCAGTAATTTTTTGGCCGCTTCAAAACCGTAATACACTGTAGTTTGATGTGTCAAGAGATAATATCTTCAGAGTGATAAGAAGCAGATCGGGGATGTAGCTGTGGAGAGGCAAGTGCAAAAAATAAATAAATACATGTGAACCATTCCTTTACAGTCATTCTTATGGTTGCTTAGCCCAAAAGAAAAAGTATATGTAAAGTCATATATTGTACAATAGATCTCAAAAACACTATTGTAAAAGTGCAGGACTTTGTGTCCGGTTAAAAAAAAAAAAAACGGTTTCGCCGCGGAGAGCACAAAACGCTCACCGGAGCTCATGGCTGGACTCTGTCTGTTGGGTTTTCGTGTTCTGTCTGCAGAAGACGGCAACCTGACAAACGGAGATCGAGCGCAGATGTGAATGAGCCGTCAGTTGTGGAACTTCTATTTACTGTCATCCAACTTTACTGCCATACATATTTCAATTGGATTTGGAATCAAGTTGGAAATATAATTGGAAAAGATTAGGCATAGATAATATCCACGATTAATTTGTCCCAATTGATCACTCAATTTTCAGTTATTAACTGAAAAATACAACCTTCAGTCCCGAGAGCTATACAAATTCCTTACGAATAATGATCCCACCTGCATTGTATATTGAATGCCAAATTTTGATCCTTCCTTCCTCAAATGTCTTCCAAATGTGAGGGTATAATTTCTTTTATAATATACTTGGGGAACTAGATATTAAAAAAAAAACCTCCAATATGTATTACTCAATTTTCAAACGTGTTGCACACCAAGAAAAACTTACTAAGACATACTTGAGGTTGTATCTTACTACCCCTCACCTCCATAATATTTACCTAGATAGTTCCCCCTGATAGTTGTGTTGGTGTAAGGCTGCCTTCACACGGAGTAACGGCGGGCTCAATTTGAGCTTCTTTTTCCAGGCGTAGAACTCCGAAGGTCACATTAACGTTGCATTCACGCGGCGTTTTTTTACTATGAGCGCATACGCTGCGTTTTTTGATCGCATACACTCTTCGGGTTTTTTAACAGACTTTTCTGTAGTACATTTTGGCTAAGGCCTGCTCCATGGGGCCTTAGCCTAAAGGAAGCTTTCTCATTGATTCTTCAAAAAGCACTTTTACTGTTATATCTCCATGATTACTTTAAACACTAGAAAACCGTGATAGATCTCCTACTTGTGTCAACCAAACAGGTTCTTACGAGACATCGGACACAACAAATTGAACCGCATGTGCATGAGATTACTGCCACCATGAATGCTACCTGTGTATGAAAAGACTATTTTATACCAAGGTGGATTTCATTCTCACTTTAGAAGGTGTGCAATGTGCAGATTGACAAGTATGTATAGTAATTTTCCCATTATTTATTCTTAATCCTTGCTCATTTTCAAATGTCAATGTTATAATGTCATTGTGCACATTCTGACTGTTCTTACAGAGCTATAACTGTTGTGTTTGTAAAACTTGCAAACTTTAACAAAAGATATTAAAAGAAAATAAAGTAAAATGTTGCAAATGTTTGTGCAATGAGCTCAAATAGTCGAAAAAAATTTTTGTTGTTTGTTTGTTTTTTACACCAGAATTTTAGAGTGTAGGGCTTTCTAAACTTCTCCCACAGAGTCCCATGTTAATAAATTCTGTAACAGTTTGAGAGAAAATGATTCACTCGCGAAATATATTTTTTTATTAATAGTAAATTTCTTGTAGAATTAAAAGTGTCATTTTAGAAAGTGAGCACTTACCAAGAATTGTTTATATAAATTCATACACTCAGGGAAAATTGTGGATTTTCTGCTTGTCTTTTTAGAGGAATTTCAACGTGACTCAACAAGGGGTTTGGAAGTGTGGCATTAAATGTTCCTTTCAGCACTGTGTCCTTAAACACAGGGCTCATCTGTGGAGATAAACATAGACTATATTATACAACAGTACAGATATAAGTTCACTATTCCAAATTGATATTTGTAAAAGAAATCATACGTAATTCCCATAGCCTTATATATCCAAGTTAGAACAGTGAGGTAGAAAAGGCAGATAAAATTACATAAAAAATGTTAAATGTTAATGGTAAACAGCCATCATTACCATAAATAATGCACACGTTCTCCAATAAATGCCATTGTGAGGGGTTGGTGTGTCAAAGGCAAGCAGATTCCATACTGATGATGTGTCAGTAGAGATAAGCAAACCTCATGTGATTCATTTTGACGAATATTCATGATGTTCACTTAATTTCAGGCCAAACTTATTCAACTAGAACCAGAGTGCAATTGTTATAATCAAACCTCAGAATATAATAAGTGGAAGTTCAGGAGAGGTGAATAAAAAATACCCACCTTGCCTCACCTCTCCTGGGCATCCCTATCACATACAGCGTTTCTTCTTCAGGCCTCTTACTGCCTCTAACCAATGTTATGACACTTGACGTCATCCAGAAGCCCCGGAGAACAAGGTGAATATAATTTATTTTTACTCACCTCCCCTTGTCCTCTATTTAATATATTTGAAGGAGGGGGGACAGTTGAGCGAGAGCCAGGAGTGGATTGAGCAGACGGTAGAAGTATAACTACTTCCTATACTGTATATTCACCATTCTTTTTGTAAACATGCTTGGCTTTGGCTCAGAAAAAAATGCAGTATAATATGCAAGATAAAAAAGAGCTTAATGGTGTGTCATGGGCTTGGGGTGAACCCAAAACTTTTTTAAATTGAGGGTGGAATTTGGTTGTATCTGAATTGGTTCACTCATCCCTAGTCTTCAGTATGAAAAATCCATCTGGGGACACAAAACCTCTTAATTTACTATCTACTGAACCAACTCAACACAATATCACAACATGATAACA
Organism: Leptodactylus fuscus; assembly: GCF_031893055.1. Classification (NCBI taxonomy): domain Eukaryota; kingdom Metazoa; phylum Chordata; class Amphibia; order Anura; family Leptodactylidae; genus Leptodactylus; species Leptodactylus fuscus. The sequence continues at coordinate 250,282,119 of NC_134265.1, forward strand.
AAGGCAATGAAATGCTGCAATTCACCCTCTCCAATTGGTGACATAGGGAAGGAGATATCTGTATGTATAGACTGTCAGCTGTCAGGAGACCCAAAAATTTCATTGGTTGAATTTCAAAATTGACTGTTCAGTAAGTCAAAATAATCAGATGGAGCCATTTTGAACATACACCTTAGATAGCCATTGGCTGAACAAGTAACTGATTTCCTTATATAAGTGCGAGGGTAAGTATGCATATGTTTTGAATGGAGAGAATAGAGAAAGCCATTGCCAGATGCCTCTGCCAGTAGATTTATCCCTAAGAACAAGAGGCAGGCAGTTGAAATCCTATCCTTATCTTCCTTTTCAGGGGAGTGTTACAACATCCACATAATCAGTGGGTTTGGCCAGATATTAAATATGTGCAGTGGGCTTTAGGCTGCCTTAAGTAGGACATAAACTATAGAAACCAAACTGTACACTATTTGCATGAATATTTATCTAATTTAGGCTATAACAGAAGAAAACAACATTTTTTCTCTCTTTCAACGAGCCCTGACAGTTAAGATAATCACTTATGTAAGATGATATGTTAATGATTTACCCTTGGTATGTAGGTTGTGATCTCCTTTTGTTTTCTTAGAAAAGCCGATATTTATATTAAAGTGCTTGGGAAATGAAATAACTTGACAAGTGGCATACTTTTTGAAAAGACACATTGTGTAAGAAAGGATAAAGATTTTAATAGATTGCTACAATATGTAACCTCTCACTATGCTAAGTCTTCTGGGATATCAGTCGTTTAACAATGGAGTAGAAACCAGACATATAGAGAGATGGAAACAGCGCAAACAACTAATTGGAAAGCAGAACAATTGTAATAAAAATTGACTGAGGGCAGAGAAAAGGTCATTTGACACTTGGTTTTCAACACATTTTGTTGGAATTCCTAAAGATAATGAGATGCAAAACTCCAGACTACCTGGCATGATAATTAAGTCTTATAAGGTCTCATAACTACTGCAACTATCTCGGCTAACTATTAGCAGTAAATTATGTAGACTGCCAGCACTCAATAAAATCTACTCACTTACTAAGGAATGCAAATATTTTCAGTTTGTTTTTCCTAAAGAGAAAAATATGGTCAAACTATTCAGACCCTTAGTGAACGGCTGACCTGAAAAGCATTTCAATCTATTTTTTAGTGCTCACTGTCACAAACACAAAAATACCAACTGTTTTCTTATAAAAATAGCATGGAAAATAAGTAGATAAAGAGTATATTGTAGGTACATCTGTGTACATAGCAGCCAGTCATTAACTACCTCAGAGAGGGGCAGGGATAGGTAGGCATTAGAGATGAGCGAGTAGTACTCGATCAAGTAGGTATTCGATTGAATACTACGGTATTCGAAATACTCGTACTCAATCGAGTACCTCTCGCTGTTCAAATGTAAAAGTTTGATGCAGAACCAACATTGATTGGCCAAATGCTATACAGTCGGCAAATCAACGCTGGTTCTTCTCCTACCTTCGGAAGTCTTCTCCGTGCAGCTTCCCCGCGGCGTCTTCCGGCTCTTCATTCACTCTGCCAGGCATCGGGCCTGGGCAGAGCCGACTGCGCATGTCCGCTTGTAGTACGGGCATGCGCAGTCGGCTCTGCCCAGGCCCGATGCCTGGCAGAGTGAATGAAGAGCCGGAAGATGCCGCGAGGACGCTGCACGGAGAAGACTTCTCGGAGGATCCAGCCTGACCCTCACTCGTGGACTTGATAAGTATAATTTCATTGAACGTTGCCTACCCCTGAAATGAGAATTTTCCCCCCATAGACTATAATAGGGTTCGATATTCGATTCGAGTAGTCGAATATTGAGGGGCTACTCGAAACGAATATTGAACCTCGAACATTTTACTGTTCGCTCATCTCTAGTAGGCATCCAATATGTACATGTATACACTGGACACTATGAGGCCATTGTATTATTTAAATGCTCATATTAGGCAAATTATAGTACACATTAATGGACTGTTGGGCAAATAGATGAGCAAACATCCCAATAATACTATATAGAGAAATACAAACTCAATAGGCATTACCTAGATACATTTTAACAAAAAGATACATAAATAACTCATTTCCTTCCACAATGACAGTCACAGCCCTATAATAAGGTGTATCTTATGCAATTAAACCAGACACCATGAAAATTGTATCCAATTTACTGTTAGAGTAGAAAGAGATGATCAGGTTGATATACAGTTTTGTGGGAAAAGTTGCAATATAACCTGCGATTTGGACAATGTCACATAAGGAACGGAAAGCGATATTGATGTGTAGTCATTCTATTTAATACAACTATGACCTATTAGTATGCCAATAAGTCTATAACTGAGAGATACATTGATGATTTAAATCTGTAAATTGAAAGCCTGAATTCAGTAACATATACATTTACAACGGATACCATATGCCATGTAACTGTAATGCCATGAACCCCAACCCCCACGTCCCTGCCTATTTGCCTGAACTGTCCTAGGCAACAGATGACAAGTTGGTGGTAAAACCCTTCCTAGATACATTATAGGTAATGACACAGAATGCAGACAAGACAAACAACAACAAAAAGGAGGCCAGCAAGCCATGGGTTTGGTAACAGTCGAACAAAGCAGTTCAGAATTGGAATCCAAGAAAGTAATCAAAGGTAAAGCCAGAGATCAGGAATATGAATATAGGTAAAAAAAAAAAAAAAAAAAAAGAGAAAATAGCCAGCACGCACAAAGCAATAGCAAGCACCAATGTGAATGTGAGCAGACAATAAAAAGGAAGGAAGAACTCACCCCAGACTTTATAAGCAGATAGGCTGTCAATCATACAAGTAAGGCTAAAATTAACTATTAGAGGGGCAGAGGGAAACTAAGGTGAAGGAGATGGGTGTGGTGAAAAATGACAGGGCTCAGAGAATAGAACAGTGTTCAGACAGAGCAACAAAAACCTTAAGCAAGGAATCAGATCTGAACACCTCCTACACCGCAGTGTGCAAGTGAAAGGCGCAGACGTTCAAACGGGTGCTGACATAACAGTAACAGTGTAGCCATTTTGCCTTGTGATTCCCCTTTATCCCTCAAAAAGAAATTCCTCCTGTTGGTGTCAAATTACATTGCTTCCTATCTCAATGATCCCTTCCTCTAGATGACCAAATATCACCAAGTAGGGGTCTGGATGAATACAGGGATAGCTATATCAACTCAGTAAAGCCTGAAGAAATTTCAAGAGATATCTACCAGACTCGCACTAAGCTGGCAGAAAACATACTAGGGGATTGCAGAGATGTAGAAAAGACATAGTGGGAATATATACAATGTTGAGTGAGGTGTTACACTGGTAAATTTTTTGTAGGATAATTGTTTGCACTAAAGTAGTTTCATATTAATGTAAATATTTATTAGAAAATTTCAATATATCACTATTTCCAAATTTGTAAAAGTTTTACAATTTTAACCCCTTCCCAACCGGGTCTCTGTTATTCTGCTGGTAATACAGTCATAAAATAACTTGGTCATAAAATGGTTAAAGTAAGTCTGGTTTATGTGTATTTGTTTTAAGGTTTTGTAAAAACACATTTTTTCTGAAGCACAAAACTTATGTTTACTAGCAGAATACTGTAAATACATATGTAATGCAAGGCAATGGTATATATTCTCCATATACATATTTATGAGCAACACTATCTGACTAGTCCTAGGATGTCAGTAGTGACTTGTAGAGACAAGCAAAATCCGCTAGATGAAAGACACAAGTTCTTTGAAGCTAAAATAACATGTCATGTGAGCAACGTAATCGTTCATCTGAATGCATTGAAAGTGAATTTATAAATTTCCAGTTTAGCACACTTCTAATGGAAAATACCTGTCTGAAAAATGAAGAGTACTTGGAATGGGTTCAAACAAGATGCAAATTCACCAAAATAAAGTTTTGAAATTTAGCAGACCTGAAAACTCAGCAAAGTTTTACTTTCAGCAAAGTATTTTGTTTTAACTGTATATTTATTAGAGAATTAATAATCAACAAAATAACATAGATATATATATATAATAAAGCAAAGCAAAAGAAAAAAAGGAAAGAAATGGGTAAAGGCAATTGTAATGTAGCACGCTCATAGGAAGTCCAGCAATAAGGGGTCAAAGCGGAGAGACCCAAAAAAATACAATAAAAGTACATAAAAGTTTATATGTATAAAAAAGTAATCAGATAATCAAAGCAGGACACAGAAGGCATGAGGGGGGGGGGAGCATGAGTGAGGAGAGAACTAGAGGGTAGGGTGGGGTAGGACAGGACATTTCTCCTTGTCATATCATGAAATTTGAGATTGCCAGTAAGCATCTCAGTGATCCCAGATCAATTGGAGTTGTTCCAAGGAATCATTGATAGAGGAAGCGAAGTGTTTCTTCACATGTAAATCTCTTAATCTAGCCAACAGATCATGGAGAGCATAGGGCAATGTTTGTTTCCAGCAGCTAGCAGTCAAGGTTTTGGCCGAAGTGAGAATGTTAGAATAACCTGGCCATGGTTCCCATGGCACATTCCGTAGTAAATACTGGGGATGGTCTAATGGAACATTGTGGGACACAACATCACATATCAAACCTTTCACCTGTCTTCAAAATGGTTTTCGTACCAGGCTGGGCCAAAAGACGTGCTGTAATGTACCCACATCCTTCGGACCATCTGAGAGAGTGTCAGAATTAAAAGTATTCAAGATGGCAGGGGTGTGATACCAGAACATAAGAATTGTGTTTCCATGTACAGGGATGCATCAGATGTCTGATTTTTCAAGGCCAGATAATTTGGGGAAGTTCTATTGCTTTTGTAAGCTGATGGCTGGTAAAGTAAGGGAGGGGGTGTACATCTCACCCAGACTGCTCAGGTGGGTGAGATGAGAAAGTCCAGAAGAAGTTGTTTTGTCTTCTGAGCTTTGTTTCAAGTGCTGTGTATTGGGCTGGATTTTTTAGGAATGGCTGGTAAGTTGGTAGTGGGACTTGTCATTACACCCCCCTCCAGTCTAAATCTTGTGGACGCTCCTGCAGTGTCTCCCCTGTTGAGGGTTGTCCTCATTACTGCAGCTTAAATAGTCTATTGGGAGAGCAGACTGGGGCAGAGCTTGGCTGGAATGCCTCCAAGAAGGTCGGTTTCTGTTTTGGAACTGATGACTTAACCCCCTTCCTGCTCTGTGTCATACTACTGCGTAGTGCAGTGAGTATAGTTAACGCTCAGCACTGTAATACTATGGTGCTATAATGCCGCAGACACAGGAGCTGTGCCTGTGGCATTAATTATTGGACTAGCTACCGGAGTTGGGACACACTCCAATTCTGGCAGCTTAACTCCCTAAATGCCCTTATCAATAGTGTTAATGGCATCCAAGTCGTTAGGGGGCAAGACCACCTCCTGCTGTAAATATGATTCCCAGTTATGAGATCAAAGGGTCTGAGGGGCTGCCGATCCCTATTGCACATAGGAAGCCTATGTATAATCTACTGAACTACAATGTATAGCAGTACATTGCATTGGGGAACAGCAGATCCTAGGTTCAAGTCCCCTTGAAGTAACCCCCACGGTCTCCCAGAAATTTTAATAAAAGTAATCAAAACTTATTATGAACCACATGATGCCAAATAAAATTACAACTCACCACTCACTCACATCATGACTGCTCAGGCCAATCATTGTCCTCAGTAGAAGGGAACTGGGACATAACAGCTAGCAAGAAATTAATGAGCAAGAAGGCATCCGATCAAACCAGACTGCGCTAGAAGGACACCAAAGAATCAGGAACAGGTGAGCTGTTATTTTTTTTATTTATTTTTTTTCTTCACTACCCAGCCCAATTAAAAAATATTGTTTATGCTAGGTTCACACTAGCATTCACCTGTCCGTTCTGAGCTTTCCGTCTTCTGCATGCCAGAAGTCGGAAAGCTCAGACCGGGTCCGGCCGTGAGCGGCGGTGAGCGTTTTATGCTCTCCGCCGCGAAACCGGATTTTTTAATCCGGACACAGAGTACTGCATGTCCGACTCTGTGTCCGGATTATAAAACCCGGTTTCGCGGCAGAGAGCCTAAAACGCTCACCGTCGCTCACTACCGGACAGGTTTCTCACCCATTCAAATGAATGGGTGAGAAAGACTCCTGCAGGTTTCCGTCTCCTGCCTCTATTTTAGGCAGGAAACGGAAACCTGAACTACGGAGAAGAGAATGCTGATGTGAACGAGCCCTTAGCTAGGACTAGAGATGAGCGAACAGCACGCTCCCATAGAAATGAATGGACGTAGCCGGCATGCGGGGGGTTAAGCGACCGGCCGCCGGCAAAGTGTACGTGCCAGCTGCTTCCATTCATTTCTATGGGAGGGTGCTGTTCGGAACGGCTGATCTGAACAGTGTTCGCTCATCTCTAGCTAGGACAACCTCCTTAACAGCATTTAATGGGCCTAGTCAACGCTTGGCTAACCTTCACCCTTTATCAGTATAATAAGTAGCATTATTTCCAAAGCCCCTCTCTGTTGGTTCTCTGCTCTGTTCAGCTTCTCACTATCCCATGACAAACGGTGGGCTGAAAAGAAACTCTGCCAGTCCATACCAGTGGACACTTTGGACACTTTGATCATGAATCCTTAGGGGACCTTGGGTCTCAAGTTCACACTCCAAAACTGGATCACCCAGTCTTGGAGTGTGGTTACATGATTATACACCATCATATGCTGTATATATTCCATAAATGTCTGCTAAAGCAAAAAGGAGAAATTTCCATTTGATGAATTGTCAAAAAAGTGTAATGTTGGGTTGACACTACCAAAATATATGACAAAATTTATGACTACAAAAAAATATGACAGAACAAGATGGAGGGGGCTTTGGCGGATGTCAGCAACAAAAATTGATAACAGTAGGGTGAATTTAGCCTTAACATATTGCTCTAGCAATTTACATAATACTGCCTGTAAGTAAAAGGAGAAGAAGCAAAAAAAAAAAAAAAACCTAACTAGATGGAAGATATTTCAAGACTCATCCTTATCTTTATCACTTACTATATGTGATGATATTATAAGTAATATGTGAGAAACAAGGATAATGAATGAGACATAAACTTGATATGAACATTCATGGATCAAAATCATACATTACATTTAATATAGCTTAAAATTTAAATGAATTTCCAGCATTCATATTATAGTAACTTATGACATATAGCACTGATAATGTAATGTAAATGATTGGAAGCAGGACTCTTAATTCCTCTAGAATATAATTATTTTTCAATATGATGCATATTTCCTAAACAGATTTTCATAGTCTGAAATCTCTTATAATTAAGCTCATGATAAAGAAAAAACTTCTCTAATATTTATGCATTGATAGCCAAGAAGATTACTTCTATTCACATGACTCTAATCCATCATATTGGGCTTGTATTAATAAGTGCTGACTGCTGTTGCTTTGGTTTGAGCAATAAGAGTAATAAGAGACATAATCAGTTTATAAATAATTAAGATCATTAAGCTGCTATTAATGTAATTACATACTTGTAATGCTACTACATGTTACAGTAACAGCTGTGTCTATCCAATTACTTCAAGTTCGAACAGGAATAAACTTTATTTTACTTCATTTTCCACTGCCTATATATTTATATGGATGCAGTACATAAAATGTGGAAACTTAAAGGGATATTTCCCTCAAGCATCCTATCTATACTGGTAATTATGTAAATTGAAGAATTTTCCTAAATATGTTGCTTTTTCAATACTGCTTTGTTTTCCTGCTATGTGAAATTATTCCTCACATTTTTTATACCGCATTTCCATAACGCCAGACCTTTGTGATAGCTCAAGTGACATCACTGACTGCCATAACTGCTATCTACAGCTCTGTAAGACAATCATTTCAGCTAATTCAGCAGTTTGATCTGATGTTTTCTGTGATCTCTCTATGTAAACACACACATAACACTGAGTTCTCTAGAAACATGTGCTTATTGTCTGATCTGCATCTTATATTAGATTTCTAGTTATCAGACGTATTTTGATACTTCATAGTGTCCTGTTCAGCAAGCTGGGGGAGGGGGGAAAGAATGGGAATGTATCACTAGAGATTTGCTTTTTAATCTAAGCAGACGTCAGAATAGCTTTTAGGCTATTCTACTCCTACCTTTGGTTTGGTTCTCAACGCCACCATTTTTAAGTAGATTACTTTTTCCATATATTCAGATGATGCACAGGGAGCATTCTCCCTGTGCTCCGAGCACAGCTTCATCATGCCATGAATGCTGCCTCTGGAGCTGTTGTATTACATCCCCGAGATGTACTGGTCCTCTTCTTCGCTGCGTAAGCAGCTGATGCTATCTTCAAAAGAACCAAAATCCCATGCATGCACTGTTGGCTCTGTTACTTTGGATTAAATCCTGCGCATGATCAGCGGCCATCTTTATTCTATTCCTATATGAGCGCGATGCACTTTTGTACAGCACATGCACAGGATTTTGATCCTACTGAAGTTTTGGTGGTATACAACCAAATATACAGCCTTTGGAAGTGACCTCCCCCCCCCCCCTTTGGTAAATGCTTCAGGTCTGCACGTTCATAACACAAATGTGTACAGACATTTACCTAGCAAAATTTCAGTTAGAGGGTTGCTAAGGAGAGCATTAAAAAGTTTTTTTTTTTTTTATTAGAAAAGAAGTTAGTTTAATAAAGTATATTACAAAACTGGTCACTAAACTACTCCTGACAATAGCAAAAAAGATAAAAAACTGTGGGAGTTATGCAATACTTCCTCACTACTGCGTCCTGATTGTGAGTGTTTTAGTGTTTTTTCAGGAAGACCCTGTCAGCATCCACGCATCCTAATTCTAATTCTGAATCTAATACATAGCTATGTATATACAGTCCTATGAAAAAGTTTGGGCACCCCTATTAATCTTAATCATTTTTAGTTCTAAATATTTTGGTGTTTGCAACAGCCATTTCAGTTTGATATATCTAATAACTGATGGACACAGTAATATTTCAGGATTGAAATGAGGTTTATTGTACTAACAGAAAATGCGCAATATGCATTAAACCAAAATTTGACCGGTGCAAAAATATTGGCACCTCAACAGAAAAGTGACATTAATATTTAGTAGATCCTCCTTTTGCAAAGATAACAGCCTCTAGTCGCTTCCTGTAGCTTTTAATCAGTTCCTGGATCCTGGATGAAGGTATTTTGGACCATTTCTTTCTACAAAACAATTCAAGTTCAGTTAAGTTTGATGGTCGCCGAACATGGACAGCCCGCTCTCAAATGATCTGAAAACAAAGATTGTTCAACATAGTTGTTCAGGGGAAGGATACAAAACGTTGTCTCAGAGATTTAACCTGTCAGTTTCCACTGTGAGGAACATAGTAAGGAAATGGAAGACCACAGGGACAGTTCTTGTTAAGCCCAGAAGTGGCAGGCCAAGAAAAATATCAGAAAGGCAGAGAAGAAGAATGGTGAGAACAGTCAAGGACAATCCACAGACCACCTCCAAAGAGCTGCAGCATCATCTTGCTGCAGATGGTGTCACTGTGCATCGGTCAACTATACAGCGCACTTTGCACAAATAGAAGCTGTATGGGAGAGTGATGAGAAAGAAGCCGTTTCTGCACGTACGCCACAAATAGAGTTGCCTGAGGTATGAAAAAGCGCATTTGGACAAGGCAGCTTCATTTTGGAAACAAAAATTGAGTTGTTTGGTTATAAAAAAAAGGCGTTATGCATGGCGTCCAAAAAGAAACAGCATTCCAAGAAAAACACATGCTACCCACTGTAAAATTTGGTGGAGGTTCCATCATGCTTTGGGGCTGTGTGGCCAATGCCGGCATCGGGAATCTTGTTAAAGTTGAGGGTCGCATGGATTCCACTCAGTATCAGCAGATTCTTGAGAATAATGTTCAAGAATCAGTGACGAAGTTGAAGTTACACCGGGGATGGATATTTCAGCAAGACAATGATCCAAAACACCGCTCCAAATCGACTCAGGCATTCATGCAGAGGAACAATTACAATGTTCTGGAATGGCCATCCCAGTCCCCAGACCTGAATATCATTGAACATCTGTGGGATGATTTGAAGCGGGCTGTCCATGCTCGGCGACCATCTAACTTAACTGAACTTGAATTGTTTGTCCAAAATACCTTTATCCAGGATCCAGGAACTGATTAAAAGCTACAGGAAGCGACTAGAGGCTGTTATCTTTGCAAAAGGAGGATGTACTAAATATTAATGTCACTTTTCTGTTGAGGTGCCCATACTTTTGCACCGGTCAAATTTTTGTTTAATGCATATTGCACATTTTCTGTTAGTACAATAAACCTCATTTCAATCCTGAAATATTACTGTGTCCATCAGTTATTAGATATATCAAACTGAAATGGCTGTTGCAAATACCAAAATATTTAGAACTAAAATGATTAAGATTAATAGGGGTGCCCAAACTTTTTCATAGGACTGTATAGTGTGGGGAGGTATCTTGGTGGAGGCAAAGGTGCGGACTCAAATGGTCAAAGACAGAAATCCCCAATATGCAGCAAACAGGTTTATTTAGAAAAAAAAAAACAGGAAAAGAAAAAAAAAAACCTTCACTTCAGGCACAAAATGCTAAATAAAATACAGCCTTAACTTTGGGCTAAAAACAAAATTCTGCTCGTCTGAGTGACTAAACAGAAATGATAATCCAACTATACGTGTGGCTCACTACCAGCCACACAAACAAAACAAGCACAATATTATCTCACTGGACTCAGGGTTACAGGACAGCCCCAGACATACCTCCCAACTTTTGAAGAATCGAAAGAGGGACAAAATGTGCAGCGCGCGTAGCGCGGCGCGGCAAATTTAGCCCCACCCACTTTTGTGTTGACTCCACCCACTCGTTAATTTTTCATGTGCCCGCACACAGTATAATCCTCCTACAGTCACCTGTAAGTTATATGTCCCCCCTCTATCTCTCCCCCAGTTTCATATACACCCTTCATCTGCCCCCAGTTTCATGTCCCCCTTCCATCTCTGCCCCCAGATTCATGTCCCCACATCTCTGCCCCCAGATTCATGTCCCCACATCTCTGCCCCCATATTCATGTCCTCTCCATCTCTGCCCCCAGATTCATGTCCCCCATCTCTGCCCCCAGATTCATGTCCTCTCCATCTCTGCCCTCAGATTCATGTCCCCACATCTCTGCCCCAAGTGTCATGCCGTCCTCTCCATCTCTGCCCCCAGTGTCATGCCGTCCTCTCCATCTCTGCCCCCAGTGTCATGCCGTCCCCTCCTTCATCTGCCTTCAGTGTCATGCCGTCCCCTCCTTCATCTGCCCTCAGTGTCATGCCGTCCTCTCCTTCATCTTCCCCCAGTTTCACGTTCCATCTCCACATTAAACTTACCTTCTCCTCCGCTCCCTCGCCGCTCTCTGCGCGCCTCTCTCGCTGACACATATGCAGCTGAAGCGAGGAGCTGACCTGTGTCACATCGCGTCTACAAGCCAGGAGCCGGCGGCAGCGGCGATGCGAGGAACTGACACAGGTCAGCTTCTTGCTTCAGCCGCATGTGTCAGCGAGAGAGGCGTGCAGCGGCAAAGCGAGGAGCTGACCTGTGTCAGCTCCTTGCTTCAGCCGCATATGTGTTCAACTCAGATCTGCGTCCTCTGGACGTCCTCTCCAACCGGGACCACGGGACATGTCACCCAAATCGTGACTGTCCCGTGGAAATCGGGACGGTTGGGTGGTATGGCCCCAGATGCATCCTTTCACTCCCTGGATCTGCACTGGAGTGCAGGATCTGTAGCCTATTTCCACATTAAACCCTCTGAACAAAAAATAGGCAGGGGTAAGGCTAAAAATAGTTAAAAATTAAAGAATTAAAACAATGTGTTTGTTTATATTACGTGCTGCCGCTGCCTCTACTCACTGCTGTGATCATATGTGTGAAACTAGTACTAGCTTGTCTGGTGATCAGGACCAGCCCTTACCTCCTCCTGGCTGCTCTGGCAGTTTAGACAAATGCTGCTTTCATCAGTATTTACATTATGCACATGGTGGGTATGAGCAACAACTGAAGTTATGTGCAGAATGAACAGCACAGAATCAGGACCCGTAAGGAAGTTATTGTAAAAAAGACTGTGTTGCCCGCACACATTGGACATTTTTTTGGTCTCAATTAGAAAAATTAATTTCAGCACATTTTTGTCTCGCTGTAAAAAGAAAAGACAAAAAAACAAACAAACAGGAAAACCCCTTTAAGGGCCTAGCCTCATTGTTCAAATCTGAGGTGTCACTTTACATGGTAATAACTTTGGAGTGCTTTAACTTAAAACTTAACGTGATTTTAGACAATTTTTTTAATGACACATTGTACTGTGCTAGTGGTACGTTTTGGCTGAAATGTTTTGTGAAAAAATAGGAAATCTGAATATTGTGGGGAAAAAAATGTTTTCAAATCTAGAACTTATCTACCACTTCATATATATAGTCATACTACACAAAGTTCTTCATAAATATAATTTACCTTATCTTCGCTTTATATTATCAATATGGCTTCAAACTTTAATCACCATTTAATTTTTTTCACACATTAAACGGCTTACAACTCCAAGAGCAATTTTACAAATTTTCAATTTCCAAAATCTATTTTTCAAAAGCCCCAGAACAGAAGCCCCTCATCCCATTCTCAAAAGTGTAGTAAAAAAACAATTATAAAAAAACACTTAGGTTGTGTTTTAACTACCGTATATACTCGAGTATAAGCCGATTTTTTCAGCACAGTCTTTGTGCTGAAAAAGACCCCCTCGGCTTATACTTGAGTCAAGCAAAAAAAAATATTATTTGGGTTGGGGGGGGGGGATGTCTATGACCAGACGCAATAGTAATGTATAGAATCTCCCATAAAATAGTGAAAAAAAGAAGCTTTAAAATATATAATAAAAAAATTAATTAAATTAAAGTTGTAAATCACTCCTTTCCCTAGAATACATATAAAAGTTGAAAATTACTGTGAAACACATACACATTAGGTATCCCTGTGTACTGAATATAGGGTACCTGCAGCGCTCCTGTTCCGTCAGGAAGGGGTTAATAGGAGCACTGCAGATACCCTATATTCAGGCAGGCTGAATTCCAAGTGGGGAAAAAAAAAAAACAGTCCTCAAGCTCAGGTAAGGGGCAGACAGACAACCAAAACACCCCCCCGCTTATACTCATATTCAAGTCAATAAGTTTTCCCAGTTTTTTTGTGGTAAAATTAGGGGCCTCGGATTATATTCAGGTTGGCTTATACTCAAGTATATACGGTATTTAATTGTTTCACAGAAATTAAAATAAAATGGAAGTGATATTTAAATATTTCAATTTCTTTCACCAAAAAATTCATTTAGCATTATAATTTACACATTCACAAAGTGCTACATGAGAAAATGAATATCACAATCTGTTATGCACTCTCTTCAGGGCATGGAGTTATCTATCCCACACGTGGATGTAAACCCATATATGGGCACACAGAAAGGAGCAGAAGGGAAGGAACACCATTGGGATTTCAGGTGCTATGTCCCATTTTCAGAGCCCCTGAGGTGCCAGAACTGTGAAAACAGTAAAAACGCCAAAAAGAGACCCCATTTTGGAAACTAGACCCCTCAAGGGATTTATCAAAAGATATAGCGAGTACTTCGACCTTATTTGTGATTCACAGATGTTGAGCTGTGAAAATGACCTCAGCAGCATATGGAAACGACCCGGGATGTCAGTGACATATCACCTGTGACATCCTGGTTCCTATCCTTAGGCCACTGATTAATATAGCCTAATACCCCAAAAGTTAATACCATTTACATAATTAGAGCTTTCCAATGCCCCCCTTATATTAATAATGTCTCTGCTTCTCCTAATCACCCCTATATTGTTATTGCCCCCTAATATTAAGAACCCCCCCAAAAATAGAAATAACAATGATACTCAACCTGCCTTCAATATCTGATGCCCAGACTTGCCACTGTTGCCTCTTCTTGCTGTATCATATAGACTGCAATCCTGCAGCCTTTAAGGCACCATCAACATCCTCAACAGAGGATGTCTGCAATCTGTTGCTATATAGCGACATCTGACGTCTTAGTTGTTGCTAGGGTACCTGCAGACCACAAGCCATTACCAGCCTTCAACATACAGGTTATGTAATGGTAGAGCAGGTAGCCAACAGCTTCTTGCTCTACCATGTTTTTTACCTCCATCAATGTCCTGTAGGAGTCCATATAGTTGAAATTTTTGTGTGCGCTAATACTGCCCCCTGCCTCCTTCCCACTACCTATACCTCTGCCTAGTTGGTATTAAAACAGACATCTATATAATGTTGTTCATTGAAGATCCTATATTTCAAAGTATTGTACTTATTTTAATTAAATAAAAAATAGTTATCATAGAAATATTCTGTATTAAATGTAAGCTTTAATTATTTTTATTTCATTTATTTCCAGTCAAAAATTTTTTTTTAAAGATATTATGACATTTTTCCATGAGAGGGCTACTTGTCTAAATTCTTTTTTCATTCCAAAATGACAGTTAGCCAGAAAAGCTGCTTCCAGTGTTTGGGAAGTAATTATGGTTCCATTATAGGGGACACAGCTAATGCTGTTGGACAATAAATGAAGGTTTCGGAAAGAGAATTGCTATATTCCTGTTGAAAGAAGTACTTGTTGTTCACAGAAACCAATTACTGTAGAGGAAATTACAACTTTAAGAGAGACTCTGCATTTTTATTGAACATTGGAAATATGGCTCTGGTTCTTTTTGATATGTCAATAGTGAGAAATTGAATGAGTGAGGAATAGTGAACAATAAATCAGAAGAAATGCAGCTCAACAAAATCAAAATAATATCTGTATTTTATATTTATACAATTCTCTTTCTTTTCCTTGACTTTTCAAAACAAGATCTACAGTTCCGCATCTATAATGCATTCATTTTATATCAAGTTGGAATTGGTGATCCTAAAACAGAAAGAATAAAAGAAGTGTTGCGATCGCTTTTTCTACTCTTTTCACCTGCCTCTGCACTGATAGATATATTTAGTAATACTTTATAACATCATCAGAAACGTCAGTCTTTTCTCAGGGAATCTAACATCTCGATGAATGTTTATACCAAGGAATGATATTTACTGTCCTATTCTCATTGAAGAAGCATGCACACTGTGCCAAACTGAGAGTGCATATGAATGGGATGATCAGAAGGAATAACTGTTGGCCAAACAATCAATGAGTGCAGGTACCTTTAGGTTAATGGCCTGAATATGCATAGCTTCTAGAAACCATTGTACACCCAGGAAGGAAGACAGAAAAAACAGAGACATACAGATATAGTAAAGTTTAACTTTACGTAATAACTACCATGTCTAAAGTTGCCTTGTTGCACTAGGGTTTTTATATACTTGTGTCAAAAACATACTGATAGTTAACAACAATTGCCAATTGTGGGTGTTGGGGATGTGCGCTTGTACAACAGTCACTATCTCCCCTACTTCACAACATTCTCTGTGATGAGTCCCTTGTGTGAGAAAAGTGCATTACAAATGTTTGTCACTGTCATTCATTCATGGAGGCCCAGAAACTGATTTACTATATTTGTAGATAGTCTAGGGTCTCTGCAAGCCTGGTGGTCACGTGATTTTCAAAATGCAGATTAGATTATGTATTACTGAATTAGCCAATAAAAAAAAGAGAATAACATTTTTAACATGATATCAGTTACATATATAAAATCACTTTCCCCACCTCCCAAATGCATCCCCCTAACCAGCAACTCATTTTAACCTTTTCGCTGCCAAGGGTCTCTGGAAATTTTGCACCTCCAGTAGCCAGAGCAATTTTCACAGTTTTGAGATGAACAAATCAAACCTAAATTGCAACATTAAAAAAGCATCCAACTCCCCCCATACCTATATATTTTCTTAAAGTAGACACCTGCAGCATTGTCAGAATGCCACTTGGTACTGTATACGAACAAACAAAACCAAACAACCAAACAAAAAATTAAATGCACCAAACCTCCTAAAAATAAGTTCAACATGTGCATAGTTCATACATATCACTATGGCCTGAACCCGCATGCACGTGTCTTCAGAAAATCGCTAGAACTGGAAGGAACAAAATTCTGCTTTGAAGCTGGAAATGTTAAAAAAGTATCATCCTATAAAATGTAGGGATTACACACCATGAAAAGTAAGTGAACCCCTAAACCCTATATATTTTTTGAAAGTAGACAACCTGAAGATTACAAATATCTTAATGGGTCATCGATAGCCACATCCACCTTCATGCAACTTTGCGACCAACACAAATAATTTTTTGAAAAAAAACGCTAAAACACATATTTGCACCTAAAACTCATGTTCAATCTCACATTCATATACAAAATACTTTTAAAATAATAGCTTATGGTGTATATAATGTGTAAATATACTATATGTACCGCAAACATCAACTACAACAAGAGCTCGGACTCCCAAAAACACGAATACAGAAGACAAGCAGGATTTTGCTGTTGTTCACTAATACGTTAAAAAGCTATACTGCACCTACCAAACTGTGACTGTGATACCAAAATCTAACTTTTTTCAGAGTACACAACATACCGTATATAAAAACACAATTTAATAGTTCATATATACAACCACCTTCATGCAACATTGCGGCAAACAGAGATTGCTAGAAAAAATTGCGCAAAAATTCAAATTTGCCACTAAATTGCGGCTCAAGCAATCCCTTTCTGCAAACATAATGTACTGTACATAAAACATGTGAGGAGTTCATAAATACCATAGATGAATATATTTACAGGGGCGGGTGTTAAAGAATCGCCAAAATCGCAGAAATGCGTCATCCCATTTTGCGCATGCAAATTAAATAGGACTTTACATAAAAATGTTATTTTCCATCCCGCTATAAAAATTTTAGCAAGCTATACGTTCATCTCTAGTGATAATCGTTATTACTATTATTTTAGTGTGTAACGGACATCACTAGATTGGGATTGGGATTGGAAGCTCATCTGAATATTTCTGGTGCATTCTGGGAAGAGGAGAAGAGTCGCCTTAATCTTCTCGATTGCTGGGAATTGCTGGGTCTCGCTGGTTAGAGGACATCGCAAAACCTGGGATTGGAAGCTCATCTGAATATTTCTGGTGCATTCTGGGAAGAGGAGAAGAGTTGCCTTAATCTTATCGATTGCTGGGAATTGCTGGGTCTCGCTGGTTTCTACACTTCGTAGACGGTGTCAGACGAGGAAGAAAAAAAACCATATACAAGATCATTCATCCAAATTTAATGAGCAACATGGAAGAGGAGAAAACCCACATGGTGAGCTGCAACACTTGCTATATGTTTACAGATCTGCCGGACCATAAAGCCAACTTCACCTGTATGAAATGTAAACTAGTGGCCCTTTTAGAAGAAAAAGTGCAGAGGTTGGAAGAAAGAATAGTGACGTTGAGAAGTATCAAAGAGAGTGAGGTCTTCATTGATGAAGCTGAAGCAAGCCTCCAGAACACAGTAGGGGATGAAAGTGCTAGAGAGCCTACAGTTGCAGAGACTGATGCAAGTCCCCCGAATACAGTAAGGGAAGAATACTTGAGAGAACCTACAGAGGCAGAAAACTGGACACATGTGACCAAGAGATGCAAATGGATCACAAGGCCATCACCACTCACACAGCTAAGTAACCGATATGAAACTCTCATGCAGGCGGATGAAAATGACAAAAATAACCTATCAGCAAAAGAAGAAACAAAAGTCACCCAGAGACAATCAGGAGCAACAAGAAATGGTGTTGCAAGGAAGAAAAGAAGAGTAGTGGTTATGGGTGACTCACTGCTAAGAGGCACAGAGGCAGCTGTCTGCAGGCCAGACTTAACCGCACGAGAAGTATGCTGCCTCCCAGGAGCAAAAATCAAGGATGTGGCCGATAGGATACCAAGTCTCCTAAGCTCCAAGGACGACTACCCATTCCTACTGATACATGTGGGTACAAACAACACGGCAAAAAATGATTTACCAACTATCTATAAAGACTTTGAAAATTTGGGGAAGACAGTGAAGGAACTGGATGCGCAGGTAGTATTCTCATCAATCCTCCCAGTTGATGATCATGGCATCAGGAGATGGAATAGAATACTAGAGGTAAACACCTGGCTTCGACGGTGGTGCCGAGAGCAAGGATTTGGATTTTTGGACCATGGCGTGAATTACCTCTACGATGGACTCCTTGCTAGAGACGGGATACATCTCACAAAACCTGGGAAAAACATATTTGCCAGAAGACTTGCCACACTCATCAGAAGGGCTTTAAACTAGAAGAAGAGGGGATGGGAAGAAAAAAGAAAGACAAGAACATGCAGCTAAAAGACATACTAAACAAGGTTACTAGATGTGGTAAAGAGGACCCAAGACAAGATACTCAGAAGGAAATTACGAAAAAGGATGCAACAGAGCACAATCTGAAATGTTTTTACACAAACGCACAAAGCATGGGAAACAAACAAGGAGAACTAGAGCTGATGATACACAAGGAAAACTATGACGTCATCGGCATCACAGAAACCTGGTGGAACGACATGCATGATTGGAACATACAGATGGAAGGATACAACTTATTCAAAAAGAATAGAACTAATAAAAGAGGGGGTGGAGTTGCATTGTATGTTAAAAAAGAACACATCTCCACAGAAATTACAGTTTTACAGAATGATAATCTACTGGAAATTATTTGGGTAGTAATTCAAGGGAAAAACAATGATAAGGACATCATACTAGGCATTTATTACAGACCACCAGGACAGACAGAAGACATGGATGAGATTTTTTCACAGCAAATGACCACGCTCTCAAAGAAACATGAAATAGTGATCATGGGAGACTTCAATTACGCTGACATTCATTGGGAAACCCACACAGCCAAGAGTAAAGGCTCCATCAAATTTTTATCCTCCCTAGCAGACAACTTCATTGCCCAGCTAGTAGAAGAAAACACGAGAGGAACATTCATTTTGGACCTAGTCCTAACCAACAAAGAGCACATGGTTAAAGAGGACCTTTCACCACTTTTGGGCACAGGCAGTTCTGATGACACTCGTCTATGGACGAGCACTGTGAGCAGAGGGAGGGGGCGTTCCTCCCTGCTCCACAGCACAGCGCGATAGGCGCCGCGAGGCAGAAGGACGTCTCTGGCTAATGGTCAGAAACGCCCTTCTGACCATAGAGCACTACGGTACCGGCACCGTAAGATCTTTACACCGTGCACAGATCGGGAAAGCCGACAGTGCGCTGAATTCAGCGCACTGTCGGCTTTCTGGCAGTATATAGAACTGCCTGTGCCCAAAAGTGGTGAAAGGTCCTCTTTAAGGGACTATGGGTAGCAGGGACACTGGGATTCAGCGATCATGCTATACTTGAGTTTGGGGTTGCAAGAAGAAGAAGACCTGAGAAGACACAGACTTCAAGGCTCGACTTTAGCAGGGCAGACTTCAAGAGCCTGAAGGCAAGGGTTAGCAGAATTCCATGGTGCAAAATTCTTAAGCACAAAAATGCACATGAAGGGTGGGAAATCTTCCGTAGGGAAATCATTAAAGCACAGGAACTAACAATACCTAGAAGGAAGAAAAATGGGAAGCACCTAAAAATATCAGGATGGATGACCAAAAAATTACATAACCTGCTAAAAAGGAAAAAAGAAACATACAAAAAGTGGAAGATGGGAACTATACCTAAGGAAGAGTACACAGCAGTCTTCAGACTCTGCAAGACAAGCATCAAAGGAGCTAAGGCTGAACACGAATTGAAGCTTGCAAAAGAGGCAAAGAGTAAGGTAAAAGGATTTTGGGGATATGTTAAAAGCAAAAGAAAAGTGAAGGAGACCATTGGAGTCCTGAAGAATGACAAAGGAGAAACAGTTAACATGGTGGAACAGCAGGTGGAGCTACTAAATTCATATTTTGTATCCGTCTTCTCCCAAGAAACTAATGGAAATATCGACATTAATGGTGATGGAGATGAGGGGAAGGAGGACTCCAAGCTGACTATAAGCGAAGGTCTGGTAAGAGAGCACTTAGCCAAGTTACAGGAAACCAAGACCCCAGGACCAGATGATTTACACCCTAGAGTCCTGAAAGAGATAGCAGAGGAAATAACAGAACCCCTTGCTATAATCTTCGGTAAGTCATGGGAAACAGGAGTGGTCCCTTTAGATTGGAAAAGGGCAAATGTTGTCCCCATCTACAAAAAGGGGAAAAGGGACGATCCAGGAAATTACAGGCCGGTAAGTCTGACCTCGATAGCAGGAAAAATCTTTGAGCAAATTGTCAAGGAACATTTACTTCGGTACCTGGATGGGAAGGCATTAATTAACCAGAGCCAGCACGGCTTTATGACCAATAAATCTTGTCAGACTAACCTGATTTCCTTCTACAACAAAATCACTGAATGGTTGGACCAAGGGAATGCCGTGGACATAGTATATCTTGACTTCAGTAAGGCATTTGATAAAGTATCACATAACCTTCTTATTGAAAAAATGATTAAGTATGGCTTTGACAAAAAATCAGTTAGGTGGATTCACAACTGGCTTAATGATCGGGCACAACGAGTAATACTAAATGGCTACACATCGAACTGGAAGAAAGTCAAAAGCGGGGTGCCGCAGGGCTCTGTTCTGGGCCCAGTACTTTTTAATATCTTTATAAATGATCTGGACGATGGAATTATTGGGGAACTCATAAAATTTGCAGATGATACGAAGATAGGAGGAATAGCCAACACTAGAGAGGAGAGAGAGTGTATTCAAAAGGACTTAGACACACTGGAACAATGGGCTGAGGCGAACAAAATGGTATTTAACAGGGACAAATGCAAAGTTCTACATCTGGGTAACAGAAATGTAAAAAAACATATATAGTATGGGAGGAATAGAACTAAGTGATAGCATAGGGGAAAAGGACTTGGGCATAATAGTAGATCACAAATTCAACATGAGCCAACAGTGCGGTGCTGCTGCAAAAAAGGCTAATAAAATTCTGGGATGTATTAAGACAAGCATTGAATCTAGATCAAGAGAGGTCATTATTCCGCTGTACTCTTCTCTGGTCAGAACACACCTGGAATACTGTGTACAGTTCTGGGCGCCTCAATTCAAGAAAGACATTGATATATTGGAGCAAGTCCAGAGGAGAGCAACCAAAATGGTGGAAGGTCTGCAAACCATGTCCTATGAGGAGCGGCTAAAAGAACTGGGATTGTTTAGTTTGCAGAAGAGAAGGCTGAGGGGAGATTTAATAGCAGTCTACAAATATCTGAAAGGTAGTCACAGTGCAGAGGGATCTACCCTATTCTCATTAGCACAAGGAAGTACAAGAAGCAATGGGATGAAACTAAAGGGAAAGAGATACAGATTAGACATTAGGAAAAACTTTCTGACAGTGAGGGTAGTGAGAGAGTGGAATAGGCTGCCACGGGAGGTGGTGGGCGCTCCATCAATGGAAATCTTCAAGCGGAATCTGGATAAACATATAGCTGGGATGATTTAGGAAAACCTGCACTCGCAGGGGGTTGGACCCGATGGCCCTTGAGGTCCCTTCCAACTCTACCATAAGAAAAAAAAAACGTATTTTACTGTAGAAAGCTCAGGTATAGACAGGACAGGGATTGGGTGAAATGTAAACTTTATTTGCGACTTTATGTATATGTTGTGTAAGTGTTTGGTGCGACTTTTTTTTTTTGGTGCTGCGACCTGGACAATGGTAAATGCCTGGGTCACAGCGCCAATAAACTTCCTGGTTATGTTCAAGGGGTATAACATAAGAATACCCCACTAGTAAAGCTCAGGGGGGAATTACATTATAACTGTATGTGACAATCAGAGACAAATGTATAGTATGTTCTCTGATTGGCAGGAGAAGGCTTAATAGGGACAATAGAGTCCCTGCCACCCCCCTCCTGCTGTCACATACAGGGTATGTAAAGAGTCTGATTGTTTCTCTGTCTCTCTCTCTCTCTTCTGAACTGCTCGTGTCCCTCTCCCTTTCCTGTTAAAGTTTGCAAATTGCTTGCTTAGACAGGAGGGAGGGGGACACTTTGGAGCTCTATATCTTTGGACTGCATCAACATATCTTGATGCTTTTAATTGCATTTTAAAGAGGAGAATCCCATCTTTTAAATGATACCAGGAACTTGATGATTATACTTACGGTTTTGGAGCAATTCACTGTTGAAACGCTGTCGGAAATTGAGATCTGCAGTTGGATCTCAATGACAAATAGTGTATTCAACAGTGAATCGCTCCAAGACTGTAAGTATAATCATCAAGTCCCTGATATCATTTTAAAGATGAGATTCTCTTCTTTAAAATGCATTTTAAAGCATCAAGATATGTTGATGCAGTCCAGAGATATCGGCATTAGTAGGGAGGACGTAGTAACTACGTCCTCGGCTACTGAACTGCCACCTTGGGAGCACGTATAGCTATGTGCCTGGCAGTGAAAGGGTTATGAGTTAAAGGGTTTTTCACAATTTTTTTTTTTTAAGAAAAAATGTGGTGAAATGATTTTTTCTAAAATAAATAAATTCCTATCCTTTTGCAGTTTGACCAACACAATACCTGTCGAAATCACTTCCTTACTGGTCCTGGACCATCCATTGTGCACATGACTTCTGGTGTCAGCCACACCCACCATGAGAGTGATGTCATCACTGATAAAAGCAGCCAGGAGGAGTTCGGGCTAAACCTGATAACCAGACAAGCTAGCACCTAGTTCACTGCAGGGATTAGAAGCAAGGTAGCCAAGAATGTTTATGATTTTTATTTATTTTGAGCAATTCTAGCCTATTTCCTGTCTCCATCAGGCAAGCATTTTTCTGAGTGGTTTTATGGACACTGACAGGCTGCCAGAGTGAAGGAGATGAGCAACACATGCAAAAGATGTGAATGCTTTATCTTTGGCATCATGCATGTGTTAAAAAGCATGTGCTAGTTTCAATAATTCTTTTTTCTTTCTTTTAAAAATACATTTGGTTTTCTAATAAAAACACTTTTTTTTTTTTTTTTTTTAAGCATAACTGCACAATTGTAAACACAGCCCTTGGAAAGTGTTGTATCATGGGACCAGACTTTTTTTTTCACAGACATTCTCAGTCAATAGATAAACACATTTACATGCATATTCATATTTACTATATAAATCAAATCAAATCAAACAAGCTTTATTGTCACGTCCGAATAGATATTTGGCATTGCCAAAGCTAGTAAAGTGTGGATGGGGGGGAGGGCGTTGGTGTCGGGTGGGTGAGTGGTGGGTATGTGTGTGGGGGGGGGGGTTGATTTGGGGTATAGCAGTCCGTGGAGTCTCATCTTCCTCTTGTTTGGTGACAGCTGGACACGTATTGGGCAGCGATCTCCACAGTGGCCTCTTTTTCTCCCAGTAGGATGTAGAGTTTCCTCTTCTCATCTGCAGATATGAAGTCTGGGATGTGGGCAGAGAGTCTTTGGAAGTAGACGGCTCTCACACCTGAGTATTTGGTGCAGTGTAGCAGGAAGTGGGCCTCGTCTTCTAGGGCCCCCTGGTCACAGTGCTGGCACAGTCTGTTCTCCCGTGGCTTGTACGTCTGCCTGTGTCGCCCCGTCTCCATCTCCAGGTTGTGGGCGCTCAGTCTATACCGGCTGTCTGTGTTTGGGGTGGCATATTCTCTCCAGGTAGGTGCCATGGTGTAGTCCCTTTGTAGGGATCTATTCACATATATATATATACTAGCTGGTACCCGCGACTTCGTCTGCGGTGATTGTAGAAGTGGGTATATACAGGCGCGGGTAAGGTTTTCGTACTGTGTATAAGGGATGGGATATGAAATGTAACTTTGTATCTTGTTTTTGTTGTAATTCCGAGAATACGTGAGACTTTTGTGTTGAAGCTAATTTGTATTTGAGCTGCTATACGGTGTTGTGAGAAACTGTACATAGTGTCTTTGGGACAGAGGTATTTGAAGTTAATATACTTCGATATACGACATTGTATGATTTGTTATTTTCTGCCAGTAGTGTGTTGACTAGAGATGAGCGAACACTAAAATGTTCGAGGTTCGAAATTCGATTCGAACAGCCGCTCAATGTTCGTGTGTTCGAACGGGTTTCGAACCCCATTATAGTCTATGGGGAACAGATACTCGTTAAGGGGGAAACCCAAATCCGTGTCTGGAGGGTCACCAAGTCCACTATGACACCCCAGGAAATGATGCCAACACCTCTGGAATGACACTGGGACAGCAGGGGAAGCATGTCTGGGGGCATCTAAAACACCAAAGACCCTCTATTACCCCAACATCACAGCCTAACAACTACACACTTTACACACTCAATACCACCTCTCTGACAGTAGGAAAATACCTTGAAACATGTGTATTTGGCACTTGCAGTGAGGAGAGCTTGTCACCAGCAGTGAATTTGGCCCTTGTAGTAAGTTGAGGTTGGCACCAACATTTGTTTTGAAAATCAGGGAGGATTGAGCCTCTAACCAGCAGAGTTTGGGCAAATTCATGGTGGAGGGAGCCTCTAAAAACCCCAGTTTGGACCAATTCATGGTGGAGGGAGCATCTAAAAACCCCAGTTTGGACCAATTCATGGTGGAGGGAGCCTCTAAAAACCCCAGTTTGGACCAATTCATGATGGAGGGAGCCTCTAAACAGCCCAGTTTGGACCAATTCATGGTGGAGAGAGCCTCTAAAAACCCCAGTTTGGACCAATTCATGGTGGAGGGAGCCTCTAAACAGGCCAGTTTGGGCAAATTCATGGTGGAGGGAGCCTCTAAACAGGCCAGTTTGGGCAAATTCATGGTGGAGGGAGCCTCTAATCAGCCCAGTTTGGACCAATTCATGGTGGAGAGAGCCTCTAAAACCCCCAGTTTGGACCAATTCATGGTGGAGGGAGCCTCTAAACAGCCCAGTTTGGACCAATTCATGGTGGAGGGAGCCTCTAAAAACCCCAGTTTGGACCAATTCATGGTGGAGGGAGCCTCTAAACAGCCCAGTTTGGACCAATTCATGGTGGAGGGAGCCTCTAAAAACCCCAGTTTGGACCAATTCATGGTGGAGGGAGCCTCTAAAAACCCCAGTTTGGACCAATTCATGGTGGAGGGAGCCTCTAAACAGCCCAGTTTGGACCAATTCATGGTGGAGAGAGCCTCTAAAAACCCCAGTTTGGACCAATTCATGGTGGAGGGAGCCTCTAAACAGGCCAGTTTGGGCAAATTCATGGTGGAGGGAGCCTCTAAAAAACCCAGTTTGGACCAATTCATGGTGGAGGGAGCCTCTAAACAGCCCAGTTTGGACCAATTCATGGTGGAGGGAGCCTCTAAAAACCCCAGTTTGGACCAATTCATGGTGGAGGGAGCCTCTAAACAGCCCAGTTTGGACCAATTCATGGTGGAGAGAGCCTCTAAAAACCCCAGTTTGGACCAATTCATGGTGGAGGGAGCCTCTAAACAGGCCAGTTTGGGCAAATTCATGGTGGAGGGAGCCTCTAAAAACCGCAGTTTGGACCAATTCATGGTGGAGGGAGCCTCTAAACAGCCCAGTTTGGACCAATTCATGGTGGAGGGAGCCTCTAAACAGGCCAGTTTGGGCAAATTCATGGTGGAGGGAGCCTCTAAAAACCCCAGTTTGGACCAATTCATGGTGGAGGGAGCCTCTAAACAGCCCAGTTTGGACCAATTCATGGTGGAGGGAGCCTCTAAAAACCCCAGTTTGGACCAATTCATGGTGGAGGGAGCCTCTAAAAACCCCAGTTTGGACCAATTCATGATGGAGGGAGCCTCTAAACAGCCCAGTTTGGACCAATTCATGGTGGAGAGAGCCTCTAAAAACCCCAGTTTGGACCAATTCATGGTGGAGGGAGCCTCTAAACAGCCCAGTTTGGACCAATTCATGGTGGAGAGAGCCTCTAAAAACCCCAGTTTGGACCAATTCATGGTGGAGGGAGCCTCTAAACAGGCCAGTTTGGGCAAATTCATGGTGGAGGGAGCCTCTAAAAACCCCAGTTTGGACCAATTCATGGTGGAGGGAGCCTCTAAACAGCCCAGTTTGGACCAATTCATGGTGGAGGGAGCCTCTAAAAACCCCAGTTTGGACCAATTCATGGTGGAGGGAGCCTCTAAACAGCCCAGTTTGGACCAATTCATGGTGGAGAGAGCCTCTAAAAACCCCAGTTTGGACCAATTCATGGTGGAGGGAGCCTCTAAACAGGCCAGTTTGGGCAAATTCATGGTGGAGGGAGCCTCTAAAAACCCCAGTTTGGACCAATTCATGGTGGAGGGAGCCTCTAAACAGCCCAGTTTGGACCAATTCATGGTGGAGAGAGCCTCTAAAAACCCCAGTTTGGACCAATTCATGGTGGAGGGAGCCTCTAAACAGGCCAGTTTGGGCAAATTCATGGTGGAGGGAGCCTCTAACCAGCCCAGTTTGGACCAATTCATGGTGGAGAGAGCCTCTAAAAACCCCACTTTGGACCAATTCATGGTGGAGGGAGCCTCTAAACAGGCCAGTTTGAGCAAATTCATGGTGGAGGGAGCCTCTAAAAACCCCAGTTTGGACCAATTCATGGTGGAGGGAGCCTCTAAACAGCCCAGTTTGGACCAATTCATGGTGGAGGGAGCCTCTAAAAACCCCAGTTTGGACCAATTCATGGTGGAGGGAGCCTCTAAACAGCCCAGTTTGGACCAATTCATGGTGGAGAGAGCCTCCAAAAACCCCAGTTTGGACCAATTCATGGTGGAGGGAGCCTCTAAACAGGCCAGTTTGGGCAAATTCATGGTGGAGGGAGCCTCTAAAAACCCCAGTTTGGACCAATTCATGGTGGAGGGAGCCTCTAAACAGCCCAGTTTGGACCAATTCATGGTGGAGGGAGCCTCTAAAAACCCCAGTTTGGACCAATTCATGGTGGAGGGAGCCTCTAAACAGGCCAGTTTGGGCAAATTCATGGTGGAGGGAGGCTCTAAAAACCCCAGTTTGGACCAATTCATGGTGGAGGGAGCCTCTAAACAGCCCAGTTTGGACCAATTCATGGTGGAGGGAGCCTCTAAAAACCCCAGTTTGGACCAATTCATGGTGGAGGGAGCCTCTAAAAACCCCAGTTTGGACCAATTCATGATGGAGGGAGCCTCTAAACAGCCCAGTTTGGACCAATTCATGGTGGAGAGAGCCTCTAAAAACCCCAGTTTGGACCAATTCATGGTGGAGGGAGCCTCTAACCAGCCCAGTTTGGACCAATTCATGGTGGAGGGAGCCTCTAAAAACCCCAGTTTGGACCAATTCATGGTGGAGGGAGCCGCTAAACAGCCCAGTTTGGACCAATTCATGGTGGAGGGAGCCTCTAACCAGCAGAGTTGTGGGAAAGCAGGGTGGAGGGAGCCTCTAACCAGCAGAGTTGGGGGAAATCAGGGTGGAGGGAGCCTAGTATTAGCAGAATTGTGCAACGCTTATGGTGGATGAGTATGAGGATGCGGAGGAATTGGAGAGGTTGAGTACAGACATGGAGTTTCATGTTGGGGTGCTTTACACAGGTGGGCCCAAAAATGAAGGCTCTATCCAGTGGTGGTTCATTTTTATCAAAGTGAGCCGGTCGGCACTCTCAGCTGACAGACGGGTGCGCTTGTCAGTGATGATGCCACCGGCTGCACTGAACACCCTCTCAGATAGGACGCTGGCGGCAGGACAGGACAGCACCTCCAAGGCATATAGGGCAAGTTCAAGCCACAGGTCCAACTTCGACACCCAATACGTGTAGGGCGCAGAGGGGTCGGAGAGGACAGGGCTGTGGTCGGAAAGGTATTCCCGCAACATGCGCCTATACTTCTCACGCCTGGTGACACTAGGACCCTCCGTGGCGGCACTTTGGCGAGGGGGTGCCATCAAGGTGTCCCAGACCTTAGACAGTGTGCCCCTCGTTTGTGTGGACCGGTGAGAACTTGGTTGCCTACTGGAGGAACTGCCCTCCCTGCCGCCAACGTCACATGCTGGAAACATCTCCATCATATTCTGCACCAATTGCCTGTGGCAAGCATTGATGCGATTGGCCCTCCCCTCTACCGGAATAAAAGACGAGATGTTGTTTTTATACCGGGGGTCAAGGATAGCAAAGATCCAGTACTGGTTGTCCTCCATGATTTTGACAATACGCTTGTCGGTTGTAAAGCACCCCAACATGAACTCAGCCATGTCTGCCACAGTGTTAGTTGGCATGACTCCTCTGGCCCCACCGGAAAGTTCAATCTCCATTTCCTCCTCATCCTCCATGTCTACCCATCCGCGCTGCAACAATGGGACGATTCGAAGTTGCCCGGAAGCCTCCTGTATCACCATCACATCATCGGACAACTCTTCTTCCTCCTCCTCCTCCTCCTCCTCCATTAAACGCAGTGAAGCGGACAGATGTGTGGACCTACTCTCCAGCTGTGACGGATCGGATGCTATCCCTAACTCCTCTGTGTGATCTGAGTTATCCCTGATGTCAATCAGGGATTCTCTCAGAACACACAAGAGCGGGATTGTAAGGCTCACCATCGCATCCTCAGAGCTCACCCTCCTTGTGGACTCCTCAAACACCCGTAGGATGTCACAAAGGTCTCTCATCCATGGCCACTCATGGATGAGAAACTGAGGCAGCTGACTTTGTGGCACCCTAGGGTTTTGTAGCTGGTATTCCATCAAAGGTCTCTGCTGCTCAACCACTCTATTCAACATCTGAAACGTTGAGTTCCAGCGTGTGGGGACGTCGCACAAAAGCCGGTGTTGTGGCACATGCAGGCGTTGCTGGAGAGATTTTAAGCTAGCAGCGGCTACTGTCGACTTGCGAAAGTGGGCGCACATGCGCCGCACTTTCACCAGTAGCTCTGGAACATTGGGGTAGCTCTTTAGGAAACGTTGCACCACTAGGTTGAAGACGTGGGCCAGGCATGGAACATGTTGGAGTCCGGCAAGCTCCAGAGCTGCTACCAGGTTCCGGCCGTTATCACAAACGACCATGCCTGGGCCCAGGTGCAGCGGCTCAAACCATATTGCCGTCTCATCGAGGAGGGCATCCCTCACCTCGGAGGCAGTGTGCTGTCTGTCCCCCAAGCTGATCAGCTTCAGCACAGCCTGCTGACGTCTACCAACACCAGTGCTGCAACGTTTCCAACTCGTAGCTGGGGTCAATCTAACAGCGGAGGAGGAGGCGGTGGCGGAGGAGGAGGCGGTGGCGGAGGAGGAGGCGGTAGAGGAGGAGGAGGAGGGGGGTGTTCTTCTCGTGTCCCTGCCAGGAATGTTAGGCGGGGAGACGAGGTACACCGGGCCAGTTTGGGAAGCAGTCCCAGCCTCAACTACATTCACCCAGTGTGCCGTCAGTGAAATGTAGCGTCCCTGTCCGCATGCACTTGTCCACGTGTCGGTGGTCAAGTGGACCTTTGTGCAAAGCGCGGAACTAAGGGCCCGCCTGATGTTGAGTGACACGTGCTGGTGCAAGGCGGGGACGGCACACGGGGAGAAGTAGTGACGGCTAGGGACGGCATAGCGAGGTGCCGCAGTTGCCATCAGGTCCAGGAAGGCGGGAGTTTCAACAAGCCGGAACGCCAACATCTCCTGGGCCAGCAGTTTAGCGATGTTGGCGTTCAAGGCTTGCGCGTGTGGGTGGTTAGCAGTGTATTTCTGCCGCCGCTCCAATGTCTGAGAGATGGTGGGTTGTTGTAAAGAAGCGCCTGATGGTGCCTTTGATGGTGCAGGAGAAGGAGATAAGACAGGAACAGGGGAGGATGAGGGAGAAGTCAACAAAGTGGCGGAGGCAGATGAAGTGGTGTCCTGGCTCGTCCTCTGGAGTGCATCGCCAGCACAGTCAGCAGTGGCAGTGGCAGAGGCAGAGGCAGTGGCAGAGGCAGTGGCAGTGGCGTGAACGGCAGGCGGCCTTTGTCCTGCCGTTGCTGCCTGCCACTGATTCCAGTGCTTGGATTCCAAATGACGGCGCATTGAAGTGGTGGACAGGTTGCTCTTCTCAGAGCCCCTAATCAATTTCGAGAGGCAAATTGTGCAGACAACACTATATCTGTCCTCGGCGCATTCCTTGAAAAAACTCCACACCTTCGAGAAACGTGCCCTCGAGGTGGGAGTTTTTCGGGGCTGGGTACGAACTGGAACATCTTGGGAGATTCCGGGTGTGGCCTGACTTCGCCTAAGCTGCTGACCTCTGCCTCTGCCTCTAGCTACCCTTTTTGGTGCTGCACTTGCCTCAACATCCACACTACTTTCCCCGCTTGACATCCCCCCTGTCCAGGTCGGGTCAGTGTCCTCATCATCCACCACTTCCTCTTCCAACTCCTGTCTCATCTCCTCCTCCCGCACAATGCGCCGGTCAACTGGATGCCCTGACGGCAACTGCGTCACATCATCGTCGATGAGGGTGGGTTGCTGGTCATCCACCACCAAATCGAACGGAGATGGAGGAGACTCTAGTGTTTGAGCATCTGGACACAGATGCTCCTCTGTTAGGTTCGTGGAATCGTGACGTGGAGAGGCAGGTTGAGGGACAATGAAAGGAGCGGAGAACAGCTCTGGGGAGCAGGGACATTTGGGGTTATTGTTCTGTGAAGCTTGGGAATTTTGGGAGGAAGGAGGACAAGACTGTTGGGTAATAGGAGGAGAGGAGGCAGAGTCTGACTGGCTGCTGGACAATGTGCTGTAAGCGTTCTCTGACAGCCATTGCAAGACCTGTTCCTGGTTCTCGGGCCTACTAAGGTTTGTACCCTGCAGTTTAGTTAATGTGGCAAGCAACCCTGGCACTGTGGAGTGGCGCAATGCTTGCTGCCCCACAGGAGTAGGCACGGGACGCCCTGTGGCTTCACTGCTACCTTGCTCCCCAGAACCATTCCCCCGACCTCGCCCACGGCCTCGTCCACGTCCCTTTCCGGGAGCCTTGCGCATTTTGAATTCCCAGTTAGAAATTGGCACTATATACCAGTAGTAAAAATTGTGAGTGCACGTAACCCCAATATATTCTTTGAATTCCCAGTCAGACAATGGCACTGTATACCAGTAGTAAAAATTGTGGGTGCACGTAACCCCAATATATTCTTTGAATTACCAGTCAGAAACTGGCACTATATGGCAGTAGCAAGAAATGAGGGTATTTGTAACCCCAATATATTCTTTGAATTCCCAGTCAGAAACTGGCACTGTATACCAGTAGTAAAAATTGTGGGTGCACGTAACCCCAATATATTCTTTGAATTCCCAGTCAGACAATGGCACTATATACCAGTAGCAAGAAATGAGGGTATTTATAACCCCAATATATTCTTTGAATTCCCAGTCAGACAATGGCACTGTATACCAGTAGTAAAAATTGTGGGTGCACATAACCCCAATATATTCTTTGAATTCCCATTCAGAAACTGGCACTGTATACCAGTAGTAAAAATTGTGGGTGCACGTAACCCCAATATATTCTTTGAATTCCCAGTCAGACAATGGCACTATATACCAGTAGCAAGAAATGAGGGTATTTATAACCCCAATATATTCTTTGAATTCCCAGTCAGACAATGGCACTGTATACCAGTAGTAAAAATTGTGGGTGCACGTAACCCCAATATATTCTTTGAATTCCCAGTCAGACAATGGCACTGTATACCAGTAGTAAAAATTGTGGGTGCACGTAACCCCAATATATTCTTTGAATTCCCAGTCAGACAATGGCACTATATATCAGTAGTAAAAATTGTGGGTGCACGTAACCCCAATATATTCTTTGAATTCCCAGTCAGACAATGGCACTATATATCAGTAGTAAAAATTGTGGGTGCACGTAACCCCAATATATTCTTTGAATTCCCAGTCAGACAATGGCACTGTATACCAGTAGTAAAAACTGTGGGTGCACGTAACCCCAATATATTCTTTGAATTCCCAGTCAGACAATGGCACTATATACCAGTAGCAAGAAATGAGGGTATTTATAACCCCAATATATTCTTTGAATTCCCAGTCAGACAATGGCACTGTATACCAGTAGTAAAAATTGTGGGTGCACGTAACCCCAATATATTCTTTGAATTCCCAGTCAGACAATGGCACTGTATACCAGTAGTAAAAATTGTGGGTGCACGTAACCCCAATATATTCTTTGAATTCCCAGTCAGACAATGGCACTATATATCAGTAGTAAACATTGTGGGTGCACGTAACCCCAATATATTCTTTGAATTCCCAGTCAGACAATGGCACTATATATCAGTAGTAAAAATTGTGGGTGCACGTAACCCCAATATATTCTTTGAATTCCCAGTCAGACAATGGCACTGTATACCAGTAGTAAAAATTGTGGGTGCACGTAACCCCAATATATTCTTTGAATTCCCAGTCAGACAATGGCACTATATACCAGTAGCAAGAAATGAGGGTATTTATAACCCCAATATATTCTTTGAATTCCCAGTCAGAAAATGGCACTGTATACCAGTAGTAAAAATTGTGGGTGCACGTAACCCCAATATATTCTTTGAATTCCCAGTCAGACAATGGCACTGTATACCAGTAGTAAAAATTGTGGGTGCACGTAACCCCAATATATTCTTTGAATTCCCAGTCAGACAATGGCACTATATATCAGTAGTAAAAATTGTGGGTGCACGTAACCCCAATATATTCTTTGAATTCCCAGTCAGACAATGGCACTGTATACCAGTAGTAAAAATTGTGGGTGCACGTAACCCCAATATATTCTTTGAATTCCCAGTCAGAAACTGGCACTATATGGCAGTAGCAAGAAATTAGGGTATTTATAACCCCAATATATTCTTTGAATTCCCAGTCAGACAATGGCACTGTATACCAGTAGTAAAAATTGTGGGTGCACGTAACCCCAATATATTCTTTGAATTCCCAGTCAGAAACTGGCACTATATGGCAGTAGCAAGAAATGAGGGTATTTATAACCCCAATATATTCTTTGAATTCCCAGTCAGACAATGGCACTGTATACCAGTAGTAAAAATTGTGGGTGCACGTAACCCCAATATATTCTTTGAATTACCAGTCAGAAACTGGCACTATATGGCAGTAGCAAGAAATGAGGGTATTTGTAACCCCAATATATTCTTTGAATTCCCAGTCAGAAACTGGCACTGTATACCAGTAGTAAAAATTGTGGGTGCACGTAACCCCAATATATTCTTTGAATTCCCAGTCAGACAATGGCACTATATACCAGTAGCAAGAAATGAGGGTATTTATAACCCCAATATATTCTTTGAATTCCCAGTCAGACAATGGCACTGTATACCAGTAGTAAAAATTGTGGGTGCACGTAACCCCAATATATTCTTTGAATTCCCAGTCAGACAATGGCACTGTATACCAGTAGTAAAAATTGTGGGTGCACGTAACCCCAATATATTCTTTGAATTCCCAGTTAGACAATGGCACTATATATCAGTAGTAAAAATTGTGGGTGCACGTAACCCCAATATATTCTTTGAATTCCCAGTCAGACAATGGCACTATATATCAGTAGTAAAAATTGTGGGTGCACGTAACCCCAATATATTCTTTGAATTCCCAGTCAGACAATGGCACTGTATACCAGTAGTAAAAACTGTGGGTGCACGTAACCCCAATATATTCTTTGAATTCCCAGTCAGACAATGGCACTATATACCAGTAGCAAGAAATGAGGGTATTTATAACCCCAATATATTCTTTGAATTCCCAGTCAGACAATGGCACTGTATACCAGTAGTAAAAATTGTGGGTGCACGTAACCCCAATATATTCTTTGAATTCCCAGTCAGACAATGGCACTGTATACCAGTAGTAAAAATTGTGGGTGCACGTAACCCCAATATATTCTTTGAATTCCCAGTCAGACAATGGCACTATATATCAGTAGTAAACATTGTGGGTGCACGTAACCCCAATATATTCTTTGAATTCCCAGTCAGACAATGGCACTATATATCAGTAGTAAAAATTGTGGGTGCACGTAACCCCAATATATTCTTTGAATTCCCAGTCAGACAATGGCACTGTATACCAGTAGTAAAAATTGTGGGTGCACGTAACCCCAATATATTCTTTGAATTCCCAGTCAGACAATGGCACTATATACCAGTAGCAAGAAATGAGGGTATTTATAACCCCAATATATTCTTTGAATTCCCAGTCAGAAAATGGCACTGTATACCAGTAGTAAAAATTGTGGGTGCACGTAACCCCAATATATTCTTTGAATTCCCAGTCAGACAATGGCACTGTATACCAGTAGTAAAAATTGTGGGTGCACGTAACCCCAATATATTCTTTGAATTCCCAGTCAGACAATGGCACTATATATCAGTAGTAAAAATTGTGGGTGCACGTAACCCCAATATATTCTTTGAATTCCCAGTCAGACAATGGCACTGTATACCAGTAGTAAAAATTGTGGGTGCACGTAACCCCAATATATTCTTTGAATTCCCAGTCAGAAACTGGCACTATATGGCAGTAGCAAGAAATGAGGGTATTTATAACCCAATATATTCTTTGAATTCCCAGTCAGACAATGGCACTGTATACCAGTAGTAAAAATTGTGGGTGCACGTAACCCCAATATATTCTTTGAATTCCCAGTCAGAAACTGGCACTATATGGCAGTAGCAAGAAATGAGGGTATTTATAACCCCAATATATTCTTTGAATTCCCAGTCAGACAATGGCACTGTATACCAGTAGTAAAAATTGTGGGTGCACGTAACCCCAATATATTCTTTGAATTACCAGTCAGAAACTGGCACTATATGGCAGTAGCAAGAAATGAGGGTATTTGTAACCCCAATATATTCTTTGAATTCCCAGTCAGAAACTGGCACTGTATACCAGTAGTAAAAATTGTGGGTGCACGTAACCCCAATATATTCTTTGAATTCCCAGTCAGACAATGGCACTATATACCAGTAGCAAGAAATGAGGGTATTTATAACCCCAATATATTCTTTGAATTCCCAGTCAGACAATGGCACTGTATACCAGTAGTAAAAATTGTGGGTGCACGTAACCCCAATATATTCTTTGAATTCCCAGTCAGACAATGGCACTGTATACCAGTAGTAAAAATTGTGGGTGCACGTAACCCCAATATATTCTTTGAATTCCCAGTCAGACAATGGCACTATATATCAGTAGTAAAAATTGTGGGTGCACGTAACCCCAATATATTCTTTGAATTCCCAGTCAGACAATGGCACTATATATCAGTAGTAAAAATTGTGGGTGCACGTAACCCCAATATATTCTTTGAATTCCCAGTCAGACAATGGCACTGTATACCAGTAGTAAAAATTGTGGGTGCACGTAACCCCAATATATTCTTTGAATTCCCAGTCAGACAATGGCACTATATACCAGTAGCAAGAAATGAGGGTATTTATAACCCCAATATATTCTTTGAATTCCCAGTCAGACAATGGCACTGTATACCAGTAGTAAAAATTGTGGGTGCACGTAACCCCAATATATTCTTTGAATTCCCAGTCAGACAATGGCACTGTATACCAGTAGTAAAAATTGTGGGTGCACGTAACCCCAATATATTCTTTGAATTCCCAGTCAGACAATGGCACTATATATCAGTAGTAAAAATTGTGGGTGCACGTAACCCCAATATATTCTTTGAATTCCCAGTCAGACAATGGCACTATATATCAGTAGTAAAAATTGTGGGTGCACGTAACCCCAATATATTCTTTGAATTCCCAGTCAGACAATGGCACTGTATACCAGTAGTAAAAATTGTGGGTGCACGTAACCCCAATATATTCTTTGAATTCCCAGTCAGACAATGGCACTATATATCAGTAGTAAAAATTGTGGGTGCACGTAACCCCAATATATTCTTTGAATTCCCAGTCAGACAATGGCACTGTATACCAGTAGTAAAAATTGTGGGTGCACGTAACCCCAATATATTCTTTGAATTCCCAGTCAGAAACTGGCACTATATGGCAGTAGCAAGAAATGAGGGTATTTATAACCCCAATATATTCTTTGAATTCCCAGTCAGACAATGGCACTGTATACCAGTAGTAAAAATTGTGGGTGCACGTAACCCCAATATATTCTTTGAATTCCCAGTCAGAAACTGGCACTATATGGCAGTAGCAAGAAATGAGGGTATTTATAACCCCAATATATTCTTTGAATTCCCAGTCAGACAATGGCACTGTATACCAGTAGTAAAAATTGTGGGTGCACGTAACCCCAATATATTCTTTGAATTCCCAGTCAGAAACTGGCACTATATGGCAGTAGCAAGAAATGAGGGTATTTGTAACCCCAATATATTCTTTGAATTCCCAGTCAGAAACTGGCACTGTATACCAGTAGTAAAAATTGTGGGTGCACGTAACCCCAATATATTCTTTGAATTCCCAGTCAGACAATGGCACTATATACCAGTAGCAAGAAATGAGGGTATTTATAACCCCAATATTTTCTTTGAATTCCCAGTCAGACAATGGCACTGTATACCAGTAGTAAAAATTGTGGGTGCACGTAACCCCAATATATTCTTTGAATTCCCAGTCAGACAATGGCACTGTATACCAGTAGTAAAAATTGTGGGTGCACGTAACCCCAATATATTCTTTGAATTCCCAGTCAGACAATGGCACTATATATCAGTAGTAAAAA
Source organism: Leptodactylus fuscus (assembly GCF_031893055.1). Classification (NCBI taxonomy): domain Eukaryota; kingdom Metazoa; phylum Chordata; class Amphibia; order Anura; family Leptodactylidae; genus Leptodactylus; species Leptodactylus fuscus. The sequence goes on from NC_134265.1 coordinate 250,318,875, forward strand.
TTGTGGGTGCACGTAACCCCAATATATTCTTTGAATTCCCAGTCAGACAATGGCACTGTATACCAGTAGTAAAAATTGTGGGTGCACGTAACCCCAATATATTCTTTGAATTCCCAGTCAATGGCACTATATACCAGTAGCAAGAAATGAGGGTATTTATAACCCCAATATATTCTTTGAATTCCCAGTCAGACAATGGCACTGTATACCAGTAGTAAAAATTGTGGGTGCACGTAACCCCAATATATTCTTTGAATTCCCAGTCAGACAATGGCACTGTATACCAGTAGTAAAAATTGTGGGTGCACGTAACCCCAATATATTCTTTGAATTACCAGTCAGAAACTGGCACTATATGGCAGTAGCAAGAAATGAGGGTATTTGTAACCCCAATATATTCTTTGAATTCCCAGTCAGAAACTGGCACTGTATACCAGTAGTAAAAATTGTGGGTGCACGTAACCCCAATATATTCTTTGAATTACCAGTCAGAAACTGGCACTATATGGCAGTAGCAAGAAATGAGGGTATTTGTAACCCCAATATATTCTTTGAATTCCCAGTCAGAAACTGGCACTGTATACCAGTAGTAAAAATTGTGGGTGCACGTAACCCCAATATATTCTTTGAATTCCCAGTCAGACAATGGCACTATATACCAGTAGCAAGAAATGAGGGTATTTATAACCCCAATATATTCTTTGAATTCCCAGTCAGACAATGGCACTGTATACCAGTAGTAAAAATTGTGGGTGCACGTAACCCCAATATATTCTTTGAATTCCCAGTCAGACAATGACACTGTATACCAGTAGTAAAAATTGTGGGTGCACGTAACCCCAATATATTCTTTGAATTCCCAGTCAGACAATGGCACTATATACCAGTAGTAAAAATTGTGGGTGCACGTAACCCCAATATATTCTTTGAATTCCCAGTCAGACAATGGCACTGTATACCAGTAGTAAAAATTGTGGGTGCACGTAACCCCAATATATTCTTTGAATTCCCAGTCAGACAATGGCACTGTATACCAGTAGTAAAAATTGTGGGTGCACGTAACCCCAATATATTCTTTGAATTCCCAGTCAGACAATGGCACTATATATCAGTAGTAAAAATTGTGGGTGCACGTAACCCCAATATATTCTTTGAATTCCCAGTCAGACAATGGCACTGTATACCAGTAGTAAAAATTGTGGGTGCACGTAACCCCAATATATTCTTTGAATTCCCAGTCAGACAATGGCACTATATATCAGTAGTAAAAATTGTGGGTGCACGTAACCCCAATATATTCTTTGAATTCCCAGTCAGACAATGGCACTGTATACCAGTAGTAAAAATTGTGGGTGCACGTAACCCCAATATATTCTTTGAATTCCCAGTCAGAAACTGGCACTATATGGCAGTAGCAAGAAATGAGGGTATTTATAACCCCAATATATTCTTTGAATTCCCAGTCAGACAATGGCACTGTATACCAGTAGTAAAAATTGTGGGTGCACGTAACCCCAATATATTCTTTGAATTACCAGTCAGAAACTGGCACTATATGGCAGTAGCAAGAAATGAGGGTATTTGTAACCCCAATATATTCTTTGAATTCCCAGTCAGAAACTGGCACTGTATACCAGTAGTAAAAATTGTGGGTGCACGTAACCCCAATATATTCTTTGAATTCCCAGTCAGACAATGGCACTATATACCAGTAGCAAGAAATGAGGGTATTTATAACCCCAATATATTCTTTGAATTCCCAGTCAGACAATGGCACTGTATACCAGTAGTAAAAATTGTGGGTGCACGTAACCCCAATATATTCTTTGAATTCCCAGTCAGACAATGGCACTGTATACCAGTAGTAAAAATTGTGGGTGCACGTAACCCCAATATATTCTTTGAATTCCCAGTCAGACAATGGCACTATATATCAGTAGTAAAAATTGTGGGTGCACGTAACCCCAATATATTCTTTGAATTCCCAGTCAGACAATGGCACTGTATACCAGTAGTAAAAATTGTGGGTGCACGTAACCCCAATATATTCTTTGAATTCCCAGTCAGACAATGGCACTGTATACCAGTAGTAATAATTGTGGGTGCACGTAACCCCAATATATTCTTTGAATTACCAGTCAGAAACTGGCACTATATGGCAGTAGCAAGAAATGAGGGTATTTGTAACCCCAATATATTCTTTGAATTCCCAGTCAGAAACTGGCACTGTATACCAGTAGTAAAAATTGTGGGTGCACGTAACCCCAATATATTCTTTGAATTCCCAGTCAGACAATGGCACTATATACCAGTAGCAAGAAATGAGGGTATTTATAACCCCAATATATTCTTTGAATTCCCAGTCAGACAATGGCACTGTATACCAGTAGTAAAAATTGTGGGTGCACGTAACACCAATATATTCTTTGAATTCCCAGTCAGACAATGGCACTGTATACCAGTAGTAAAAATTGTGGGTGCACGTAACCCCAATATATTCTTTGAATTCCCAGTCAGACAATGGCACTATATACCAGTAGCAAAAATTGTGGGTGTATATAGCCCCAATTCTATTGCTAGGGGACTTGCAGGGTATTTCTGAGGTGAAGGTGGGGGGGCACACCGTTGGAACGGTGATTTGGGGTGTATATATGGGGTATACGGGAATACACTGTCAGTGTGTTCCATTCAGGATCCTGGGAAAGCTGGGTTGCGGCGATTGAGCCCGTCAGTGCCACGTTACACTGACAAGCTTCTCCCTGGAATTGAAGTTATATGTAAGCCCAATATATTCTTTGAATTCCCAGTGAGACAATGGCACTATATGGCAGTAGCAAAAATAGTGGGTGTATATAGCCCCAATTCTATTGCTAGGGGACTTGCAGGGTATTTCTGGGGTGAAGGTGGGGGGGCACACCGTTGGAACGGGTATCGGGGGTATATATCGGGTATACGGGAATACACTGACAGTGTATTCCATTCAGGATCCTGGGAAAGCTGGGTTGCGGCGATTGAGCCCGTCAGTGCCACGTTACACTGACAAGCTTCTCCCTGGAATTTAGCTCTTACAAGAGCTGTTGGGGTTGTCTTCTCCTTCCTATCCTAGCCTGTCCCTGCCTACCCAGAATCTAAGCCCTAGCTAGCTGGACGGAAACCTCCGTCCTCGGTGAATTGCAAGCTCAGAATGACGCGAACCTGGGCGGCGCTGTTCTTTTAAATTAGAGGTCACATGTTTTCGGCAGCCAATGGGTTTTGCCTACTTTTTTCAACGTCACCGGTGTCGTAGTTCCTGTCCCACCTACCCTGCGCTGTTATTGGAGCAAAAAAGGCGCCAGGGAAGGTGGGAGGGGAATCGAGTAATGGCGCACTTTACCACGCGGTGTTCGATTCGATTCGAACATGCCGAACAGCCTAATATCCGATCGAACATGAGTTCGATAGAACACTGTTCGCTCATCTCTAGTGTTGACCTTTTTTTGTTTGTAAAAGTTGCCATATTCTGACAGCAGTCACTTTTTTATTTGTCTGTGTCGGCGGATGTCTTTTTTTGCGGGGCGGGTGTAGTTTTTAGTTGTTGTGTTTTCGGGAAATGCTATTGGTTTGATCACTTTTGATTGATATTTGTATGATAATGAAAATAGTGAAAAAACAGTGGTTTTGGACTTTTCAGTATGTTTGCGGCTACGGCGTTAAGCGTCCAGGCAAAATATTTGTTTAGCTTTGTAGAGCGGGCGATTTCGGACACAGGAATACCTAACATGTATGTGTTTCACAGTATTTAACTACTTTTATATGTGTTCTAGGGAAAGGGGGGGATTTGAATTTGTAATACTTTTTATTTTGTTTTGTTTTATTCCTTTTTTTTGTTTTGGTTTTTGCACTTATTAGAGCTCCTAGGGGTATTGACATGGGTGGGCGGTGTCTCGGATTGTCAGAGCGGTGGTGGCCGGCAAACATGGCTGCTCCAGAGCGTTAAAGAGAGCCTCCTGGAGTATCGTTAAGGTGAGGGGCAAAGTGGTAAAGTATATATATATATGTGATTGTATGGGGTTATGGGCTAGGCTGTAGAAGGCAATATGTATTTTGTGGCTTGCTATGGTCCAAACTGTGTGAGATTGCAGAGATGGTGGTGTGAGTTTGGGTTTTGTGGGGGTCCTGGCACAAACGTATGTGCGCTATTGTGACGAAAAGTAGCCTATTGCGCAATCGAGTGTAGTGACTATGTTTGTGGAAAATTTCAGCCAAATCGGTGGAGCGGGTTTTGCGTGATTGAGGAACAAACATCCGAACATCCAAACATCCAAACACACAAACTCACAAACCCGATATATATATATATATATATATATATATATGTAAATGCATTTACAGAAATAGACACATGCACATATGTTGCATATAAATGTATGCAAATATATGAATATATGTAATTATAATGTAATAATAATACATTTTATTTATATAGCGCCAACATATTCCGCAGCGCTGTACAATCTGTAGAGTTCAAATACAGACAGAAATATACATTACAAAGAAAGTCGATTCACACAATGAGACTGAGGGCCCTGCTCGCAAGAGCTTACAATCTATGATGTGCGTGTATATATGTATATATTATATGGACACATACACACATACATAAGTATGTATGTATACTGGCCGTGAATGAAAAACTGGTATGAGGTGCAGTGGGCGGAATCTGGGAAGGGCTCTGACACTTCCAAAAACAAGAATTAGAAACCAGGTAGTATTGCATGAGTCTGGAAATATGAGGAATGGTAAAAACAGTTTAAACGCACAAAGGTTCTACCTTTAACGTGACAAAAAACATTACACTACTTAAAAGGGGTTAACTCATAAAGACTAGAGATGAGCGAACAGTGTTCTATCGAACTCATGTTCGATCGGATATTAGGCTGTTCGGCATGTTCGAATCGAATCGAACACCGCGTGGTAAAGTGCGCCATTACTCGATTCCCCTCCCACCTTCCCTGGCGCCTTTTTTGCTCCAATAACAGCGCAGGGTAGGTGGGACAGGAACTACGACACCGGTGACGTTGAAAAAAGTAGGCAAAACCCATTGGCTGCCGAAAACATGTGACCTTTAATTTAAAAGAACAGCGACGCCCAGGATCGCGTCATTCTGAGCTTGCAATTCACCGGGGACGGAGGTTTCCGTCCAGCTAGCTAGGGCTTAGATTCTGGGTAGGCAGGGACAGGCTAGATAGGAAGGAGAAGACAACCAACAGCTCTTATAAGAGCTAAATTCCAGGGAGAAGCTTGTCAGTGTAACGTGGCACTGACGGGCTCAATCACCGCAACCCAGCTTTCCCAGGATCCTGAATGGAATACACTGTCAGTGTATTCCCGTATACCCGATATATACCCCGATACCCGTTCCAACGGTGTGCCCCCCCACCTTCACCCCAGAAATACCCTGCAAGTCCCCTAGCAATAGAATTGGGGCTATATACACCCACTATTTTTGTTACTGCCATATAGTGCCATTGTCTCACTGGGAATTCAAAGAATATATTGGGCTTACATATCACTTCAATTCCAGGGAGAAGCTTGTCAGTGTAACGTGGCACTGACGGGCTCAATCGCCGCAACCCAGCTTTCCCAGGATCCTGAATGGAATACACTGACAGTGTATTCCCGTATACCCGATATATACCCCCGATACCCGTTCCAACGGTGTGCCCCCCCACCTTCACCCCAGAAATACACTGCAAGTCCCCTAGCAATAGAATTGGGGCTATATACACCCACTATTTTTGCTACTGCCATATAGTGCCATTGTCTGGCTGGGAATTCAAAGAATATATTGGGGTTATAAATACCCTCATTTCTTGCTACTGGTATATAGTGCCATTGTCTGACTGGGAATTCAAAGAATATATTGGGGTTACAAATACCCTCATTTCTTGCTACTGCCATATAATGCCACTGTCTGACTGGGAATTCAAAGAATATATTGGGGTTACAAATACCCTCATTTCTTGCTACTGCCATATAGTGCCAGTTTCTGACTGGTAATTCAAAGAATATATTGGGGTTATAAATACCCTCATTTCTTGCTACTGGTATATAGTGCCATTGTCTGACTGGGAATTCAAAGAATATATTGGGGTTACAAATACCCTCATTTCTTGCTACTGCCATATAGTGCCAGTTTCTGACTGGTAATTCAAAGAATATATTGGGGTTATAAATACCCTCATTTCTTGCTACTGGTATATAGTACCATTGTCTGACTGGGAATTCAAAGAATATATTGGGGTTATAAATGCCCTCATTTCTTGCTACTGGTATATAGTGCCATTGTCTGACTGGGAATTCAAAGAATATATTGGGGTTATAAATACCCTCATTTCTTGCTACTGGTATATAGTGCCATTGTCTGACTGGGAATTCAAAGAATATATTGGGGTTACAAATACCCTCATTTCTTGCTACTGCCATATAGTGACAGTTTCTGACTGGTAATTCAAAGAATATATTGGGGTTATAAATACCCTCATTTCTTGCTACTGCCATATAGTGCCAGTTTCTGACTGGTAATTCAAAGAATATATTGGGGTTATAAATACCCTCATTTCTTGCTACTGGTATATAGTGCCATTGTCTGACTGGGAATTCAAAGAATATATTGGGGTTATAAATACCCTCATTTCTTGCTACTTGGTATATAGTGCCATTGTCTGACTGGGAATTCAAAGAATATATTGGGGTTACAAATACCCTCATTTCTTGCTACTGGTATATAGTGCCATTGTCTGACTGGGAATTCAAAGAATATATTGGGGTTACAAATACCCTCATTTCTTGCTACTGGTATATAGTGCCATTGTCCTGACTGGGAATTCAAAGAATATATTGGGGTTACAAATACCCTCATTTCTTGCTACTGGTATATAGTGCCATTGTCTGACTGGGAATTCAAAGAATATATTGGGGTTACAAATACCCTCATTTCTTGCTACTGCCATATAGTGCCAGTTTCTGACTGGTAATTCAAAGAATATATTGGGGTTATAAATACCCTCATTTCTGCTACTGCCATATAGTGCAAGTTTCTGACTGGTAATTCAAAGAATATATTGGGGTTATAAATACCCTCATTTCTTGCTACTGGTATATAGTGCCATTGTCTGACTGGGAATTCAAAGAATATATTGGGGTTACAAATACCCTCATTTCTTGCTACTGCCATATAGTGCCAGTTTCTGACTGGTAATTCAAAGAATATATTGGGGTTACAAATACCCTCATTTCTTGCTACTGCCATATAGTGCCAGTTTCTGACTGGTAATTCAAAGAATATATTGGGGTTATAAATACCCTCATTTCTTGCTACTGGTATATAGTGCCATTGTCTGACTGGAAATTCAAAGAATATATTGGGGTTACGTGCACCCACAATTTTTGCTACTGGTATATAGTGCCAATTTCTAACTGGGAATTCAAAATGCGCAAGGCTCCCGGAAAGGGACGTGGACGAGGCCGTGGGCGAGGTCGGGGGAATGGTTCTGGGGAGCAAGGTAGCAGTGAAGCCACAGGGCGTCCCGTGCCTACTCCTGTGGGGCAGCAAGCATTGCGCCACTCCACAGTGCCAGGGTTGCTTGCCACATTAACTAAACTGCAGGGTACAAACCTTAGTAGGCCCGAGAACCAGGAACAGGTCTTGCAATGGCTGTCAGAGAACGCTTACAGCACATTGTCCAGCAGCCAGTCAGACTCTGCCTCCTCTCCTCCTATTACCCAACAGTCTTGTCCTCCTTCCTCCCAAAATTCCCAAGCTTCACAGAACAATAACCCCAACTGTCCCTGCTCCCCAGAGCTGTTCTCCGCTCCTTTCATAGTCCCTCAACCTGCCCCTCCACGTCACGATTCCACGAACCTAACAGAGGAGCATCTGTGTCCAGATGCTCAAACACTAGAGTCTCCTCCATCTCCGTTCGATTTGGTGGTGGATGACCAGCAACCCCACCCTCATCGACGACGATGTGACGCAGTTGCCGTCAGGGCATCCAGTTGACCGGCGCATTGTGCGGGAGGAGGAGATGAGACAGGAATTGGAAGAGGAAGTGGTGGATGATGAGGACACTGACCCGACCTGGACAAGGGGGATGTCAAGCGGGGAAAGTAGTGTGGATGTTGAGGCAGGTGCAGCACCAAAAAGGGTAGCTAGAGGCAGAGGCAGAGGTCAGCAGCTTAGGCGAAGCCAGGCCACACCCGGAATCTCCCAAGATGTTCCAGTTCGTACCCAGCCCCGAAAAACTCCCACCTCGAGGGCACGTTTCTCGAAGGTGTGGAGTTTTTTCAAGGAATGCGCCGAGGACAGATATAGTGTTGTCTGCACAATTTGCCTCTCGAAATTGATTAGGGGCTCTGAGAAGAGCAACCTGTCCACCACTTCAATGCGCCGTCATTTGGAATCCAAGCACTGGAATCAGTGGCAGGCAGCAACGGCAGGACAAAGGCCGCCTGCCGTTCACGCCACTGCCACTGCCTCTGCCACTGCCTCTGCCACTGCCACTGCTGACTGTGCTGGCGATGCACTCCAGAGGACGAGCCAGGACACCACTTCATCTGCCTCCGCCACTTTGTTGACTTCTCCCTCATCCTCCCCTGTTCCTGTCTTATCTCCTTCTCCTGCACCATCAAAGGCACCATCAGGCGCTTCTTTACAACAACCCACCATCTCTCAGACATTGGAGCGGCGGCAGAAATACACTGCTAACCACCCACACGCGCAAGCCTTGAATGCCAACATCGCTAAACTGCTGGCCCAGGAGATGTTGGCGTTCCGGCTTGTTGAAACTCCCGCCTTCCTGGACCTGATGGCAACTGCGGCACCTCGCTATGCCGTCCCTAGCCGTCACTACTTCTCCCGGTGTGCCGTCCCCGCCTTGCACCAGCACGTGTCACTCAACATCAGGCGGGCCCTTAGTTCCGCGCTTTGCACAAAGGTCCACTTGACCACCGACACGTGGACAAGTGCATGCGGACAGGGACGCTACATTTCACTGACGGCACACTGGGTGAATGTAGTTGAGGCTGGGACTGCTTCCCAAACTGGCCCGGTGTACCTCGTCTCCCCGCCTAACATTCCTGGCAGGGACACGAGAAGAACACCCCCCTCCTCCTCTACCGCCTCCTCCTCCGCCACTGCCTCCTCCTCCGCCACCGCCTCCTCCTCCGCTGTTAGATTGACCCCAGCTACGAGTTGGAAACGTTGCAGCACTGGTGTTGGTAGACGTCAGCAGGCTGTGCTGAAGCTGATCAGCTTGGGGGACAGACAGCACACTGCCTCCGAGGTGAGGGATGCCCTCCTCGATGAGACGGCAATATGGTTTGAGCCGCTGCACCTGGGCCCAGGCATGGTCGTTTGTGATAACGGCCGGAACCTGGTAGCAGCTCTGGAGCTTGCCGGACTCCAACATGTTCCATGCCTGGCCCACGTCTTCAACCTAGTGGTGCAACGTTTCCTAAAGAGCTACCCCAATGTTCCAGAGCTACTGGTGAAAGTGCGGCGCATGTGCGCCCACTTTCGCAAGTCGACAGTAGCCGCTGCTAGCTTAAAATTTCTCCAGCAACGCCTGCATGTGCCACAACACCGGCTTTTGTGCGACGTCCCCACACGCTGGAACTCAACGTTTCAGATGTTGAATAGAGTGGTTGAGCAGCAGAGACCTTTGATGGAATACCAGCTACAAAACCCTAGGGTGCCACAAAGTCAGCTGCCTCAGTTTCACATCCATGAGTGGCCATGGATGAGAGACCTTTGTGACATCCTACGGGTCTTTGAGGAGTCCACAAGGAGGGTGAGCTCTGAGGATGCGATGGTGAGCCTTACAATCCCGCTCTTGTGTGTTCTGAGAGAATCCCTGATTGACATCAGGGATAACTCAGATCACACAGAGGAGTTAGGGATAGCATCCGATCCGTCACAGCTGGAGAGTAGGTCCACACATCTGTCCGCTTCATTGCATTTAATGGAGGAGGAGGAGGAGGAGGAGGAAGAAGAGTTGTCCGATGATGTGATGGTGATACAGGAGGCTTCCGGGCAACTTCGAATCGTCCCATTGTTGCAGCGTGGATGAGTAGACATGGAGGATGAGGAGGAAATGGAGATTGAACTTTCCGGTGGGGCCAGAGGAGTCATGCCAACTAACACTGTGGCAGACATTGGCTGAGTTCATGTTGGGGTGCTTTACAACCGACAAGCGTATTGTCAAAATCATGGAGGACAACCAGTACTGGATCTTTGCTATCCTTGACCCCCGGTATAAAAACAACATCTCGTCTTTTATTCCGGTAGAGGGGAGGGCCAATCGCATCAATGCTTGCCACAGGCAATTGGTGCAGAATATGATGGAGATGTTTCCAGCATGTGACGTTGGCGGCAGGGAGGGCAGTTCCTCCAGTAGGCAACCAAGTTCTCACCGGTCCACACAAACGAGGGGCACACTGTCTAAGGTCTGGGACACCTTGATGGCACCCCCTCGCCAAAGTGCCGCCACGGAGGGTCCTAGTGTCACCAGGCGTGAGAAGTATAGGCACATGTTGCGGGAATACCTTTCCGACCACAGCCCTGTCCTCTCCGACCCCTCTGCGCCCTACACGTATTGGGTGTCGAAGTTGGAACTGTGGCTTGAACTTGCCCTATATGCCTTGGAGGTGCTGTCCTGTCCTGCCGCCAGCGTCCTATCTGAGAGGGTGTTCAGTGCAGCCGGTGGCATCATCACTGACAAGCGCACCCGTCTGTCAGCTGAGAGTGCCGACCGGCTCACTTTGATAAAAATGAACCACCACTGGATAGAGCCTTCATTTTTGGGCCCACCTGTGTAAAGCACCCCAACATGAAACTCCATGTCTGTACTCAACCTCTCCAATTCCTCCGCATCCTCATACTCATCCACCATAAGCGTTGCACAATTCTGCTAATACTAGGCTCCCTCCACCCTGATTTCCCCCAACTCTGCTGGTTAGAGGCTCCCTCCACCCTGATTTCCACCAACTCTGCTGGTTAGAGGCTCCCTCCACCCTGATTTCCACCAACTCTGCTGGTTAGAGGCTCCCTCCACCATGAATTGGTCCAAACTGGGCTGGTTAGAGGCTCCCTCCACCATGAATTGGTCCAAACTGGGGTTTTTAGAGGCTCCCTCCACCATGAATTGGTTCAAACTGGGCTGTTTAGAGGCTCCCTCCACCATGAATTGGTCCAAACTGGGGTTTTTAGAGGCTCCCTCCACCATGAATTGGTCCAAACTGGGGTTTTTATAGGCTCCCTCCACCATGAATTGGTCCAAACTGGGGTTTCTAGAGGCTCCCTCCACCATGAATTTGCCCAAACTGGGGTTTTTAGAGGCTCCCTCCACCATGAATTTGCCCAAACTGGGCTGTTTAGAGGCTCCCTCCACCATGAATTGGTACAAACTGGGCTGTTTAGAGGCTCCCTCCGCCATGAATTGGTCCAAACTGGGGTTTTTAGAGGCTCCCTCCACCATGAATTGGTCCAAACTGGGCTGGTTAGAGGCTCCCTCCACCATGAATTTGCCCAAACTGGGCTGTTTAGAGGCTCCCTTTACCATGAATTTGCCCAAACTGGGCTGTTTAGAGGCTCCCTCCACCATGAATTGGTCCAAACTGGGGTTTTTAGAGGCTCCCTCCACCATGAATTGGTCCAAACTGGGCTGTTTAGAGGCTCCCTCCACCATGAATTGGTCCAAACTGGGGTTTTTAGAGGCTCCATCCACCATGAATTGGTCCAAACTGGGGTTTTTAGAGGCTCCCTCCACCATGAATTTGCCCAAACTGGGGTTTTTAGAGGCTCCCTCCACCATGAATTTGCCCAAACTGGGCTGTTTAGAGGCTCCCTCCACCATGAATTGGTCCAAACTGGGCTGGTTAGAGGCTCCCTCCACCATGAATTTGCCCAAACTGGGCTGTTTAGAGGCTCCCTCCACCATGAATTTGCCCAAACTGGGCTGTTTAGAGGCTCCCTCCACCATGAATTGGTCCAAACTGGGGTTTTCAGAGGCTCCCTCCACCATGAATTGGTCCAAACTGGGCTGTTTAGAGGCTCCCTCCACCATGAATTGGTCCAAACTGGGGTTTTTAGAGGCTCCCTCCACCATGAATTTGCCCAAACTGGGCTGTTTAGAGGCTCCCTCCACCATGAATTGGTCCAAACTGGGGTTTTTAGAGGCTCCCTCCACCATGAATTGGTCCAAACTGGGGGTTTTTAGAGGCTCCCTCCACCATGAATTTGCCCAAACTGGGCTGTTTAGAGGCTCCCTCCATCATGAATTGGTCCAAACTGGGGTTTTTAGAGGCTCCCTCCACCATGAATTGGTCCAAACTGGGGTTTTTAGAGGCTCCCTCCACCATGAATTGGTCCAAACTGGGGTTTTTAGAGGCTCCCTCCACCATGAATTTGCCCAAACTCTGCTGGTTAGAGGCTCAATCCACCCTGATTTTCAAAACAAATGTTGGTGCCAACCTCAACTTACTACAAGGGCCAAATTCACTGCTGGTGACAAGCTCTCCTCACTGCAAGTGCCAAATACACATGTTTCAAGGTGTTTTCCTACTGTCAGAGAGGTGGTATTGAGTGTGTAAAGTGTGTAGTTGTTAGGCTGTGATGTTGGGGTAATAGAGGGTCTTTGGTGTGTTAGATGCCCCCAGACATGCTTCCCCTGCTGTCCCAGTGTCATTCCAGAGGTGTTGGCATCATTTCCTGGGGTGTCATAGTGGACTTGGTGACCCTCCAGACACGGATTTGGGTTTCCCCCTTAACGAGTATATGTTCCCCATAGACTATAATGGGGTTCGAAACCCATTCGAACACACGAACATTGAGCGGCTGTTCGAATCGAATTTCGAACCTCGAACATTTTAGTGTTCGCTCATCTCTAATAAAGACCTCATAAAGAATTAATGGGTGACCCCACCCCCTCCTTCTATTAGTAAGAATTGAGAGCTGCCCTATAAGAGCAACTTCTGGAAGACCCAAGTCATCCTTATAGTACATGGATGGCAATATTCATCTAAATGAGGGCCAGCATTGACTGCCTCAATTTGACCCCCATACTAAGTCTTACTTTACAACTAAAGGTGTATGCCCATGGATCATCAAGATGGAGTTCAGATCGTTAACATGTGGTGGGACGTGTGAGCATATGTGCCATTCGGTTTCCTTCATGACATTTGCACTACTTTCTACTGCAAAGTGCGTTACTTTGTAGGAAGCAGAGTGATGTACATGGTCGTATGACCCTTCACAAAGAATCATTGATTAGGACTACCATGCAGATGAAACAGGAGCCACCAAAATGGGGCAAGGCAACAGCAGAGTAGGAAAAAGTGTCTTCTAGTACATATGTGCTCTTTTACCTCTCTCCTCAATTGAATATACCAAGAAGTGTGTGTGACATGAGAAAACAGTATTTCAAGACTATATTGTTTTGCAATATTTTGTCACAAAGCTATATGTTATAAGTGTCTATGTGCAGCCACCCAGTGGTTGTCTTCAGTGTTGCAGCCTTTCAACAGTTTTGTTATTATTAGAGATGAGCGAACACTAAAATGTTCGAGGTTCGAAATTCGATTCGAACAGCCGCTCAATGTTCGTGTGTTCGAACGGGTTTCGAACCCCATTATAGTCTATGGGGAACAGATACTCGTTAAGGGGGAAACCCAAATCCGTGTCTGGAGGGTCACCAAGTCCACTATGACACCCCAGGAAATGATGCCAACACCTCTGGAATGACACTAAGACAGCAGGGGAAGCATGCCTGGGGGCATCTAACACACCAAAGACCCTCTATTACCCCAACATCACTGCCTAACAACTACACACTTTCCACATTCAAAAAAACCTCTATCAAAGTGGGAAAATACCTGGAAACCTTCTTTACTCCCCAAATGGATGGACACAAACCCCAATTTAAGCTCAACAAACAGTAACAACCACCCCTTTAAATCACGTTCCCCATGACAACCACAAATGGAATAGGCAATGGGAATTCCAAAAGCCCTCACCCTTAACTGTCATTTTGAGTGTGTGTGTGTGTGTGTGTGTGTGTGTGTGTGTGTGTGTGATGTGGTAAGACCTTCCAAAATTCACTTTTCTAGCCCTTAACATGAGCCCTTCCAAACAAAGTTACATGACCTTAAGCTGAGCTACCAGCAGAGATTGAGGCCCTTGGCATGAGTAGAGCCTTGCACCAGCAGTGTTTTTGGCACTTAGGGTGAGTTGAGCCTTGTACCAGCGTGTGTCCCTTAACATCAGGCGGGCCCTAAGTTCTGCGCTTTGCACAAAAGTTCCACATTAACTAGGCTGAATGGTACAAAGATTAGTAGGCCCGAGAACCAGGAACAGGTCTTGCAATGGCTGTCGGATAACGCTTAAAGCACATTGTCCACCAGCCAGTCAGCCTCTACCTCCTCTTACCCAACAGTCTTGTCCTCCTTCCACCCAAAATTCCCAATCTTCTCAGAACAATAACCCCAACTGTCCCTGCTCCCCAGAGCTGTTCTCCCTTCCTTTGACTGTACCGCAACCTGCCCCTCCATTTCGCGATTCCACGGACCTAACAGACGAGTATCTGTGTCCAGATGCTCAAACACTAGAGTCTCCTCCATTCCATCTCCGGTCGATTTGGTGGCGGATGACCAGCAACCCACCCTCATCGACGACGATGAGACGCAGTTGCTGTCAGGGCAGCCAGTTGACATGCGCATTGTGCAGGAGGAGGAGGCGAGACAGGAGTTGGAAGAGGAGGTGGTGGACGACGAGGACACCGACCCCACCTGGACAAGGCAGATGTCAAGCTGGGAAAGTAGTGTGGATGTTGAGGCAGGTGCAGCACCAAAAAGGGTAGCTAGAGGCAGAGACATGTCCAGAGGCAGAGGTCAGCTGCTTTGCCGAAGCCAGGCCAGACCCGGAATGTCCGAAGATGTTCCCTTTTGTACCCAGCCCAGAAAAACTCCCCCATCGAGGGCACGTTTCTTGAAGGTGTAGAGTTTTTTCAAGGAATGCGCCGAGGACAGATATAGTGTCGTCTACACAATTTGCCTCTCGAAATCGAGTAGGGGCCCTGAGAAGAGCAACCTGTCCACCACTTCAATGCACCGTCATTTGGAATCCAAGCAATGGAATCAGTGGCAGGCAGCAACGGCAGGACAAACGTCGCCCGCCGTTCATGCCACTGCCTCTGCTCACAGTGCTGGCGATGCACTCCAGAGGACGAGCCAGGACATCACTTCATCTGCCTCCGCCACTTTGTTGACTTCTCCCTCATCCTCCCCTGTTTCTGTCTTATCTCCTTCTCCTGCACCATCAAAGGCACCATCAGGCGCTTCTTTACAACAACCCACCATCTCTCAGACATTGGAGCGCCGGCAGAAATACACTGCTAACCACCCACCCACGCAAGCCTAGAACGCCAACATCGCTAAACTGCTGGCCCAGGAGAGGTTGGCGTTCCGGCTTGTTGAAACTCCCGCCTTCCCGGACCTGATGGCAACTGTGGCACCTCACTATGCCGTCCCTAGCCGTCTCAACTTCTCCCGGTGTGGCGTCCCCGCCTTGCACCAGCACGTGTCACTCAACATCAGGTGGGCCCTTAGTTCCGCGCTTTGCTGCAAGGTCCACTTGACCACCGACACTTGGACAAGCGCCTGTGGTCAGGGATGCTGCAGTGCTTATCTTTAATGACAGGCAGGGTGAATGTGGTGGAGTCTGTTCCCCGGGTGCAAACTGGGGTGGCCTATCTCCTCTCCCAGGCCAAAATTCATG
The DNA here is from genome assembly GCF_031893055.1 of Leptodactylus fuscus. NCBI lineage: Eukaryota > Metazoa > Chordata > Amphibia > Anura > Leptodactylidae > Leptodactylus > Leptodactylus fuscus. The sequence continues at coordinate 250,334,686 of NC_134265.1, forward strand.
GCAGGAGTAGACTGAAACCCTACGACGCTGCAACCTCCACCACAGCTACTAGCGGCAAACGCTAAAACACTGGTGTGGGGAGACGTCAGCAGGCGGTGCTGAAGCTCATCAGCTTGGGGGACAGACAGCACAGTGCCTCCGAGGTCAGGGATGCCATCCTGGCTGAGATGGCATTTTTTTTTCCCTGCTACACCTGGGGCCTGGCATTTTTACGCCTGTGATAATGGCTGGAACCTGGTAGCGGCTCTGGAGCTTGCCAGCCTCCAACACGTTCCATGTTTGGCCCACGTCTAACCTAGTGGTGCAAAGTTTTTTAAAAACATACCCAAATGTACCGAAGCTACTGTTGAAAATGCGGCGCTTGTGCGCCCACTTTTGCAAGTGCACAGGAGTCGCTGCTAGCCTAAAAACACTCTAGCAAGGCCTACATCTGTCCAAACACAGGCTGTTGTCCGTCATTCACACACGCTGAAACCCTACAATACCATATCTTGAGCAGGGTGTGTGAGCTGCACAGACCTTTGATGGAGTTCCATCTACAAAACCCAAGGGTTCCTCAAAGTCAGCAACCAAAGTTTCTGCACCATGAGTTTCCAGGGGTGGCAGAGTTATGGCTAGGGGAAGAGGCATGGATAGGGATGATGTCTAGGGGCAAAAGCAGTGTGGATGTGGAGGCAAGCTAAGCAGGAAAAACTGGGGGTACAAGCTAAGGCATGGACTGGGGTGATGTCTAGGGGCAAAAGCAGTGTGGATGTGGAGGCAAGCTAAGTAGGAAAAACTGGGGGTACAAGCTAAGGCATGGACTGGGGTGATGTCTAGGGGCAAAAGCAGTGTGGATGTGGAGGCAAGCTAAGCAGGAAAAACTGGGGGTACAAGCTAAGGCATGGACTGGGGTGATGTCTAGGGGCAAAAGCAGTGTGGATGTGGAGGCAAGCAAAGCAGGGAAAATGGTGGCTAGAGGCAAAGGGATGTCCATAGGCAGCAAGGGCAAAGATGCAAAACTCTCCCGTTTCAAGAATTTTCCTGACTTGTTTCCCCACAAAAAATTCCTGGGAGGAGGGCTGAAACACCACCCTCCTCCTCCTCCGCTGTTAGATTTACCCCAGCTACGAGCTGAAAACGCTGCAACACTGGTGTGGGGAGACGTCAGCAGGCTGGGCTGAAGCTCATCAGCTTGGGAGACGGACAGCACACTGCCTCTGAGGTCAGGGATGCCATCCTGGATGAGATGGCAATTTGTTTATCCCCGCTGCCCCTGGGGCCAGGTTTTTTAGCTTGTTGGAGGGCTCTGGAGCTTGCCAGCCTCCAACACGTTCCATGCCTGGCCCACATGTTCAATGTAGTGGTGCAATGATTTTTAAAAACATACCCCAAATTAGCTGAGCTAAGGGTGAAAGTGCGGCACTTGGACACCCACTTTCCCAAGTCTACAGTACCTGGAGCTAGCCGCAATACACTCCAGCAAGGCCTACATCTGCCTGAAGCACCTACTGTTGTGCGAGGTCACCACACGCTCTAACCCTAGATACCGTATGTTCAGCAGGGTGTGTGAGCAGCAGAGACCTTTGATGGAGTACCAGCTACAAAACCCAAGGGTTCCTCAGAGTCAGCTCCCTCACTTTCTGCACCATGAGTTTCCATGGGTGGCAGACTTATGGCTAGAGGCACAGGCATGGATAGGGGTGATGTGTAGGGGCAAAAGCAGTGTGGATGTGGAGGCAAGCTAAGCAGCAAAAACTGGGGGTACAAGCAGCCGGTGACATCATCACTGACAAGCACAGCTGTCTGTCAGCTGACAGGCTGACTTTCACCAAAATGAACAGACAATGGATAGACTCATCATATACATGTCAGTTACATGACAAATTTAGTGCAATTTGCAAGTCCAAGATGGTTTGGAGATCTGCGGAGAGGAATCTCACCACCTCTTGCGGGTGCCATCATTTGGAAGGCAAGCCCTGGGCTCAGTGGGTGAGAGCAAGCGCAGGATAATCGTCGTTTGGCCTGGCGGCCACTGCCTCTTCCACTGTTGACAGGGCTGGCGCTGCAGTCCAGACCAGGAGCCAGGACACCTCCACATCTGCCTCTGACACTTTGGGGAGTTCACCCTTATCCTCACCTTTTCCTGCCATTTCTCCTTTTGCCCGCGCCATCATGCGCCTCTTCCCAGCAACTCCCCATCTCCCAAGCCTTTCATTTCATGCTAAAGTACAGCGCAACCCACCCACATGCCCAAGGCTTCAACGGCCTCATCTCAAGAAATCTGGCCCAGGAGATGTTGGAATCCCGGCTGGGGGACACTCTGCCCTTTTTGGGCAGAGTGTCTACTGCGCCACCGCACTGTGCCGTCCACACCAGCACTTTCCCCCAAACATGAGGCGGTCCCTAAATTCAGCGCTTAGCCCTAAAGTTCCATGTGACCAGTTACGAATGGACAAGTGCATGCGGACAGGGACGCTACCTTTCAATTTGGGCACAGTGGTTGAATGTAGTTGAGGCGTGGACCGGGTCGCAAAATGTGGTGGCCTGACTTGTCTCCCCACACAACATTCCTGGGAGGAGGGCTGAAACACCACCCTCCTCCGCTGTTAAATTGACCCCAGCTACGAGCTGGAAACGCTGCAACACTGGTGTGGGGAGACGTCAGCGGGCCGTGCTGAAGCTCATCAGCTTGGGGGCCAGACAGCACACTGCCTACAAAGTGAGTCATGCCATCCTCGATGAGACGGCAATGTGGTTTTTGCCACTGCACCTGGGCCCAGGCATGTTGTCATGTGTGATAATGGCCATAACCTGGGATTGGCTCTGTAGCTTGGCAGCCTGCAACATATTCCATGCCTGGGCCACGTTTTTAACTCATTGCTGCTAATCTTTTGAAAAAGGTACCCCAATGTTCCTGAGCTACTGGTGAAAGTGTGGCGCTTGTGCGGATAGTTTTTAAAGTGTATAGTTGCCGCTGCTAGCCTCTATGCACTCCTACAACGCCTGTACCTGCTGGAACAACGGCTGTTGTGCGACGTCTCCACACTGCTGGCACTAAACATATCATGTGTTGAGCAGAGTGTGTGAGCAGCACAGACCTTTGATGTAGTTCCAACTCCAAAACCCTCGGGTTCGTCAAAGTCAACTCCCTCAGTTGCTCAACCATGAGTGGCCATGGGTGGCAGACTTATGTGAAATCCCATCCCATCCATTGCACTGGACACGAAACATTAGCATGCGCTCAGCACAACTTCGGATATGGCAGATGCGTTAAGCAGGGTGCAGGGTACAACACAGACCAGGCCCGAGCACCAGGAACAGGTGTTAGAAATACTGCAGCATCTGCCATTTCCTTCCAATTTTGGGGTTTTGGACCCGCCACCGACTTGTCTGGACCTAAGTGGGGATCATGAGACACAGTTGCCATCAAGGCAAGCTGTGGTCATGTGCGGTTTGCAGTAAGGGGGCAGTGCGCAATTGGAAGAGGAGTTGGTGGATGACGAGGCCACCGACCCCACATGGACAGGGGTGATGTCTAGGGGCTAAAGCAGTGTAGATGTAGAGGGAAGCTAAATCAACAAAAAACCTGGGTAGAAGCAAAGGCATAAACTGGGGTGATGTTTAGGGGTGAAAGCAGAGTAGATGTGGAGGGAAGCTAAGCAGCAAAAACAGTGGGTAGAAGCAAAGGCATGCAAAACTCTACCCTGTTGGAAGACTTATTCCTAGGTCTGGAACACGTTAATGGCCCCCCTGGACAAATTACTGCCACTCAGGGGCCTAGTGTCACCAGGAGGGACAAGTATAGGCGCATGTTGTGGGAATACCTGGCCGACACCAGCTCTGTCCTCTCCGATCCCTCTGTGCTCTACAGCCTAAACTTATTTTCTCATCTTTTTTTCTGAACTGCACATCTCTTGCCTGCTTCCTTTGGGATCTTAGAAATGGTGGTCCACTTCCACAGATGGTAACTTCAATAGACAGTGTAACGGGAGTAGCTGAGGGATCGCTGTCTTAACCACTTTTTGGCACAAAATTAACTTCCAAAGCCAAATATGGTGCAAGTATATGATGCAAGGACACCTACACACCTATCTCTGACACATTGGGGAGTTCACCCTCATGCGCCCTTTTGGCCTGCACCATCATGCGCCTCTTCCCAGCCACTCCACATTTCCCAAGCTTTTCATTGCAGGCAGAAGTACAATACAACCCACCCCCATGCCCAAGCCTGTAACAGCCTCATCGATAAACTGCTGGCCCTGGAGATGTTGGTGTTTGTTTATGCTTCTGGAGACCCAGGCCTTCCGTCAGCAGATGGCAGCTGGGGCACCTCCCTATGCTGGGCCTAGCCGTTACTACTTCTCTTGGTGTGCTGTCTCTGCCTTGCGCCTGCATGTGTCCCATAACATCAGTCGGGCCCAGAGCTCTGCGCTTTGCTGCAAGGTCCACTTGACCACCGACACATGGACAAGCGCCTGTGGTCAGGGATGCTGCAGTGCTTATCTTTAATGACAGGCAGGGTGAATGTGGTGGAGTCTGTTCCCCGGGTGCAAACTGGGGTGGCCTATCTCCTCTCCCAGGCCAAAATTCATGGCAGGAGTAGACTGAAACCCTACGAAGCTGCAACCTCCACCCCAGCTACTAGCGGAAAACACTGTAACACTGGCATGGGGAGATGTCAGTAGGCCGTGCTGAAACTGATCAGCTTGGGGGACAGACGGCACAGTGCCTCCGAGGTCAGGGATGCCATCCTGGCTGAGATGGCATTTTTTTTTCCCTGCTACACCTGGGGCCTGGCATTTTTGCGCCTGTGATAATGGCTGGAACCTGGTAGCAGATCTGGAGCTTGCCAGACTCAAACACGGTCCACGCATGGCCCACGTTTTCCAACTTGTTGGTGCCATGTTTCTTTGAAACCTACACCATTGTGCCTGATATACAGGTCAAAGTGGGGCCATTTTCGTAAGTGAGAACTAGCCTCTGCTAGGCAGAAAACATTCAGAGCACACTCCTCTCATCTTCGCACCGTTGGCTGGCGGAGGAAGACGAGGGGGTTGGAGTGGCATCTGATGTCCCTATCCCACACGAGGCTAGAGGGTGCACTTCAGTGCATCCCATTGCTTCACCACAAATGGTGTGAAGGGGAGTGGAAAATGGAGGAAATGGAGAGTGACCCTTACAGTTGGGGCCAGCAAAGGCATGCCAAGTAACACACTGGCACACATGGCTGACTTCATCTTGGGTTGCTTTTCAACACATATTTCACATCATGAAGAACAAATAATACTGGATTTTTTCAAGCCTCGAACCCCGGTCTAGGTCTAATGTCTGTTCCTTTCTTATATTAGGGGAGAGGGAAAAAAAATTACTTCAGTGATACGTTTAGCGTACATAGACTGACTATTAATGTGTATCCCACTTAGTGTTGTTAGGGTTACACACCGTCACAACCTGGCTAAAGCTTCTATAGCTGTTAATAAAGTCAACATAACTTTACGGTATCCAAAAAGACAGCTGGTACCGACAGAGAGCAAGACAAATGTCACCCAAAGCTGTGAGCTCTGAACACCCACAGTGACTTTGGCGTCATCATCATTATAAGGGAGCGGGTGGTAATAAATAACTTGGCAGTGCCTAAAACCCAAAAAGCTTATACAACTATATTTACATTAAGATACACAAATGAAACTTTTCAGTAGCATGTCATGAGACAAGCTGATAAGCTCTTCCTTTGTGCAGTGCTATTTGAAAGTTAAACGCTGCCTTTATTTTAATTCTGGAGAAGGTGCAGACATTAGATTTAGAACATGTTGTCTTCATTGTCCAAATCCTCTATATAGGTAACGCGTTTTTCGGGCCGAGCTGTCTGGGAACGAGCTGGTGCAGCACTGACAACCTGGGTGAATATGGCAAGAGCCTGAGATGTAGGGTGAATGAATCCCCAAATTATTTGTGGAATTCCCAGTGAGACAATGGCACTGTATACCAGTATTAAAAATTGTGGGTGCACATAACCCCCATATATTCTTTGAATTCCCAGTCAGACAATGGCACTGTATAGCAGTATTAAAAATTGTGGGTGCACGTAACCCCCATATATTCTTTGAATTCCCAGTCAGACAATGGCACTGTATACCAGTATTAAAAATTGTGGGTGCACATAACCCCCATATATTCTTTGAATTCCCAGTGAGACAATGGAACTGTATAGCAGTAGCAAAAATTGTGGGTGCACGTAACCCCCATATATTCTTTGAATTCCCAGTGAGACAAAGGAACTGTATAGCAGTATTAAAAATTGTGGGTGCACATAACCCCCATATATTTTTTGAATTCCCAGTCAGACAATGGCACTATATACCAGTAGTAAAAATTGTGGGTGCACATAACCCCAATATATTCTTTGAATTCCCAGTCAGACAATGGCACTGTATACCAGTATTAAAAATTGTGGGTGCACATAACCCCCATATATTCTTTGAATTCCCAGTGAGACAATGGAACTGTATAGCAGTAGCAAAAATTGTGGGTGCACGTCACCCCAATATATTCTTTGAATTCCCAGTCAGACAATGGCACTGTATACCAGTAGTAAAAATTGTGGGTGCACATAACCCCCATATATTCTTTGAATTCCCAGTCAGACAATGGCACTGTATACCAGTATTAAAAATTGTGGGTGCACATAACCCCCATATATTCTTTGAATTCCCAGTCAGACAATGGCACTGTATAGCAGTATTAAAAATTGTGGGTGCACATAACCCCCATATATTCTTTGAATTCCCAGTCAGACAATGGCACTATATACCAGTAGTAAAAATTGTGGGTGCACATAACCCCAATATATTCTTTGAATTCCCAGTCAGACAATGGCACTGTATACCAGTATTAAAAATTGTGGGTGCACATAACCCCCATATATTCTTTGAATTCCCAGTCAGACAATGGCACTGTATACCAGTATTAAAAATTGTGGGTGCACATAACCCCCATATATTCTTTGAATTCCCAGTGAGACAATGGAACTGTATAGCAGTAGCAAAAATTGTGGGTGCACGTCACCCCAATATATTCTTTGAATTCCCAGTCAGACAATGGCACTGTATACCAGTAGTAAAAATTGTGGGTGCACATAACCCCCATATATTCTTTGAATTCCCAGTCAGACAATGGCACTGTATACCAGTATTAAAAATTGTGGGTGCACATAACCCCCATATATTCTTTGAATTCCCAGTCAGACAATGGCACTGTATAGCAGTATTAAAAATTGTGGGTGCACATAACCCCCATATATTCTTTGAATTCCCAGTCAGACAATGGCACTATATACCAGTAGTAAAAATTGTGGGTGCACATAACCCCAATATATTCTTTGAATTCCCAGTCAGACAATGGCACTGTATACCAGTATTAAAAATTGTGGGTGCACATAACCCCCATATATTCTTTGAATTCCCAGTCAGACAATGGCACTGTATACCAGTATTAAAAATTGTGGGTGCACATAACCCCCATATATTCTTTGAATTCCCAGTGAGACAATGGAACTGTATAGCAGTAGCAAAAATTGTGGGTGCACGTCACCCCAATATATTCTTTGAATTCCCAGTCAGACAATGGCACTGTATACCAGTAGTAAAAATTGTGGGTGCACATAACCCCCATATATTCTTTGAATTCCCAGTCAGACAATGGCACTGTATACCAGTATTAAAAATTGTGGGTGCACATAACCCCCATATATTCTTTGAATTCCCAGTCAGACAATGGCACTATATACCAGTAGTAAAAATTGTGGGTGCACATAACCCCAATATATTCTTTGAATTCCCAGTCAGACAATGGCACTGTATACCAGTATTAAAAATTGTGGGTGCACATAACCCCCATATATTCTTTGAATTCCCAGTCAGACAATGGCACTGTATACCAGTATTAAAAATTGTGGGTGCACATAACCCCCATATATTCTTTGAATTCCCAGTCAGACAATGGCACTGTATAGCAGTATTAAAAATTGTGGGTGCACATAACCCCCATATATTCTTTGAATTCCCAGTCAGACAATGGCACTATATACCAGTAGTAAAAATTGTGGGTGCACATAATCCCAATATATTCTTTGAATTCCCAGTCAGACAATGGCACTGTATACCAGTATTAAAAATTGTGGGTGCACATAACCCCCATATATTCTTTGAATTCCCAGTCAGACAATGGCACTGTATACCAGTATTAAAAATTGTGGGTGCACATAACCCCCATATATTCTTTGAATTCCCAGTGAGACAAAGGAACTGTATAGCAGTATTAAAAATTGTGGGTGCACGTAACCCCCATATATTCTTTGAATTCCCAGTCAGACAATGGCACTGTATACCAGTATTAAAAATTGTGGGTGCACATAACCCCCATATATTCTTTGAATTCCCAGTGAGACAAAGGAACTGTATAGCAGTATTAAAAATTGTGGGTGCACGTAACCCCCATATATTCTTTGAATTCCCAGTCAGACAATGGCACTGTATAGCAGTATTAAAAATTGTGGGTGCACATAACCCCCATATATTCTTTGAATTCCCAGTCAGACAAAGGAACTGTATAGCAGTATTAAAAATTGTGGGTGCACATAACCCCCATATATTCTTTGAATTCCCAGTCAGACAATGGCACTGTATACCAGTATTAAAAATTGTGGGTGCACGTAACCCCCATATATTCTTTGAATTCCCAGTCAGACAATGGCACTATATACCAGTATTAAAAATTGTGGGTGCACATAACCCCCATATATTCTTTGAATTCCCAGTCAGACAATGGCACTGTATACCAGTATTAAAAATTGTGGGTGCACATAACCCCCATATATTCTTTGAATTCCCAGTGAGACAATGGAACTGTATAGCAGTAGCAAAAATTGTGGGTGCACGTCACCCCAATATATTCTTTGAATTCCCAGTCAGACAATGGCACTGTATACCAGTAGTAAAAATTGTGGGTGCACATAACCCCCATATATTCTTTGAATTCCCAGTCAGACAATGGCACTGTATAGCAGTATTAAAAATTGTGGGTGCACATAACCCCCATATATTCTTTGAATTCCCAGTCAGACAATGGCACTGTATACCAGTATTAAAAATTGTGGGTGCACGTAACCCCCATATATTCTTTGAATTCCCAGTCAGACAATGGCACTATATACCAGTATTAAAAATTGTGGGTGCACATAACCCCCATATATTCTTTGAATTCCCAGTCAGACAATGGCACTGTATACCAGTATTAAAAATTGTGGGTGCACATAACCCCCATATATTCTTTGAATTCCCAGTGAGACAATGGAACTGTATAGCAGTAGCAAAAATTGTGGGTGCACGTCACCCCAATATATTCTTTGAATTCCCAGTCAGACAATGGCACTGTATACCAGTAGTAAAAATTGTGGGTGCACATAACCCCCATATATTCTTTGAATTCCCAGTCAGACAATGGCACTGTATACCAGTATTAAAAATTGTGGGTGCACATAACCCCCATATATTCTTTGAATTCCCAGTCAGACAATGGCACTATATACCAGTAGTAAAAATTGTGGGTGCACATAACCCCAATATATTCTTTGAATTCCCAGTCAGACAATGGCACTGTATACCAGTATTAAAAATTGTGGGTGCACATAACCCCCATATATTCTTTGAATTCCCAGTCAGACAATGGCACTGTATACCAGTATTAAAAATTGTGGGTGCACATAACCCCCATATATTCTTTGAATTCCCAGTGAGACAAAGGAACTGTATAGCAGTATTAAAAATTGTGGGTGCACATAACCCCCATATATTCTTTGAATTCCCAGTCAGACAATGGCACTATATACCAGTAGTAAAAATTGTGGGTGCACATAACCCCAATATATTCTTTGAATTCCCAGTCAGACAATGGCACTGTATACCAGTATTAAAAATTGTGGGTGCACATAACCCCCATATATTCTTTGAATTCCCAGTCAGACAATGGCACTGTATACCAGTATTAAAAATTGTGGGTGCACATAACCCCCATATATTCTTTGAATTCCCAGTGAGACAATGGAACTGTATAGCAGTAGCAAAAATTGTGGGTGCACGTCACCCCAATATATTCTTTGAATTCCCAGTCAGACAATGGCACTGTATACCAGTAGTAAAAATTGTGGGTGCACATAACCCCCATATATTCTTTGAATTCCCAGTCAGACAATGGCACTGTATACCAGTATTAAAAATTGTGGGTGCACATAACCCCCATATATTCTTTGAATTCCCAGTCAGACAATGGCACTGTATACCAGTATTAAAAATTGTGGGTGCACATAACCCCCATATATTCTTTGAATTCCCAGTCAGACAATGGCACTATATACCAGTAGTAAAAATTGTGGGTGCACATAACCCCAATATATTCTTTGAATTCCCAGTCAGACAATGGCACTGTATACCAGTATTAAAAATTGTGGGTGCACGTAACCCCCATATATTCTTTGAATTCCCAGTCAGACAATGGCACTGTATACCAGTAGTAAAAATTGTGGGTGCACATAACCCCAATATATTCTTTGAATTCCCAGTCAGACAATGGCACTGTATACCAGTATTAAAAATTGTGGGTGCACATAACCCCCATATATTCTTTGAATTCCCAGTGAGACAAAGGAACTGTATAGCAGTATTAAAAATTGTGGGTGCACATAACCCCCATATATTCTTTGAATTCCCAGTCAGACAATGGCACTATATACCAGTAGTAAAAATTGTGGGTGCACATAACCCCAATATATTCTTTGAATTCCCAGTCAGACAATGGCACTGTATACCAGTATTAAAAATTGTGGGTGCACGTAACCCCCATATATTCTTTGAATTCCCAGTCAGACAATGGCACTGTATACCAGTATTAAAAATTGTGGGTGCACATAACCCCCATATATTCTTTGAATTCCCAGTGAGACAAAGGAACTGTATAGCAGTAGTAAAAATTGTGGGTGCACGTAACCCCCATATATTCTTTGAATTCCCAGTCAGACAATGGCACTGTATAGCAGTATTAAAAATTGTGGGTGCACGTAACCCCCATATATTCTTTGAATTCCCAGTCAGACAATGGCACTGTATACCAGTATTAAAAATTGTGGGTGCACATAACCCCCATATATTCTTTGAATTCCCAGTGAGACAATGGCACTGTATAGCAGTAGCAAAAATTGTGGGTGCACGTCACCCCAATATATTCTTTGAATTCCCAGTCAGACAATGGCACTATATACCAGTAGCAAAAATTGTGGGTGTATATAGCCCCAATTCTATTGCTAGGGGACTTGCAGGGTATTTCTGAGGTGAAGGTGGGGGGGCACACCATTGGAACGGGGATTTGGGGTGTATATATGGGGTATACGGGAATACACTGTCAGTGTGTTCCATTCAGGATCCTGGGAAAGCTGGGTTGCGGCGATTGAGCCCGTCAGTGCCACGTTACACTGACAAGCTTCTCCCTGGAATTGAAGTTATATGTAAGCCCAATATATTCTTTGAATTCCCAGTGAGACAATGGCACTATATGGCAGTAGCAAAAATAGTGGGTGTATATAGCCCCAATCCTATTGCTAGGGGACTTGCAGGGTATTTCTGGGGTGAAGGTGGGGGGGCACACCGTTGGAACGGGTATCGGGGGTATATATCGGGTATACGGGAATACACTGACAGTGTATTCCATTCAGGATCCTGGGAAAGCTGGGTTGCGGCGATTGAGCCCGTCAGTGCCACGTTACACTGACAAGCTTCTCCCTGGAATTTAGCTCTTATAAGAGCTGTTGGTTGTCTTCTCCTTCCTATCCTAGCCTGTCCCTGCCTACCCAGAATCTAACCCCTAGCTAACTGGACGGAAACCTCCGTCCTCGGTGAATTGCAAGCTCAGAATGACGCGAACCTGGGCGGCGCTGTTCTTTTAAATTAGAGGTCACATGTTTTCGGCAGCCAATGGGTTTTGCCTACTTTTTTCAACGTCACCGGTGTCGTAGTTCCTGTCCCACCTACCCTGTGCTGTTATTGGAGCAAAAAAGGCGCCAGGGAAGGTGGGAGGGGAATCGAGTAATGGCGCACTTTACCACGCGGTGTTCGATTCGATTCGAACATGCCGAACAGCCTAATATCCGATCGAACATGAGTTCGATAGAACACTGTTCGCTCATCTCTAGTTATTATGTATTGAAAGTCCTTAACTACAATACATTAATTTAAGGGTGGATACATCTGTAAGTTGAATAGCATCATCATTTAAGCTCATTTGAGTACATTACTTGTAAAATGACCAAACCCTTTAAGGCTTGAATCATACATGCTTTTTTTGTGTGAAAATGTTTTGAGTCAAAACCACAAATATTGCACTTACTGATAATTGGCAGCCTTTAAAAAAAATCATGTTTAAAATATCCAATTACATATATAATAATAATTATTATAAAATATATAATATGTTACATATGTCACATATAGACCAGTTTACGTTTTTTATGGTTTGATAATAGTGCAAACTAATACTGCAAAATGTGTATATATATATATATATATATATATATATATATATATATATATATATATAAAATCTCTTGGCCCAAAAACCCTTTCCCGATATACACAGTAGCATCATCCGGACTAATGATCCAAATAATAATGGGTCATGCCCAATAGCAGCATTATGTCCATTAGTGCTAATATTCCAACGAATATTTCCAGCAGTGCAACGCCCTGCCATGGTCATATTGTCAGTAAATTGCCTGTTTTTCTCTGTTTGAGAAATCAACTTGAAATAAATGAGAAAGTAATAAAAGCTGTACATTTTGGGTCTGGAACATTGCCATTCTTGTTCTACATCTGTGTAAATACAATTCAGACCATTGTTCAACCGAAAATGTACCAATGCCCCAGTTAGTATTATCATAGCGGACAAAGGATCCACTAGATAATCTGTCGAAATATAGACATTCAATTTATTTTGAACTAAATGTAACTATTTTCAAATATATGACAGCAGTCTCTTCATTTCAGTGAACACCTGTAAGGCAGTGAAAAGGGTAAGCTGCATACATTTCTGGATGCTAATCTCCATTAAAATATCCTGGTAGTGAAAAGGTCAGAAGAAATGATTAATGCATTGTGTTGTAACTATACACTGCAAGAATAGTCTTTTTTTAGTTGAGCCACTTGTCATCTCCTCAAAGAATGACCGTACAAACCTGTAGGAGTACAATATTTCCTATGCAAGGAGCGGAATGTGTTATTAACTTGCTGGCCATAAAGCTATCATCATCTAAAAATAATTACGGATAAACTTTTTAACTTCCATGTAGTTTATTTCAGTTTTAGAGTTGTATATCTACATCCTCCACCAATGTTTCTAAGTAATGGAGTCTCAAGGCTTTTGTGAGTCAAGGTTATTCAATGTACTGTTAAGTGAATACTAACACAATTTTTAAATATATGTTATGCATCAGCTTTTGCTTTCAAGATCTCTATTTTGCTGTCAATGTGAGCTTCTAATGTTTACTTTCTAAGGATAAAAAATCTGTCCTGGTCATGTGATGATCAGTACAAGTATTAGGGTAAGTTCACACAGGCATCCAGTCGCGCTCTCCGCTCTGGATTAGGCCCAATGAATGGGTCTAGTCGGGAGGAGGGAGTGTCTTCAGGCCGAATGGTGAGGCGACTACGTCTGAAGAATGAGCATCTCGCAGCTTCATCTCGGCTCCCGGAAAAATGACCTGAGTGGCTCCCATTGATTTCAGTGGGAGCCGTCTTTTTGGTCAGGATTTTGAGGCAGATACGACCTCAAAATCCTAACCAAAATCACAGTGTGAACTTACCCTTATATTGTTTTTAGGTCCTGTACAATGACTGATCTATGTCTTTGTAATGATGACTTGACTGACAGATAATCATTGAAAATATATAAAAAAAAGTATTTCATTTTATTAACACCATTTAATAAATAATATACATAGACAATGGGATAATTGATGGAGATACCACATACGGTAGTAAATGACACAGTGAGACAGAGTGGCAAATATATGTATATAAAGCAATAAAGCAATACTATAGAAAGGGAATATTCCTAGTCCAATTAAATAACAAATGTTTATACGACTAGGTAAACCACCAAAGTTATAAGTTAGCAATATAGTAAGGAGGAGTAACACACCCAAACCAGTGGCGTAACTACCACCATAGCAGCAGAGGCAGCTGCCACAGGGCCCGGGACATTAGGGGCCCGGTGACAGCTGCTACCACTGCTACCCCCGCTCTTATCACAGACAAACTGTTGTAACTGCGATAAGATTGAGGGAAAGCTTGTAGGACCTGTAGCTGAAGGACCTTGTGTGACGTCAGCCGTCACATGACTAGGTGGGCGTGTCTTTATAGCCCGTGCAGTCCTGGAAGAGATGAAGAGAAGGAGAGATGTGCTGCTAGGAAATGAAGGGGAGGGAGGATGTGAGATGCAGGATGGACCGTGTGTGTCTGTGTGTGAGTGTGTATGTATGTGTGGTGTGGAGAGGACAGTGTCCTGCTATCTGTGTATTAGGAGGGGGAGGTCAGTGTCCTGATATCTATGTATGAGGAGGAGGGGAGAGGACAGTGTCCAGATATCTGTGTATTAGGAGGAGGGGGAGGTCAGTGTCAGTAGATGGATCAGTACTCTACACATTGTTTGTATTCAGACTTGCCTGCAATTGCTGTTACTAATGACTGTCTAATAGTAGTCAGGGGGAGCTCTGTGTATTGTATTGTACTGAAGGGGAGGGGGATGTGAGATGCAGGATGGAGAGTGTGTCAGTGTGTGAGTGTGTATGTATGTGTGGTGTGGAGCAATTGAGGAGCAACAGTAACCTGGGGCAGAAATGGAGGGGAGGACATGAAAATGGGGGTAGAGATGAGGGGTGCATGAAACTGGGAGCAGATGGAGGGAGGACATGAAACTGGGGGCAGATGGAGGGAGGGCATGAAATGTCATGTGACAGCCGTGCATTATTAAGGATGGCTAACACCACCAAAGACTGCAGCGGAGCCAGAGACAGGTAAGAAACTTTTTTTTTTATGTCTGTATCTCCCCTTGGCTTCCGATTATTATACTATGGGGTCTGAAAATACCCCAGAGTATAATAATTGTTCCTGGGTGTTCATTATGGGATATAATCCCATGTGAAGGGCCACAATGGGATGTAATACTGTGTGCAGGGGCCACTGAGGGACATAATAGAGTATGCAGGAATGCGGCGTGGGGGGACTGGGTCGGTCGGTCAAGGTCTTCGGTGTCGGTCAGGAAGAGGGTGGGCCATGTCTAAAGTTCGCCACGGGGCCCCGCCATTCCTGGTTACGCCACTGACCAAAAACATATCAGTCAAGCAATAATATACCTAAAGTAAATAAGCCACCATAGTAGTATCACCTTGTCACACACTCCACCCCAAACGCACGTTCCACTATGTGGCTATATCAAGAAATTTTAGCTACACAGACCCGTTAAACAGCAGTCACCTCATTGCACCATAGATGAGTTTTTTGGTTCCAAAATAGTCACATGAACTGGGTCAAACTCTGGAAACCCTGGCGATCAGCTCTTCGAAGTGACCATTTTTTGTATTATACCAATGAGCCATGTGATAAAAAGACGATCTTTCCATTACAGCTTGAACTCAAGTACAGGTCAATAGAATCACTTGCATTACATTCAGTATTAGAGTCTGGGGTATAGAGGTGGAGGAGGATGTTGGATGATCGGTCTGTAGTAGCAATACTGAGTGTGAATGTGTGGAGTATAGTAGTAGGTGCTTGTAGTCTATACAGGGCAAGTACTGTGTACAGGATTAGAGATGCGGTACTGTGCAATGTCTACATAGTGCAACTGAAGTGGTATATTGCAGTATACAAGGCAAAAGGAATGGTACTGGACAGTATACATGGCAAAATAAGTAGTACTGGTTGTACAAATGGTAGGAGAAGAAGTATTTGACAATGTATATGGCAAGAGAGATGGTAATGAGCAGTTTGGATTGGAAGTGCCATTATTATAGGAGGGGAATTGTGCAACATAATATACCATAACACTAACCTTGTCGCATTTCTCCTGGGCATCCTTGTGGAAGCTAGCGATCTACTCGGAGCTGTGCTCATGTCTCCTTTCTAATGAACACCCTCCTCTCTCAGATAATGTCTTACACACAGTGAGGAAGAACCCCTCTCTCATACCCTCTCTTAGGACTTATTCAAATTCCCAATTTTCATATCCATGTGAAGTTCACGTTGTTCAGAATAGACTGAATGTGGATGCATTGCACTGAATGGGGTTATGAACATTTCAGTTCAAAGCCCTTGTGTAAAATCTTACCACGTGTCCTATTCTGGATTTTTTTCCAGACCAGAATACCACTGACCATAAAGTCACCAAGGAGGATTTAAAAAATTGGCCAAGTAAATAAGATCTAATATTTAGAGAAACGATTCTGCAGCTTTCTGTCCCCTGTGTAGTATTTAAAGGTTTAATATGAATGTATGTATGTAATATGGTGAGCATAAAGGCAGGGAAGGAAGTACTGGCTACTACAACATGAAATAGCTGCCACTTTCCCTTAAAAATATATATATTATACAGTTTTATGCATTTCTATGCACTAACAATGAACACGTTTTACCAGTGGATATGCATTACAGCCATGTGTGCCCCCTCCAAGGATATATGGCTCCATTTTGTGTGGAGCCATTACAAGATTTCCATTTAAGTGCATGGGGAAACCTACTTTCATAAACCTTTATTGTGAAAATTAAACATTAGTTTTGACAATACATATTCCATACCCTATCTTGCAGAGTCCAGTATAAACGCACACAAGTTAATGTATTCTCTTCCTTACATGATAGTTTATCGGCGATAGATGCTGCTGAGTGACGTCCATTACTGACGTCTCTTCAAGGGAACCTGTCAGTTCCATTTTACCTCTCAAATTACTATTATTACCTCACAGACCATTTCATGAGGTCTCTTATGATGTCCATACAGCGCCATGCTGATTCAGCAATCTACATGGAAAGAACTTTCATTCAATATGCTAAAAAGTTCTTTTGGGGACAAGGGGTAGCTAGCAGAGAGCTAACTACCGAAGTGAGGCTCACCCATGTGCTTGACTTCTTGCATCACCGCTCCACCCCTTGATTCCAAAAGAACTCATTACCATATTGAATTCAAATATTTTATATATATGGACCTTGCAGCGCTGGAGTCGTGATGTTCAAATCCTGCCAAGGGCAAAAAACCATCTGCAAGGAGTTTGTATGTTCTCCCCATGTTTGCATGGATTTCCATCCCATATTCCAAAGACATAATGATAGGGAAAAATGTAAAAAAAAATAAAATAAAAAAAAGACCACCTGTGAATTAATAACAGCAATTTGAATGGTGAAAATGGTGAAACAGAACCAACAGGTTCCCCTTAAAAATATATGTAATTGCTGTGGTATTTGTAGATGACCTCTTAATACTAACTAACTTAATACTTAATACTAACTAACGCTAACCAGGCTTTACCCTATTTTCTGTAGATTTTTGGCAACTATGGTGTAGTAAAAGACATTGATGTCAATTATGCAAAATATTCAACATCTCTCAATACCAGAAACTGCAGTGTGGGCTGGCAAAAATTGCCTCCCTTTCAGTGGCCAAAGGACAAATTAAAATACACAGGAATTCAATTACGCAGAGATCTTAGATCTTAGACTCTATAAAATAAATTGCTTACCTCTCCTACACTCACCAATCAACTTAGCTCATATAAGCTCTCTTTCCTTTCATGGATGGAACCTATTGAACCCATCCATGGAACCTAATGAAAATGTATAATATGTCATTAATACTCAATATTTTTAAGTGCTTCCCAGTAATGCCTGAGATAGGTATATCAAGAAATAGAAAGTCAAGTTCATCCCAAGTATTGCAAATTGTTTGGGTTTTCTTCCGAAACAAAGTAATTGGAGATTTCTTTTTTTTAGAGATAGGTTGAAGAGAAGGGTTTGGAATTTGGGTGGAAAGCTTTTCATTGGTGACAGTGGAGAAACAGGTTCAGGATGAAGAGCGCTGAACAGTTGGGTAGAGTTGTTGCAGGGGGTGTAGGGTGAGACTTTCTCTGATGATGTCACTTTTGTTTTGAAATAAGAAGCAAAGTCCTCAGTTGAAAGTGATGTCAGAGGGATACAGGAGGATGAAGAAGGGAATTGAAGATTTTGAATAACCATTTGGGGTTGTGGGATAGGTAAGATATGAGTGTAATGAAATAGACCTGAAGGCAAGTGCGTTCTTGAAGTTGAGAACGGCCTCTTTATATCTAATGAAGTCTTCCTGGGAGTGGCTTTTCTTACAGCGGTGTTCTAAGACCTGTCAAGAGGAGATTCTGTGTGTACTGTCTATATACAGTTCTTGTTGTGTGGTGAGAGGAAGATGCTCTGACAGTAGGGATGTGCTGAGGTGGTCCAGGATTAGGAGATATGCCAACAGAAGTAAGGAGAAGCAGGGAGAGGGATCGCAGGTGTAAGCAGCAAGGAGTGTTGGGAGGTTGTGTGTCTTTGGGGAGGAAATCCTGCAGGTTTGGGAGTAGCTGTGCAGAGAAGGTCAGATGGTGAGCAGTGGCGTAACTACCGTGGTAGCAGTGTTAGCGGCTGCCACAGGGCCTGGAACATTAGGGGGCCTGGTGACAGCTGCTACCGCTGTTTTTTTTTATTTTTTTAAATAGGTCGTTAAGGGGCCTATTTACTTACCTATCCTGGCTGGGCCAGGGTTGGTAAGTGACACCGCGGGACCCACAAACACTATCATTATACTCGGGGGTCTTTGCAGATAGGGATGATATACATGGAGATCGAGTCAGAGGCAGGGAAAAGATCTGTTGGGGAAAGTGGTCGAAACACAGCAGGAGAATTGAGACAGTGCCTTTAAAGCTCACATAATTACAAAGAAGGATAACATACCAACCAACAGAGGTGACAATAAAAGCAAGCTTGCTGTCTTAATTACTTAGTCTAGATAGAGGAAACATACCTGTGGATTGGAAATGGAACACAGAGTCAGATGAGAATGAAGAGAGGGTGGTGGGAGACATTGTCAACTACATTCTGGCCTATGCCAGAGCGAGTTGACTTTAGATAGCTATATGATCCTTCCCCATTGATGCTGATATAATTAATTCCTTACCTGGTTGAAGACAAAAAGTGTCTTGCAGACTATATATAGAGGCAACTTTCTCACTCTATGAGATCTTTTGGGAACTCATTCTGTACCCAGTGACACGTTCAATAAAATTCCTATCTAGATTCTCAATAAAGATAGCTATCATGGCTGGACGAGTTGTCCTGGAGAAATGAGGCAACCAAACTTTAGATATCACACTTGTATTCCCCATTGACTACCGATAATGCCCCTGAATATCCCTTATACTGTCTATCTTCATGGTAACTGAACGAGATATCTTTTTATCTAATAAAAATAGACAATTCATTCCATTCCATTCTAATGGCGTTTCAGGCTTTATTAAGAGAACCACTTCACATTGTTATTATGGATCTCCAAAGCTCTTACACCAGATTGGCCTATCTAATACCAAATTCTGCTGGAGATGTTTTCAAGACACAGGTACATTTTTTTTTTTTCTAATGTAGATTGTGAGCCCCACATAGAGCTCACAATGTACATTTTTCCCTATTAGTATGTTTTTAGAATATGGGATGGAAATCCACGCAAACACGGGGAGAACATACAAACTCCTTGCAGATGGCTTTCTTTTGCCCTTGGCAGGATTTGAACACCAGGACTCCAAGGCTGTAATGCTAACCACTGAGCCACCGTGTGGCCTCAAGACACAGGTACATTTGTACACATATGGTGGTACTAAGGGACCCTTCAGATGGAGGATACGCTGTCTGATTTTGAATGTGTAGACGTTCCGAATCAGCAGCGTTTAAGAGCAGGTCCCATTGCTTTCTATGGGAGCCAGTATACGTGCGCTCCCCATAGAAATGAATGGGAAAAAGCAGCCCATTCATTTCTATGGGGAGTGCACATATGCCGGCTCCCATAAAAAGCAATGGGACCTGCTCTTAAACGCTGCTGATTCAGAACGTCTACACGTTCAAAATCAGACAGCGTATCCTCCGTCTGAAGGGGCTCTAACAGAAGAGGAGGCCTTTCTGGAGGGAAGAGAAGCGTAGATGACCAGTATATGCTGCTCTTCTCCTACTCTCTCCATATATTATTTGCCTATTTATTTCGGCTAAACCAGATATCCACTTTGTAATTTCTACAGACTGCCTTACAACTAACTTGTTAGAAGCTGTAAAAAATTAACATACCAATGATCTGGCTGCGAAGAAATTCCCCCTCCCTCTTACTGCTGTTCTATTGCTTGAAAATGTCCAAAAAATTTGTTGTTTAGAAGATTTTACTAGTTGTCAAGAAATAAACCATGACTTGTTTCTCAACACAGAAGCTTTAACCCCATTCTAGTACACTGATTTGCCACTTTGTATCCAAGCAATCTGTTGTCGCTTTACATTCATGCAACTTTGCAACTTATTCTAATAAATCAACTCTTAACATTACATTACACCCTACTACAAGTGCCGGGGCCCTAAGCACCTGAGAGGCCCACTTGACTGTCCACTTGACTGACTGTGGCTGCTGGTTTTTTTTTTTTTTTTTAAATAGGCCATTACTAGAGATGAGTGAACACTAAAATGTCCGAGGTTCGAAATCCGATTCGAACAGCCGCACACTGTTCGAATGGATTTCGAACCCCATTATAGTCTCTGGGGGGAAATGCTCGTTTCAGGGGTAGGCAAAATTCGATAAAATTATACTTACCAAGTCCGAGTGACGGTCGGGCTGGATTCTCCTTGAAGTCTTCTCCCGGCGCAGCGTCCCCGTGTCTTCTTCCGGCTGGAATTCACTCTGCCTAGGCATCAGGGGCCTAGGCAGAGCCGACTGCAAATGCACAGTCAGCTCTGCCCGGCCCGACGCCTAAGCAGAGCCGACTGCGCATGAGAGGGCATGCCCGCGCATGCGCAGTCGGCTCTGCCTAGGCCGGCATTCCAGCCGGAAGACGCTGCGGGGATGCTGCACGGAGAAGACTTCTAAAGAGAAGAACCAGCGTTGATTGGCAGAATGTATAGCATTCTGTCAGTCAACGGTGGTTCTGCATCAAACCTTAAACTTCGAACAGCTAGTAGTGTTTGATTGAGTATGAATATTTCGTATACCGTAGTATTCGATCAAACACCTACTCGATCGAACACTACTCGCTCATCTCTAGCCATTACCTTCTGTAGTAACCCTTGCAGGTCATGGGCCATATTTAGTTACCGATCCCTGCTCCTGCTCATGGCTTCCTTCCCCTCCCCTTCAGCACTCCAGGGGGCCCTGTGTCTCATATTACGCTGCTGACACTGTGCCAAGTATATTTTTGGGTGAACCTAGTGAGATTCATCTAGCGGTTTCATTCAGACTGAATATATCTGAACCGAAACTGCTATTATACTCTGGTTTCTCTATAGACCACGGAGTATAATGAATGGAGAGCCAGGGGATGTGAGAGAGCATAAAAAACAGTGTTACTTATCCTGGGCTCCAGCATGACTCCTTGCTTGTTCGGGCCTCTTCAAAGACGTTACAGAAGTCACATGAATCAGGCTGTCGTCATGTACATAATGATGCTGGCTTAATTTGCCTGTTTGGAATGGACTATATTACAGTCCACCCATTAGGTCTGCTTCAGAAAAAAAAAAAGTAGGTTGTCTTTTTGCTGTGATGCACGAGTTGCTCCACAAGGGGCCCACTGAGGCACTGTTGCTCAAGGGCTCATACAAGCCTGGAGCCAGCCCTAAATACTGACCTTTGTGACTAGTTATCCCCCCCCCATGTGTCTTCTTTTACCCACTTGTTTAAGAACTTACTTTTGATGTTAATTATATGTCTGTAATATATTCAGTTGTGACAATGTATATCGTTTCTATTGATTTGTTTTACTTGTATGCATAATATTGTTATAACTTTGAAAAATCTTATAAAAAAAATTTGATAAATTAAAATTATGAGCTTTTCAATAGTTTTCTATGACATATTGGTTAAACACTTGCCATTATAGCTTATAGATGATGAATGTGTTAAATTGATGCCTAATACTGGCATTTGTTACCCACAGCTATTAAATGCATCATGAAAAGCTATTGAAAACCTCATGACGTATATGTTTACAGATGCTTTTGTAAGACTATAAGTGATGAATATATATTAAATGGAGATAAAGAACCTGATGTGAATAGCACCTGCAAAGTGGCAGCACGAAATCTTCACAATATTCACAATGTGTTATAAGGCATTGATCAACACAATATTCACAGCGTGTTCTGTTAAGTGGATTCATATTTTTATCCTATACGGAAGACAAGATAAGGAATTTCTCTTTCTCTTAACTGACAAGGTGTTATCAATCTAAGTTGCCCTGCGGTAAATGATATTATGGACAAATGTCTAATTTTAGCATGATACAAGCTATGCTGACTGAGGGCACTAGAAGACAATTAAATTAACAGAACTCACATATCTAAGCATCTCCTCCTCCGGTTTGATGCTGAACAGTCAAGTTTAATTTATAGACCTTTGGCGTCTAAAATCACTCTCTGTAAAATTGAAAAGACTTCGTAAATTTACCGTTACGGAAAAGGACAATTGTTGCTTTGCAAAACAGAGAACAGCTAAGGGGGTACTGAACAACAGAACACTTACATTAAAAATACATGCTGTTTGCTTAGAGGATGTGTTGCTCTTATAAATATAGCTAAGCTTCTAAATTGATTTTATTTTCCTGCATTAATTATACAGATTAGTATAAGGATAATGCACATTTTATTTTGAAATGTTTCATAGGACATTGTGTTCTCCAGATTCGTTCACGGCTCAGATTAGTGTGAATTAAATCGAAACTAAAATTAAACCTAAATATTTCTAAAGTAGATTTCCTCCTGGAAAACAAAGCAAATATACTGTATTATTAAACAGTCAGTAAGAAGTTGAGGGGCACATTTTCAAACTCTTGCTTTACACAAAGAGAGGTTCTTCAATAGCTTCAGTGTGCATTAGGCCAGGGCCCTTAATTGTAAAAGAGTAGCATTTTGGCCATGCGAAAAACGGTGCATTTTACCGTACCTGCAAAGTGAATGGGATTCTGGCTAATCCCATCTACACGTTGCAAAAAAATGTCCACAGCAGAAATTATACCAATGTATGGAACCCCCCTTATGAAATATAGACATCAGTACATATTGGATTTCAAAACTGTACATATATGCTATACACAAGATATTATACAAATGCAACTCAAAATTGAAGTCATGTAATACTTATAGAGTGACTTGGCTCTCAATAAATCGCTACACATCATGTAATGATTTACTGAGAACTGAAATAATGCAAGATTATAGCATGACTTCATCTTTGAGTAGCCTGTATAAAATGACAATGCTGCCATGTAACATAACTATAGCATATGCATACACTTTTAGACATTACATATGTACCACTGATATACAGGACATAGTTTTCTCCTATCCTGAAAAAAGTGCTGACAATTCTACTGTGATCTGTAGTGCAACAGTATGATAGATGGGTCTGTGGCCTCACACTTCCAGAAGGACGGAAAGACAAAATGGATATTTACCGACAAATACATAGCATATATAGCAGTTGTTTCTTACCCTTTGGATTCTGCTTTATTAATAGTATTTAATTAAAGATTGTATCTAAAATAATTCATTAAATATTGTTCATATATAAAGAATTAGATTAAATAATCAGTGTTTATTCAAATTATTATTATAGGAAATATATCGTCAGAAAATTATCTTAATTCATTTTCTCTCCTCTTAAGTTCAACTAATTCATTCATTTCTATGGCAGCACTATCTTTTTATTTACAGAATAGAGTATCAGGTACAGTGCTCTCAGAATTAAAAGTAGTCACATTTAAACTCAGCAGGATATATTTCCAAAGCTTATAGGGCACACAGACACAAATCCTCTTATTTTTAACTGGATTTTTTTTCTTTGCGTATCTGCCATGTCCTGCTTTGAAAATCTACTTAGCTCAGCAACACTGCACAAAAATTCTAGCAGCTTCATATATATATATATATATATATATATATATATATATATATATATATATATATACACACTTAGGGCTAGTTCACACGTGGGCAAAGGGGAGGTTTTTGACAGCGGAATTCGCTTCAAAAACCTCTCCTTTAACATGGTGGTCTATGTAAACCACTAGCTTTTTTTTTCCTCCTAGCGTTTTCCGCCTGAAGAAGCGACATGACCTTTCTTCAGGCGGAAAACGCCTGAAGAATTGCATAGAAGTGAATGGGAGGCGAAAACCGCGCGGTAAAAAACCGCGCGGTTTTTTGCACAGAAAACCGCGCGGTTTTTTGCAAAAAACCGCGCGGTTTTCGCCTGCAGTTTCTATAGCACATATAGGAAAAAAAAACCCTAGCGAAAACCGCTAGCGAAAACCGCGTCAAAAACCTCGTCAAAAACCGCGTGGAATGCAAAAAACAGCGTCAAAAAAACTCCCCGAGGTTTTTTACCTCGCACAAATAAGCTAGGCGGTTTTCACGTGTGAACTGACCCTTAGTGATCAGTGTTTTACTGGACAGATAAAAAATGGTTTAGAACACTTCTACTTCTTCACTTACAGTAGAGTGTCAATTTTCATTAAAGTAAAGACAGAAAAAGTATATCCTACCAGAAATACTAAAATAAATGAAATAATTTAAGTTGATTATAAACATTAGATATACTGTATATACTCAAGTATAAGCCGTATTTTTCAGCACAGTTTTTGTGCTGAAAAAGCCCCCCTCGGCTTATACTTGAGTCAGCAAAAAAAAATTATGTTTTTATTTATTTTTATTTTTATTTTTTTATTTTTTTATTTTATTTATTTATTTATTTTTTTTGGGGGGGTCTATGACCGGCCACAATATCAATGCATAGAATCTCCTATAAAATAGTGCAAAAAATAAAAAGATTTTAAAAAAATAAAAATATAAAAGTTCTAAATCACTCCTTTCCCTAGAATACATACAAGAGTAGAAAATTACTGTGAAAGACATACACATTAGGTATCCCTGTGTCTGAAAGTGCCCGGTCTACTGAATATAGGGGATCTGCAGTGCTCCTGTTATTCAGCCAGACTGAATTCCAAGTGGGGGAAGAAAAAACAGTCCTCAAGCTCAGGGAAGCGGCAGATAGACAACCAAAACACCCCCTCCCCTTTCTCAGCACCCAGCAACTACTGCACCCAAAAACTCTGACCATTTTAATTTTTGAAATTTTCCAGTAGCTGCTGCATTTCCCCCCCTCGGCTTATACTCGAGTCAATAAGTTTTCTCAGTTTTTTTGTGGTAAAATTAGGGGCCTCGGTTTATATTCAGGTCTGCTTATACTTGAGTATATACTGTATATTTTTTATAAAAATCCACAATTGTCATAGTGTTATGCTGGCATGAGAGGTTAGTGGAGGCAAGTATCCAAAATGTTGAATGTCAACATGTCCACCCTTTCCCGTTGCTTGACCAATGTTAATCCCTAGAGTTAAGAACTTTAAGGCTGTGACTCCAGTTAATGTAATAGTATGAATTCATTTCTGCAGATCCAAGCACATAGGGTATATATATATATATATATATATATATATATACCCTATGTGATCAAAAGTATCTGGACACCTGGCTGACAATGACTTACAAGTTGGTGGCGCCCTCCATCGGTAATGCTGGAATTCAATATGGTGTTGGCCTACCCTTAGCCTTGATGACAGCTTCCACTCTCACAGGCATATGTTTAATCAGGTGCTGGAAGGTTTCTTGGGGAATGGCAGCCCATTCTTCACGGAGTGCTGCACTGAGGAGAGGTATCGATGTAGGTCGGTGAGGCCTGGCAAAAAGTCGGCGTTCTGTAGGACTCAAGTCAGGACTCTGTGCAGGCCAGTCCATTACACAGATGTTATTGTCATGTAACCACTCCGCCACAGGCCGTGCAGTATGAAAAGGTGCTTGATCGTGTTGAAAGATGCAATCGCCATCCCCGAATTGCTCTTCAACAGTGGGAATCAAGAAGGTGTTTAAAACATCAATGTAGGCCTGTGCTTTGATAGTGCCATGCAAAACAACAAGGGGTGCAAGCCCCCTACATGAAAAACACGACCACACCATAACACCACCGCCTCCGAATTTTACTGTTGGCACTACACATGCTGGCAGATGACGTTCACCGGGCATTTGCCATACCCACACTCTGCCATCGGATCGCCACATTGTGTACCGTGATTCGTCACTCCACACAACGTTTTTCCGCTGTTCAATCGTCCAATGTTAACGCTCCTTACACCAAGCGAGGCGTCGTTTGGCATTGACCTGCGTGATGTGTGGCACCCAATCACCTGATGACATTCGAAGTCCGTGAGTTCCGCGGAGCGCCCCATTCTGCTCTCTCACGATGTCTAATGTCTACTGAGGTCGCTGATATGGAGTAGGTGGCAGCACAATGCACCTAATATAAAAAACGTATGGTTTTGGGGGTGTCTGGATACTTTTGATCACATAGTGTATATACAGTATATCCACACACATACCTATATACCTATAGGGGCATATCGTTTTTGGACCAGACATTTGTTTGACCATTGATCTTATGTGTTTGCATCTATCACTCTCTTCTTGTTTCAGTGACATGGAGTCCAGTTTGCTGCCAGACTTCAGTGTCAAGGTTCAAGATCAGTAGATTGATGAAGAGGATATGTAAGAAAACAGGCTTCTTCTAGTAAAGATTGTAATGTGAATGCCGCAGGGGAATCATTTAGTCTGATAAAAGTAGAATAGGACTTTATGAATGCAATGAAATATTTGAAATTGTTTTGGAATGGGATTGTTATGAAGAATACAATAACCAAATCAAGCTGTTTGAGAATACAGTTTTACTAAGAAAATCTAGTCAATAAAAAAGGCACTTGCTATGGAAGATTAGTACATTCATATCTTAATGATGCCTCAGTCTCTTCCCCTTTGCACAATGACATACCTACCATGAATATATGCAGGAGTGCAATGGATTTGGCTGGGTAGTTGGTGAGATAGGGTCCCAATCCTTATCATATAATCAAGAAGACCTCACCACGTAACAAAGATTCTTTAGTTTGAATGCTTATTTATTTTTCATAATGCTTGGTGAAAAACTATAAACGTTTTCGGCCCATTTGGCCTTCATCAGACTCCTAAAGTGGGGGCTGTAATACTGAATCCGTAGGGTGAATAAATGCTGTAGTAGTAGGAGATGAGCTGTCTCCCTTCCTTCTAGTAGCTGTAGAAGTAGCAGTGTACCCTCAGGGGGAATGTGAGGCCAGTCCTCATGCATTGGTGGTGCACCAATGCATGAGGACTGGCCTCACATTCCCCCTGAGGGTACACTGCTACTTCTACAGCTACTAGAAGGAAGGGAGACAGCTCATCTCCTACTACTACAGCATTTATTCACCCTACGGATTCAGTATTACAGCCCCCACTTTAGGAGTCTGATGAAGGCCAAATGGGCCGAAAACGTTTATAGTTTTTCACCAAGCATTATGAAAAATAAATAAGCATTCAAACTAAAGAATCTTTGTTACGTGGTGAGGTCTTCTTGATTATACCTACCATGAAGGCAGTGAAGGCAGCTGCTATGGGTTTGGAGGAGGGAGGGGGCTTTCAGATCCCTCTCACAACACTTTGATCTAGTTTGAAGACTTGAAGTCTAAGAATTGTAAATCCTTCCCCTCTGCACTATTTACTAAGACATAGCCCCTGCCCTTTCAGGAGATCATTAACCTTTCAATGTGAAAATAACAGCAGGTTGGTATATAGTCAAAAAAGAAGGTTGTAGAGAAAAGTATAGCTGCAAAGATGACAGTATTTGACCTATAGGAAGAATATGCAAATCTGTCTTCCATGATGTAATTAGGAAGTCAGCTGCTGCCTCAGTGTTGCAAACCAATAGAGAGCGCTCACTGGAATGTGCAAGCCTGTCTTCCCTGATGTAGTTAGGAAGACAGAACTCCAGTGAAATAACCCAATAAAGGCTGCTCCCTTTCGCATCATGCTCGACCTTCCAAGAGGCCTTTGTTTTGCAATGACACTGGGATTATTACCAGGTATAGTCTTTCAATCGAGGACAGCCGTTTCGATGTACTTGCATCTCATCAGCTCAATGTAGAGAGGACAATAACCTGGTAGAGGTGAGAGGCTTAGACAGGGTTAAGGGGATATTGTCACTCCTTAGGGAGAGACCACCATATAGGTGTGTGGAGACTTATTAAGCCTTTAGCACTCCACTTCGCAAAGGACCATGGGAAGAATATGCAAATCTGTCTTCCATGATGTAATTAGGAAGTCAGCTGCTGCCTCAGTGTTGCAAACCAATAGAGGGCGCTCACTGGAATGTGCAGCCTTTATTGGGTTATTTCACTGGAGTTCTGTCTTCCTAACTACATCAGGGAAGACAGGCTTGCACATTCCAGTGAGCGGCCTCTATTGGTTTGCAACACTGAGGCAGCAGCTGACTTCTTAATTACATCATGGAAGACAGATTTGCATATTCTTCCCATGGTCCTTTGCAAAGTGGAGTGCTAAAGGCTTAATAAGTCTCCACACACCTATATGGTGGTCTCTCCCTAAGGAGTGACAATATCCCCTTAAGTATTTGGCCTGTGAACTGGACGAGTGAACACCGTAAGCAGTAGAGCTACCATTTAAACTGATATCCAATACATTTAAAGCACCTGTATATTATTATACATCCTCCTTAGAGCAGACTTGACTTATCAATGTACTCCACAAAACCTCTAAAGGTATACTAAGATGGTAGCAACAAATCATCTATTGTTTTTTCCCTCAAACCATTCCTAAACAATTTTTACAATTTTTATGTGGCAGGGTGCATTATGCTGATGATAGAGGGCACTGCTATTACCATTGGTATTAGGAGCGTGCTGTGTATGTAACAATGCTTAGGTAGGTGGTGTGTGAAAATACTAACATGCCAAAGTCCCAGGATTACCCCACTATCACAGCCTATCAACTAGACACTCCAAACTCAATATGAAAAGTGGAAAAATACTTGGAAACCTTCTTTCTTCCACAATAATATGGACAAAAACACAAATTTAAAGCTAAAGAAACATTAGCATGCACCCCTTTAAATCACATTGCCCATGACAACCACAGATGGCAATAGGTAATGGGAAATCCAACAGCCCCCATCCTTAACTGTCATTGTTTATGTGTGTGTGTGATGTGGTGAGACCTCCAAAAATATATTTTCTGGCCCTTCACGTGAGCCCTTCCAAATTAAGTTAGAGGCTTATAAGCTGAGCTACCAGCAGAGATTGAGGCCCTTGAGGTGACTTGAGCCTTTTACCAACATAGTTTTAGGCCCTTTAAGTTAGTTCAGCCTTGCACCAGCGGAGTGTTAGGCCCTTTAAGTGAGTTGCACCTTGTACCAGCAGAGTTTTTTGCCCTTTGGGTGAGTTGAACCTTTAACCAGCAGAGATTTATTGGCCCTTTGGGTGAGTTGAGCCTTGCAGCAGCAGAGTGTTAGCCCCTTTAAAATTGTTAGCCCCTAAAACGGTGGTTCCAAAACCATCACTCTCATGTGTGAGATTGATGCAGTGGATTGGAGTGAGGCCCCAGACATTGACCTTCATTTTGATTGGGTAATTGATAACACTTTGGTATCAAGTCCTGGGGGTAACTTTTATTTAGAGGACCGCAAAGGTGGAGAATTGGCTTTTCATTCTTAATGAATTTTCATTTCTCGGTCTCACAGAAACATGGCTGACACCCTCAGACACCACCTCCCCGCCGCCCTCTAATATGGAGGACTGAAATTCTCACATACTCCCCGCCCAACAATAAACCTGGTGGAGGTGTAGGCGTCCTCCTGTCAGACAATTGCTCATTCACCCCCATCCAAGCGCTATCTGCCCTCACCCTCTCCTCCTTTGAAGTGCACTTTGTTCATATCTACTCACCCTCCAACATCCAAATGGCCGTCATATATCGACCGCCGGGACCTACTGCTGCCTTTATCGACCACTTCACCACCTGGCTCACACACTTCCTATCCACAGACACCCTTACCATCATCATGGGTGATTTCAACATCCCCATTAACACAGACCACCCACCCGCTTCCAGTCTCTTGTCCCTCACTGCCTCCTTTGGTCTCTCCCAATGGTCCTCCTCTGCCACCCACATAAAGGGGCACACGCTAGACCTCATATTCACCCGCCTCTGCTCCATATGCAGCCTCTCTAACTCTCCATCCACGCTCTCTGACCACAAATTGCTGACATTCTCTGCCCTCTCCTCTCCAATAGACACCCCAACCTCAAAACCAACACCCCCCCACAGGAACCTCAACCGCTTTGACACCTGCACCCTCTCAGACTCTCTCCTACCACTCTCTGACAGGACACAGATGTCGCTACTGCCTTCTATAACTCCACCATTACCTCAGCCCTTGACTCTGTAGCCCCCTACACAAACACCAAAGCCTGATCGATCAATAGGCAACCCTGGCACACCGACCTGACTAAAAAACTGAGACGTGCCTCGCAGGTTGCAGAACGCCTCTGGAAGAAAAGCCACTCCCAGGAAGTCGTCCTCAGTTACAAAGTTCCAGCGCACCATAAATGGTTGTGAATGCACAACCACACTAGGTGAGAACCTGTCCGCTCTAAAATACCAAGTGTTTGAAACCTGATATACTACACTATAGGCTGCTCGTTGTTGTCTCTTGTATTTTTGAGCTCAGTTACAAAGAGGGAGTTCTCACATATAAGAACGCACTCACCTCTGCAAAGCAGGTCTACTTCACCATACCCATATCTGCACTCTCTTACAATCCCAAACAGCTATTCACCACCTTCAACTCCCTCCTCCGTCCTCCTGCGCCCCCTCCGACATCACTTATCTCAGCTGACGACTTTGCCTTTTACTTCAAAACTAAATTTTACACCATCAGAGACAGTCTCACCCTTTCCCCCGACAACCCCTCCACCCAACTGCTCACTGCTCATCATCCTTGACCTGTTTCTCCACCATCACTGATGAAAAACTCTCCTCCCTAATCTCCAAATCCCACCTCACCTCCTGCGCGCTTGACCCGATCCAGTCACATTTCATCCCCAAACTCACTGAAGTCATTACTCCAGCCCTAACCCATCTCTTCAACCTATTTCTAGCCAATGGATCCTTCCCCTCTGCCTTCAAACATGCCAAAGTCACACCTATACTTAAGAAACTGTCCCTCAACCCATCCTCACCAGCCAACTATTGTCCCATCTCACTGCTCCCGTACGCCTCAAAACTGCTTGAGCAACACGTCCACTCAGAACTCTCCTCCTATCTCACGTCCAACCTGCTCTTTGACAGACTACAATCAGGCTTCAGACCCCATCATTCCACTGAAACTGCCCTAACAAAAGTCACTAATGACCTTCTAACCGCCAAAGCCAAGCGCCATTACTCTGTCCTCCTCCTCCTTGACCTCTCCTCTGCCTTTGACACAGTTGACCACTCTCTCCTGTTAGAAATTCTTTCATCCCTTGGTATCTCAGACCTGGCCCTTTCCTGGATCTCCTCATACCTCACCGACCACACATTCAGCGTCTCCCACACCACCTCCTCACCACGCCCTCTCTCTCTGTAGGTGTCCCCCAAGGCTCCATCCTAGGACCCCTATTGTTCTCCATCTACACCCTTGGCCTGGGCCAACTCATAGAATCTCATGACTTTCAATACCATTGCTATGCCGATGACACCCAAATATACATCACTGGACCAGACATTACCTCTCTGCTGGCCAGAGTTCCAAATTGTTTAGCAGCTGTAGCCTTCTTCCTCTCCTCCCACTTTCTCAAACTCAACATGGAGAAAACAAAGTTCATCTTCACTCCACCCCGTATGGCCCCTCCACCTGACCCATCTATCAAAGTTAACGGAACCACAATTACCCCTGTCCCACGAGTCCATTGCCTTGGGGTAACCCTGAACTCCAACCTATCCTTCAAGTCACATATTCAAACCCTCAACACTTCCTGCCGCCTCCAACTCAAGAACATCCATTGAATCCTTCCTCACCCCTGAAACCACTAAGATCCTCATCCAGGCCCTCATAATCTCCTGCTTAGATTACTGCAACACCCTTCTCCATGGACTCCCAGCTAACACCATCGCCCACCTCCAGTCCACCCTTGCACCAGCAGTGTTTTATTTTTTGGCCCTTGGGGTGAGTAGAGCCTTGCACCAGCAGTGTTTTACTTTTTGGCCGTTTGGGTGAGTTGAGCCTCTAACCAGCATAGTTTTTGGCCCTTTGAGTGAGTTGAGCCTCTAACCAGAATAGTTTTGGATCTTTTGGGTGAGTTGAGCCTTGCACAAGCAGTGTTTTACTTTTTGGCCCTTGGGTTGATTAGAGCCTTGCACCAGCAGTGTTTTACTTTTTGGCCCTTGGGGTGAGTAGAGCCTTGCACTAGCAGTGTTTTTGGCCCTTGGGATGAGTAGAGCCTTGCAACAGCAGTGTTTTTGGCCCTTGGGGTGATTTGACCCTTTAATCAACAGTGTTTTAGGCCCTTTGGGTGAATTGAGCCTTTAACCAGCAGAGTTTTAGTGTTTTGTAGATGAATCAATTCGCCGCTAGGTGTGGCTCCGATAGAGTTAATACCGCGATGTAGGGTCTGGATTTTACCTTATACGCCTCTTGCGTTACCTAGATGCAGTCCGGCCGGCTATGCACGAGGGTGGGGCTGGGCTGACGTCGGAGGGGTGTTACTAGTGACGTGTGAGAGTCACACCCCCGATGACGTCGTACCAGAGGGCGGAGGCTAAGATTTTTAAACTCGGCTCCACAAAGAAACTATGACCGACTGAGCAATTTACACATTAAGCTCGTAAAGCGTTGTATCTATGGCACATTCTGTACAAATACCGATGAGCCTCTGATGACACTGGCGTG
Source organism: Leptodactylus fuscus (assembly GCF_031893055.1). Classification (NCBI taxonomy): domain Eukaryota; kingdom Metazoa; phylum Chordata; class Amphibia; order Anura; family Leptodactylidae; genus Leptodactylus; species Leptodactylus fuscus. The sequence goes on from NC_134265.1 coordinate 250,367,848, forward strand.
CTCCATAGCTAATTGAAACGCGTCAGGCCACATTGTTGCCTTGTTTTTATTTATAGTGTGTGTGTGTGCTCTTTAGCTTGGGTTCCAGCCTGTTTATCATTAGCTGTTTTCCCACTGCCCGAGACTAGGCCTATTCGAGCCTAGTGATGTCACTCCCCTCCCTGGTAACTCATGGATGGTTGTACAGTGGGGCAAAAAAGTATTTAGTCAGTCACCAATAGTGCAAGTTCCACCACTTAAAAAGATGAGAGGCGTCTGTAATTTACATCATAGGTAGACCTCAACTATGAGAGACAAAATGAGAAAACAAATCCAGAAAATCACATTGTCTGATTTTGCAAGAATTTATTTTCAAATTATGGTGGAAAATAAGTATTTGGTCACCTACAAACAATCAAGATTTCTGGCTCTCACAGACCTGTAACTTCTTCTTTAAGAGTCTCCTCTTTCCTCCACTCATTACCTGTAGTAATGGCACCTGTTTAAACTTGTTATCAGTATAAAAAGACACCTGTGCACACCCTCAAACAGTCAGACTCCAAACTCCACTATGGTGAAGACCAAAGAGCTGTCAAAGGACACCAGAAACAAAATTGTAGCCCTGCACCAGGCTGGGAAGACTGAATCTGCAATAGGCAACCAACTTGGATTGAAGAAATCAACTGTGGGAGCAATAATTAGAAAATGGAAGACATACAAGACCACTGATAATCTCCCTCGATCTGGGGCTCCATGCAAAATCTCACCCCGTGGGGTCAAAATGATCACAAGAACGGTGAGCAAAAATCCCAGAACCACGCGGGGGGACCTAGTGAATGAACTGCAGAGAGCTGGGACCAATGTAACAAAGCCTACCATCAGTAACACACTACGCCACCAGGGACTCATATCCTGCAGTGCCAGACGTGTCCCACTGCTTAAGCCAGTACATGTCCGGGCCCGTCTGAAGTTTGCTAGAGAGCATTTGGATGATCCAGAAGAGTATTGGGAGAATGTCCTATGGTCTGATGAAACCAAACTGGAACTGTTTGGTAGAAACACAACTTTTCGTGTTTGGAGGAAAAAGAATACTGAGTTGCATCCATCAAACACCATACCTACTGTAAAGCATGGGGGTGGAAACATCATGCTTTGGGTCTGTTTCTCTGCAAAGGGGCCAGGATGACTGATCCGGGTACATGAAAGAATGAATGGGGCCATGTATCGTGAGATTTTGAGTGCAAACCTCCTTCCATTAGCAAGGGCATTGAAGATGAAACGTGGCTGGGTCTTTCAACATGACAATGATCCAAAGCACACCGCCAGGGCAACGAATGAGTGGCTTTGTAAGAAGCATTTCAAGGTCCTGGAGTGGCCTAGCCAGTCTCCAGATCTCAACCCTATAGAAAACCTTTGGAGGGAGTTGAAAGTCCGTGTTGCCAAGCGACAGCCCCAAAACATCACTGCTCTAGAGGAGATCTGCATGGAGGAATGGGCCAACATACCAACAACAGTGTGTGCCAACCTTGTGAAGACTTACAGAAAACGTTTGACCTCTGTCATTGCCAACAAAGGATATACTGTATAACAAAGTATTGAGATGAAATTTTGTTACTGACCAAATACTTATTTTCCACCATAATTTGAAAATAAATTCTTGCAAAATAAGACAATGTGATTTTCTGGATTTGTTTTCTCATTTTGTCTCTCATAGTTGAGGTCTACCTATGATGTAAATTACAGACGCCTCTCATCTTTTTAAGTGGTGGAACTTGCACTATTGGTGACTGACTAAATACTTTTTTGCCCCACTGTATATGTGGTGTGATTGAACAGGAGTATTGGGCATCTAGAGTTCAGCAGGATCTAAAGGGTAGATTATACAGATCTGTTGAATGCGATATCCCCAATATACTCCAATAAACAGTCACAACCTAGTGGAGAATTGGTTCATCTACAACACACAATATTGATACTAAATAGGTAGCTGGTTGCATGGAATGTTTACAATACTAATACCAGTATCTGTTAGGCTGTATTCACACAGAGTAACGCCAGGCGTTTTTTGTGTGTTTTTTGCACATAGCGCCGCGTTTACGCCGCGTAGCGCCGCGTTAACGCCGCGCTATTTAGCGGTGGCGTTGCCCGGCGTTAACGCGGCGTATACGCGGCGTTTACGCGGCGTAAACGCGGCGCTATGTGCAAAAAACACACAAAAAACGCCTGGCGTTACTCTGTGTGAATACAGCCTTAGTGTCATTTCCATTAGTACTATTGGGAGGACACTCCATTAGTGACAATAGTTTATCTGATGGTTTGAAGGGGGCTAGGCTGTCCACAAATAATGACAACACGCACGCAATAGGAACGTTTAAATATTTATTTGCTATATTGAAACTTTTACCTATTATTAATAAAAGTTACTTTTTAGTGTGCACAAATTCCCACAAATTATCCTTGTTTTTGCTAAACTCTATCTCATCCTCAGTACAATGTCCCTCCCTATCTCACCAAACCACATCTGACACGAATATGGCTGACACTATGTTTATAAATCCGAGATCACTATTTTAGCCAGCCAATGACTTTTTCCTATTTTTTTTTTTTTTTATGCCTATGTTTTCCTGCCTCCTGCACACTTATTGGTGCAAAAAAAGCACCAGGTAAGGTGGGAGGGAATTCAAATTTTCAATGCGTTTACCGCGTGGTATTCGATTGGAATCGAATATCTCGAATAGCCTGATATTCAATCGAATACCTACTCGATCAAACGGTGTTGGCTCATATGTAATAATGAACCAAACCACCTTATTACATTGTCATGATCCAGCTATAATGTTAATGTGCTCATTGAATGAGGTTTTTTGGACAAGGTCAGAAATTGGTTCTTCAACAGCTCTGCTCCAGAAGTGGTCCAGATGAGCTACTACTCAATCCACCAAAAACATGAACTAACCCACCGAGAGGTTGTTCCTAGTTTTTCCCAGTTGTGGAAGGCACTAAGCAATGCACATTGGGTATTTATATGAAAAGACATGGCATTTTGTATATACACTCATTAGGATAGCAATCACAATTTGGCCCATGCTAGATTCAATAAGACCCTTATGTCTGCTATTAGCATACCAATTTTGGGAACTGACAATCCACTTGCTGTCTATTATATTGCACCCCTTGACAGGTGCCAGTGTATCAAAAAAAAGAAAAATTGTGTATTCACTTTTGGGTTCACAGCAAAAAGAGTGCAGATACCTTCAAAAGTATCTGATTTTATGGTGTAGGCTTCCATAATAAATAACATTCATCTAGATTGCATCTTGTCTACTTGAACAGGTGTTCAGTTGTTCACATAAATTTTCATACAATTTTCTTATAAACGTGAGGCAGTACAAGAGACATTGACTCTATTAGGAAAGGAGACACTGATAAATGAATTAAGGGAAGATTTAATCAACATACATGCTATTGATCCTGGATTGAGGAACTGTAATTTATTTATTACCATTTTAAATCAATTATTTGCTCTCAAACAAAATTAGAAAATGATTAATAGAATGTTGTTTTAGCAAAATGATACTGTGAAATTACATGCAAATAAAGAGGCAGTGGAACTACTTAGCAAAATGTCTACACGTTGAAGTGATGGCACCTTACTGTCTACTAAACTACAGTATATTAAAATAGAGAAAACGGCAGCATGTGTAATATTTGCAGTGTTTAAAACAACAATGATTATATTATATACAAGTATTTTAACCACTATAACCACCAAAAACGTTTGAGTTTCAACATTACAGGCCTGTGTCTTAAAGGGATTTTCTGCGTTAAAACTATTGATGACATATCCTAAGGATAGAACATCAATACCAGATTGGTGGGAGTCCAACTCCACATAACCCTAGAGATCAAATGTTCTCATCAGCTAATACACAGAAAAAGGAGCAGGAAATAGGCAGCTCTGTTCTTTGTGTAGTGGTGAGATCAGGTACTGCAGATCAACTCCCATTCATTTGATTGAGAGCTAAGCCTCCGTGACTCAGTTCTGATCAGAAATGTCAGCTTCCTGTTAATCAGTGGGGGTGTCGGGTGTTAGACCCCACATATTTGATATTTGTGGCATATCATTCGGTTAGGTCATCAATATTTTTAGCCCGGAAAACCCCAGTTACGTGAATGTCCATCTTTTTACACCATTTTATTTTGAGGTACAAAGGAACAAAGGAAAGTAGAAATCTACACCTACCCCTTGCTGACCTACATTTTACTATCCTTCGCGCCACATTTGTGGAGTAAATTATAATAATTATGCCTCAGGCTACATCCCACCCTACTTCCAACCAATTTCACAAGAGTATCCACAAAGCTTAGCATGTATCCAGCTTACCCTGATATCCTGAAACTCCTGGGAGGCACGGATAATTGGAGACTCCAACCAGCTGAAATAAGTACAACTTCAAAGAAATCCAGCGTCGACCAAGAGGTGCGATAAAACATAACTTTTATTCTTCTTATTAAAAAAGAATTACATCATGGTAGTCAAGATGGATCGAGTATATACCAGATTATTGTGGCTACGCATTTCGGAACAGACGTTCCTTCCTCATGGCATACCTAGTGTATTGTAAGATTAAGTTTAAAAACACTCCTCTAATTGATACCCCCTCCCATAAAATTTAACCCATGAGGGTAATTATGAAAGTACATCCTCTAGATCCTCATATACTAACAATATATTATGAAAATTCCATTGAGTAATACAAAAAATCACACATAATTATAATAAAACTTTTTTAACAATTTATAGATTGTGTCATATAATATTTATCATAACATATTCAACAGTCTATTTCATAACAAAACATCAAAATTATCTCGGCTGTCAGCACGGACTCAAAAAATTGAATATATTCCTTCTTTACCAAATATAGTTCAATACCTATAACCCTGGGATTTTATTCGGTTAGTAAAGCAAACTACCAATATATTCACCAATAGTTTGACAAACCTGTCACATAATTAAAAACATGATTCATCCTCCAGGTATATTTAAGGATGTTCTTACAAAAGATTTTATTCAATTAGTGGAACAAGCCACCATTGTATTCACTAATAACATGTTAAACCTGTTACATAGTAAGAAAACATGAATCATCCACCAAGTATATTTAAGGATGCTCTTACCAATCAACTGATGATAAAAGGACTTATAACAGACCGCAATCTGTCATCATCATTATCCTAGTTGTTTCACTATATCAGTAATCACATGACAGTACCTCACATGATCGAAACAAATTTCACAAGAGTGGTGAGACCAGAGCAACATCTCAATTTACAATTAATTTTAGTTGCAAGTGACATTAAAGTGGTTGTCTGGGATAAAATCATATTTCTAAACTAAGCTAAACACCCTCTCCCCACCTAACTTCTAACTTACTCACTTTACCAAAAATGTATAGTTACCCATAGTACTGGGGTAGTTATGAGACTGTCCTAGGCACATTTTCTGATTTTCCAGTAACGTTCTGTTTTCCCATTTCTGGAAACGGAACGTCACCAATACTAACCCCCAACCCAATCATACTTATATGTCTTCCTGTCCAAATCTTCCGGGCTCGAAATATCACTTACTTCTGCGGGGCCAGCTCCTCCTTTCCTTGATGCCTGCTGGCCTCCCATTTTGCGCAATAGGAGTCGAAGTGTAGGCTGCCGGCACCCCTTCTTTATTGTATAGGCGCCAGCAGATGGCAAGAGGAGGAGCTAGCCCCACAGAAAGATGTGATCTCCCGTGCCCATAAGATCCAGAGAGGAAGACAGGTAAGTATGATGGTGGGGACTGAGTTAGTTAGTTAGGAAGTGCAATCTAGAGAAACAGGGAAGGGGAGGGAGTAAAATGTAGGGTGAGTAAAGAGCAATGCATCATAGTAGCTGTAGGATAAAAAAAAAAAAAACAGGAAGCTACATAATGTAAACAAGTACAGAAGATGCAAAAAGGTCCCAAAGAAACAAATAAATCACTCAAAACACTAAAAAAGGTATTTGTGTGCACTTATTAACCCACTAACAGACCTTTTTTTAAAAAAAAAGTTGTACGGGAAACCCTTTTAAATAGTTATAAATTACCAATTTGCGACTATTTTAGTCAACAGAAGTGGCATAACATTGACAAAGACAATGATAAACAATTGTAATGCAGTTTTCTCCCCAAGAACTCAAAGGACAGAAAACAGTAGCATAGCTAGTGCTTGAGCACAGAGGAAGTGAACATATCTAAGTGGGCCCCAAATGAGATATACCGATATTATTGCTATATGGTGACCATATAATGGTATATTTCGACTTCACACAGGGCTCTGCAGAAGGGTGATGTCTCTGACTAATCATTCACATTTTCATTCCATTTCTCTTCCATCTTGACCACTTGTTTCAATTTCTGTAAACTTTGCAGCACAGACTTCTTTGGCTCCTCACTTCTCCAAGCACCTGACTCACATTGTCCTCACCTGCACACCTATCCTGCTGTTATCCCCAATTATCCTACTAATCCTAAAGTATGTGTGTTTGTGTGTTTGGATGTTTGTTCCTCAATCACGCAAAAATGGATGAACGAATTTGGATGAATTTCGGCATATAGATAGATTGTAACCTCGATTAAAATATAAACTAATTTTTATCCCGGTAAATGATACGTCTTCACGATGAATTTATGTTCACTTACTATATTACACTGCTCTTATCTTAGCTTCTGAGAAAGCCACAGCTGTTATCTATCTGTGTAAACACACACAAAACCTCACTGTTCATGTAATTGCATATTATCTGATCTGCTCCTGGCACTGCTGAAAAACTGACATGGGAAAACACCTTTAATCCAAATTGGCAGTCTGCCAATTTTCAACATGCCTGGAAAAAAAAAATCTAGTTTGTCGCAAACAACGAGAGTTATGAAGGTGGCCAGAAGTCACAGGGTTCTCCTCAATCGGAGCTGAGGGGGATCATCAACGCCAACTACACGCTCATTATATGGTGTCCCAGCGAGCTGCTGAGATACCGCATCAATCACAGGCACGGTGCGAGGAACGAGTTCAGCAGCAGGACAGCTTGACAGCTGTCAAAACGCTGGAGCAAGCGGATCATCAACATGAACAGCACGCTCATTATGTGGTGTCCCAGCGAGCTGCTGAGATGCTGGAACAATCACAGGCATAGTGTGAGGAACAAGGTCAGCAGCAGGACAGCTTGAGAGATGCCAAAATGCCAGAGCAGGCAAACCATCGACAGCAGCAATTTGCTGAATATATGCGCAGTGGTGTAACTACCACAGTAGCAGTGGTAGCAGCTGCCACAGGGCCAGACACCTTAGGGGACCTGGGCCTCCTCACTAGTTAATATGCCAAAAAAATAAATAAACAATAAATTTTACTTTTTGAGTCCTGAGGCCACCTAAGGTGTCAGGTTCCGGGCAGTGGATAGTCTCAGCGTGAGTCCTGACAGTGGGGGAGGGGCGGAGACATCGTGCAGGAAGAAGATAGAGCCAGGGGATGGAGTCAGCAGTGCTGAGGACTTATAGAGAGTGAGTGCAGACTGGTGAGTTTAACCCATGTGTGCAGGGCAGGCTGTCAGCACACAGTACTGTGCTGGCAGCTGCCTACTGCCTAGGGATGAAGGGGTTATTACAGTACATAATACTGTGCTACAGGGCCACTATAGGACATAATACTGTGTGAAGGGGCCACTCTAGGGCATAATACTTTGTGTAGGGGCCACTATAGGGTGTAATACTGTATACAGGAGCCACTATAGGGTTTAATACTGTATACAGGAGCCACTATAGGGTATAATACTGTGTACAGGGGCCACTATAGGGTATAATACCGTGTACAGGGGCCATTATGAGGCATAATAGTGCCTGCATGAATGCGGGGGAAAAGGGCTTTGGAGGGGGGGGGCCCATGTTAAAGGTTCGCCATGGGGCCCCGCCATTCCTAGTTACGCCACTGTATAGGTGGATCATCGACGTCAACAACCCGCAGATGAAGTCGTGGGCAGGGGCTAGTAAAATATATAATATGAACAATATCTCTAAGTCAGTGGTTCTTAACGTTATTTCAGTTACCGAACCCACCAGTTTCATATGCGCATTCACCGAACCCTTATTTAGTAATAAATCAAATATGATTTATTTCCAAATTGAGGACATAGTTTTTTTTCACTGGTACACAAAATGAACCGTGCATATGGCCTAGGGTTTGATCGAACCCTGGTTAAGAACCACTGCTCTAAGTGCATCTTTAAATTAATAACTTCTTTGTGTAGCCCCTTTAATTAGTGCCCCTTATTAATAATGCCCCAGTTGTTTCCTAATTAAAAGATAAAATAAACAAACAAATTAGTGGAATTCCAATACTCTTAACTCCCAGGATCAGCTGCTTGAATGGACCATGGCATCTATGTAAGCACCATGAGTCCTTCTCTGTTTCTATAGTATCATACATTTCATAGCAGCCATGTAATGTAGCTACAGCCTTGTCCTATACATGTCCATGTGACTGCAGACACCGATCTAATTAAAAGTAAAACATGTATTAATGGAGGCCCCTGGGTGAGCCCCCACAGAGGCAGTGAGCCCGGAGCTGCCACCCCTCGGCTAGCTATGCCTCTGTCAGTTGGGGAGTTGGTGGCTGCCATACAGATGCTCATCCCTAACACCCACATTACTGATGAATTTCCCCCCATTGGCTGCAAAATCTCTATTAGAATCACTACCTGTCTTGGCTTCGTTACTGTAGTTTATTTATTGTCAGGTTAGTATAAGTTACCTGGTTCAAGAATACTTCAGCTATTTTCTCTTCTTATACAATGTTCTCTACCCATGCACTACCGTTTTTTTATGTTAAGAGTTTGTACATATATAGTTGATACAATAAACTACTTCATATGGAAAATTAAGACACTGCTGCCTAGAAACACTTTAAGAAGTTCCGCACATTATCAAAGATCCTTTGGATAATTTACTCAATGGCTGTGAACAAATACATGCTCTTTTAAATGCCAATTGGTATAAAATCATATTAGATTGTACTAAACAGGCAACGCTGTAAGACGTGTTCACCATCTGGTCAATCAACGATTCTAATTTAAACTATTTATGATTGCCAACTTCTAATGAGAGGGACAAATATAATACAGTTAACATCTGTTTCTACATTAGCCAAGTAAGGGCGGCCTGTGCTCTTCTATCCAATCAACATATTTCACTTCCACAGTTTTCGAGTAGAATTCATTTCAGATGACATCAAAAAGGGCAGCAGGGCCCTGGAACAGTTCACATAAATTGAGTCCACCTGCACTAGGCAATCATCTAAATGATGGGATGACTGACTGAATGAATACAAAGAAAGATCTCTGAAATCGGGAAAACAGGCTCTATGAAAATCATCTCTACAATTACCATAACGACAGAGAGACACAGCAGAGAAATACTGATAGCACCGCGCTGAAAATGGGGAAACAACAGCCCTTTCTTAAGATAAAGATGGAGTGTAATTTAAGTTGAAAAGAGTTAATGACAACTGAATAAAATAGGGACTTATGCCAAGTTATAATATATTGTGTAAAAGATATAGCTTTGCACATTCAAATATGAATTACTCAGATTATTTTGTTAAAATTTAAAAAGTAAAAAAAATATTTTATATATATATATATATATATATATATATATATATATATATATATATATATATCGGAAATATAACTTGAAGCTAGAACTTTTCTTAGCCTTGGTGTATTTTACCATAGAAAGGCAATGTCTATTTCTCATTTAAGCAATAAGGGATGCTATAAGTCTTAAAATTCATTTCTGAATAGGAACATACAGTAGTTGTGAAATAAAAGGGTTTATCAGTTTTGTAAAAAAGTCCCATGAACAAGACTTATCCCTTATCAACAGCATAGGCAACTGGTATGATCACTGGGGGTCCTATTGCCGGCACCTCTGTTGTTCACAAGAGCGGAGATCCTCAATGCAGTAGAATTTGTGCATGCAGCCACTTCAATGACGGCTGAGCAACGTAGCCAGCTTCTCTTCTGATGTCCCTCCCCTTCCTTCCCCCTTATCTTATGTCTCAAGTTTGAAGTTTCTCTTTATTCTTTATGGAACTTAAAAAAATAAAACAAATCCTCTATAAGAAGACAGGCAGTTATGCCTCGCCTCCCATGTAACCTTTGTACTTAATATTGTATTTGCATTCTGTATGCGTTACTGTTATAAATAAAGAGTTCATAAAAAAAAGAAGATCTATAGAAGTGAATGGAATGGAAGTATTCATATACAACTGCCACTCCATCTGTATAGGAGAGGAACTCTTGACCGCAATTCTCATGATTGATGGAATTCTCATAGTTGGAGGTCTCAATTACTTATGTCCCACCCTGTGGATGAGGATTGGATAAGTATTGTTCATGGGCCAACCTATAGTTATATGTTTGCATAAATCACTATTCAGCACAAGTACAACTATGGCTATGACAATGGAAACCATTTGTAATACATTTTTCTCACCAGGAGACTCAAAACACCGGGAGGGTTGTGGAGTAGGGGAGCTAGTGGCTTCCGTAGAAACACTCATCTTCAACGACCACAAGGGTGGTCAGTATATTTTTGCCATGTGGAAGGAAACTGGAATACATGGAGGAAACCCACGTAAACGTGGGGAGAATATACAGGACCTTAGCGCTGCACTACAACAATACAAATATCTGGACCACCATGTTGTCCTGCACATGGGTATACTGAATATGGATACTGGGACAGTATTCAAACATATAAAATAGCAAGTCTCTTCTTCCTTTAAGAAATATCTAAAAAGTATTAAAAAATGCATGCAGAAAAACACATGGAGCTAAACGACATGACGGTACACATCAAGGACTTTGAGGCTTAAAAGACTTATTTGAAGGCCATGGTACTTTGAGAATAAACAACGAGGGTATTATAAATTCTGCTGTAACTTGGTTTACTTTGGATAATAAATACAAAAGGAGCAAGTACGAGTAAGTGGATTATCTTATGAATTCCGGAAAAATACTGTAATTAAATGAAAAGATACAGTACCATAGATGTCAGGGATTTTTACAATAGGAGGCAACAAAAAGCATTATAGGAATGGAAATTAACTAGATTGCAAAATAAATTAAAATTAACAGAATATTATTATATGGACATGGGAAGCAAATCACACCACAATTAAAATGATCAATAGCTAAGATTGCTAACATCTAGAAGGAATAACTGTATGATTTCTGAGCACTTTGAGTTTTGACAATTTAGATAGAGTACACCAAAAGTACCTGTTTTAATTGTTTCACACCCCCTAAGCTATTCTGCAGTGACCTATTACAAACGTTAGCCACTCTCATGAATTTTGTAGTAAAACTGTTATAAAATAGGGGAGATTTAACAATCCCTCTACCCCAGTTTTCTGTCATAGAGAGACAATATTGTAGTGCACATTTGGCATAGGCCCCTTTTTGTATCTCAGTCGCAACGTTTTGGGAAGACCAGGGTGAGGAGCGGGGCCCAACATATTCATTATAAATCATGAATTATACTGAAAATCTATGGTAGTTCCGGATGTTTTGACCCAGTTAAAGATTATTTTTACCTATTTTATTCAGAATCAACCTTATATAGGAGAATGCAATTTATGCAATTTCAGAATTCTCTGACTCCTTTATGTGCTAGCTATTTGGGCACAATATGGTACTATATACGCAGTGTAGACATTGTTTTATATTCTACTGGTACTGTTTCTTGACCTGTTTCAGTATAAATGAAATCTTTTGACTCTACCGCATTGGGTAGTGTCATTGCCTCAATGTGGTAACACCACTAGTCCAGTTTCCACCGTTTCCAATGATGTCATGTTCTCAATGCATGCTAGAGATAAGTTGCTTTTCCTTGCTTATTTAACCAGTATGAACAAATTACAACATTCAGCTTCTATCTAGTACAGTGAAAGGCCTTCATCCTCATAGTATACAAAAGCCATAATATATTCCAGGTTTATCTAAAGTGATTCAATTAAAATTGTCTTTAATTTGAAGTTAGATGTATGAAAAGATGGAAAAATGGCCTCTTTTTACCGGAATGTGGAAATAAAGGAGTTGAAGGGAAACATTAACAATCTGAGCTAGACGTGAAGTAAATTTCGAACTTAACAGCATGTCTTCTGTCAAAAATGAAATCTTGGGTTTTTCTTTCATTTATAAACTTCCTGCAGCTGGTGAAATCTAAGCGATGTTTCATAAAAAGCTATAGCTTGAGAATCACAGCTAGGCCATGGCTACAAGAGAAAGATATATGGCACACTCCAGGGGCTAAGAATAAAAACACACTTTCTCAACAACCTAAAAGACTTCTTATGTGCGAATTCATTCACATGACCTTATGTACCTGAGTAGGTTTTCATCTGCAACATTTAATATAAATCACGAAGGCAACTAACAGAGGTCCGGCTTACATGCAGTGCACTATGTCAGTCTAGCCCTTTGTGACATGTTACTGTGGTGAACTGATGCCAGTTCTTATTGTATTTAGTCTTTGAGAAGATTCTTAAATGACGGGAGTCTTTCATTCAGTACCTTAAACTCAACAATAGCATTCGACACAAGAATTGAATGGCAAAGCACAACTGGTGGTTAGAACAACCAAGTAATGTTCCTTTTATGCTTCTAATATATGTCTATTGCGCACCTCATGCTCCTTTTCAATTTCATTTTCTTATTTGTAGCCGTCTATAACAACCTTAGGATAACTGTGTTTGTCTATTGTTAAAATGGTAAGATTTTAATATTGGAAATACTATCTAGAATTGTAGCCCAATTTAATGTTAGGTAATATGGAATCATAATGTTAAAACAATAACTCCGGGTATATAGAAGATAAAGTGTCAAACTAACTGCATAACCTTCCTAATAAATAGAGATGAGCGAACACTAAAATGTTCGAGGTTCGAAATTCGAATCGAACAGCCGCTCACTGTTCGTGTGTTCGAACGGGTTTCGAACCCCATTATAGTCTATGGGGAACATATACTCGTTAAGGGGGAAACCCAAATCCGTGTCTGGAGGGTCACCAAGTCCACTATGACACCACAGGAAATGATGCCAACACCTCTGGAATGACACTGGGACAGCAGGGGAAGCATGTCTGGGGGCATCTAACACACCAAAGACCCTCTATTACCCCAACATCACAGCCTAACAACTACACACTTTACACACTCAATACCACCTCTCTGACAGTAGGAAAACACCTTGAAACATGTGTATTTGGCACTTGCAGTGAGGAGAGCTTGTCACCAGCAGTGAATTTGGCCCTTGTAGTAAGTTGAGGTTGGTGGAGGGAGCCTCTAAAAAGCCCAGTTTGGACCAATTCATGGTGGAGGGAGCCTCTAAACAGCCCAGTTTGGACCAATTCATGGTGGAGGGAGCCTCTAAAAACCCCAATTTGGACCAATTCATGGTGGAGGGAGCCTCTAACCAGCCCAGTTTGGACCAATTCATGGTGGAGGGAGCCTCTAACCAGCCCAGTTTGGGCAAATTCATGATGGAGGGAGCCTCTAAAAACCCCAATTTGGACCAATTCATGGTGGAGGGAGCCTCTAAACAGCCCAGTTTTGGCAAATTCATGGTGGAGGGAGCCTCTAAAAACCCCAGTTTGGACCAATTCATGGTGGAGGGAGCCTCTAACCAGCCCAGTTTGGGCAAATTCATGGTGGAGGGAGCCTCTAAAAACCCCAGTTTGGACCAATTCATGGTGGAGGGAGCCTCTAACCAGCCCAGTTTGGGCAAATTCATGGTGGAGGGAGCCTCTAACCAGCAGAGTTGTGGGAAAGCAGGGTGGAGGGAGCCTCTAACCAGCAGAGTTGGTGGAAATCAGGGTGGAGGGAGCCTCTAACCAGCAGAGTTGGGGGAAATCATGTTGGAGGGAGCCTAGTATTAGCAGAATTGTGCAACGCTTATGGTGGATGAGTATGAGGATGCGGAGGAATTGGAGAGGTTGAGTACAGACATGGAGTTTCATGTTGGGGTGCTTTACACAGGTGGGCACAAAAATGAAGGCTCTATCCAGTGGTGGTTCATTTTTATCAAAGTGAGCCGGTCGGCACTCTCAGCTGACAGACGGGTGCGCTTGTCAGTGATGATGCCACCGGCTGCACTGAACACCCTCTCAGATAGGACGCTGGCGGCAGGACAGGACAGCACCTCCAAGGCATATAGGGCAAGTTCAAGCCACAGGTCCAACTTCGACACCCAATACGTGTAGGGCGCAGAGGGGTCGGAGAGGACAGGGCTGTGGTCGGAAAGGTATTCCCGCAACATGCGCCTATACTTCTCACGCCTGGTGACACTAGGACCCTCTGTGGCGGCACTTTGGCGAGGGGGTGCCATCAAGGTGTCCCAGACCTTAGACAGTGTGCCCCTCGTTTGTGTGGACCGGTGAGAACTTGGTCGCCTACTGGAGGAACTGTCCTCCCTGCCGCCAACGTCACATGCTGGAAACATCTCCATCATATTCTGCACCAATTGCCTGTGGCAAGCATTGATGCGATTGGCCCTCCCCTCTACCGGAATAAAAGACGAGATGTTGTTTTTATACCGGGGGTCAAGGATAGCAAAGATCCAGTATTGGTTGTCCTCCATGATTTTGACAATACGCTTGTCGGTTGTAAAGCACCCCAACATGAACTCAGCCATGTCTGCCACAGTGTTAGTTGGCATGACTCCTCTGGCCCCACCGGAAAGTTCAATCTCCATTTCCTCCTCATCCTCCATGTCTACCCATCCGCGCTGCAACAATGGGACGATTCGAAGTTGCCCGGAAGCCTCCTGTTTCACCATCACATCATCGGACAACTCTTCTTCCTCCTCCTCCTCCTCCTCCATTAAACGCGATGAAGCGGACAGATGTGTGGACCTACTCTCCAGCTGTGACGGATCGGATGCTATCCCTGACTCCTCTGTGTGATCTGAGTTATCCCTGATGTCAATCAGGGATTCTCTCAGAACACACAAGAGCGGGATTGTAAGGCTCACCATCGCATCCTCAGAGCTCACCCTCCTTGTGGACTCCTCAAACACCCGTAGGATGTCACAAAGGTCTCTCATCCATGGCCACTCATGGATGAGAAACTGAGGCAGCTGACTTTGTGGCACCCTAGGGTTTTGTAGCTGGTATTCCATCAAAGGTCTCTGCTGCTCAACCACTCTATTCAACATCTGAAACGTTGAGTTCCAGCGTGTGGGGACGTCGCACAAAAGCCGGTGTTGTGGCACATGCAGGCGTTGCTGGAGAGATTTTAAACTAGCAGCGGCTACTGTCGACTTGCGAAAGTGGGCGCACATGCGCCGCACTTTCACCAGTAGCTCTGGAACATTGGGGTAGCTCTTTAGGAAACGTTGCACCACGAGGTTGAAGACGTGGGCCAGGCATGGAACATGTTGGAGTCCGGCAAGCTCCAGAGCTGCTACCAGGTTCCGGCCGTTATCACAAACGACCATGCCTGGGCCCAGGTGCAGCGGCTCAAACCATATTGCCGTCTCATCGAGGAGGGCATCCCTCACCTCGGAGGCAGTGTGCTGTCTGTCCCCCAAGCTGATCAGCTTCAGCACAGCCTGCTGACGTCTACCAACGCCAGTGCTGCAACGTTTCCAACTCGTAGCTGGGGTCAATCTAACAGCGGAGGAGGAGGCGGTGGCGGAGGAGGAGGCGGTGGCGGAGGAGGAGGCGGTAGAGGAGGAGGAGGAGGGGGGTGTTCTTCTCGTGTCCCTGCCAGGAATGTTAGGCGGGGAGACGAGGTACACAGGGCCAGTTTGGGAAGCAGTCCCAGCCTCAACTACATTCACCCAGTGTGCCGTCAGTGAAATGTAGCGTCCCTGTCCGCATGCACTTGTCCACGCGTCGGTGGTCAAGTGGACCTTTGTGCAAAGCGCGAAACTAAGGGCCCGCCTGATGTTGAGTGACACGTGCTGGTGCAAGGCGGGGACGGCACACCGGGAGAAGTAGTGACGGCTAGGGACGGCATAGCGAGGTGCCGCAGTTGCCATCAGGTCCAGGAAGGCGGGAGTTTCAACAAGCCGGAACGCCAACATCTCCTGGGCCAGCAGTTTAGCGATGTTGGCGTTCAAGGCTTGCGCGTGTGGGTGGTTAGCAGTGTATTTCTGCCGCCGCTCCAATGTCTGAGAGATGGTGGGTTGTTGTAAAGAAGCGCCTGATGGTGCCTTTGATGGTGCAGGAGAAGGAGATAAGACAGGAACAGGGGAGGATGAGGGAGAAGTCAACAAAGTGGCGGAGGCAGATGAAGTGGTGTCCTGGCTCGTCCTCTGGAGTGCATCGCCAGCACAGTCAGCAGTGGCAGTGGCAGAGGCAGAGGCAGTGGCAGAGGCAGTGGCAGTGGCGTGAACGGCAGGCGGCCTTTGTCCTGCCGTTGCTGCCTGCCACTGATTCCAGTGCTTGGATTCCAAATGACGGCGCATTGAAGTGGTGGACAGGTTGCTCTTCTCAGAGCCCCTAATCAATTTCGAGAGGCAAATTGTGCAGACAACACTATATCTGTCCTCGGCGCATTCCTTGAAAAAACTCCACACCTTCGAGAAACGTGCCCTCGAGGTGGGAGTTTTTCGGGGCTGGGTACGAACTGGAACATCTTGGGAGATTCCGGGTGTGGCCTGGCTTCGCCTAAGCTGCTGACCTCTGCCTCTGCCTCTAGCTACCCTTTTTGGTGCTGCACTTGCCTCAACATCCACACTACTTTCCCCGCTTGACATCCCCCCTGTCCAGGTCGGGTCAGTGTCCTCATCATCCACCACTTCCTCTTCCAACTCCTGTCTCATCTCCTCCTCCCGCACAATGCACTGGTCAACTGGATGCCCTGACGGCAACTGCGTCACATCATCGTCGATGAGGGTGGGTTGCTGGTCATCCACCACCAAATCGAACGGAGATGGAGGAGACTCTAGTGTTTGAGCATCTGGACACAGATGCTCCTCTGTTAGGTTCGTGGAATCGTGACGTGGAGAGGCAGGTTGAGGGACAATGAAAGGAGCGGAGAACAGCTCTGGGGAGCAGGGACAGTTGGGGTTATTGTTCTGTGAAGCTTGGGAATTTTGGGAGGAAGGAGGACAAGACTGTTGGGTAATAGGAGGAGAGGAGGCAGAGTCTGACTGGCTGCTGGACAATGTGCTGTAAGCGTTCTCTGACAGCCATTGCAAGACCTGTTCCTGGTTCTCGGGCCTACTAAGGTTTGTACCCTGCAGTTTAGTTAATGTGGCAAGCAACCCTGGCACTGTGGAGTGGCGCAATGCTTGCTGCCCCACAGGAGTAGGCACGGGACACCCTGTGGCTTCACTGCTACCTTGCTCCCCAGAACCATTCCCCCGACCTCGCCCACAGCCTCGTCCACGTCCCTTTCCGGGAGCCTTGCGCATTTTGAATTCCCAGTTAGAAATTGGCACTATATACCAGTAGCAAAAATTGTGGGTGCACGTAACCCCAATATATTCTTTGAATTCCCAGTCAGACAATGGCACTATATACCAGTAGCAAGAAATGAGGGTATTTATAACCCCAATATATTCTTTGAATTACCAGTCAGAAACTGGCACTATATGGCAGTAGCAAGAAATGAGGGTATTTATAACCCCAATATATTCTTTGAATTCCCAGTCAGACAATGGCACTGTATACCAGTAGTAAAAATTGTGGGTGCACGTAACCCCAATATATTCTTTGAATTACCAGTCAGAAACTGGCACTATATGGCAGTAGCAAGAAATGAGCGTATTTGTAACCCCAATATATTCTTTGAATTCCCAGTCAGAAACTGGCACTGTATACCAGTAGTAAAAATTGTGGGTGCACGTAACCCCAATATATTCTTTGAATTCCCAGTCAGACAATGGCACTGTATACCAGTAGTAAAAATTGTGGGTGCACGTAACCCCAATATATTCTTTGAATTCCCAGTCAGAAACTGGCACTATATGGCAGTAGCAAGAAATGAGGGTATTTATAACCCCAATATATTCTTTGAATTCCCAGTCAGACAATGGCACTGTATACCAGTAGTAAAAATTGTGGGTGCACGTAACCCCAATATATTCTTTGAATTACCAGTCAGAAACTGGCACTATATGGCAGTAGCAAGAAATGAGGGTATTTGTAACCCCAATATATTCTTTGAATTCCCAGTCAGAAACTGGCACTGTATACCAGTAGTAAAAATTGTGGGTGCACGTAACCCCAATATATTCTTTGAATTACCAGTCAGAAACTGGCACTATATGGCAGTAGCAAGAAATGAGGGTATTTGTAACCCCAATATATTCTTTGAATTCCCAGTCAGAAACTGGCACTGTATACCAGTAGTAAAAATTGTGGGTGCACGTAACCCCAATATATTCTTTGAATTCCCAGTCAGACAATGGCACTATATACCAGTAGCAAGAAATGAGGGTATTTATAACCCCAATATATTCTTTGAATTCCCAGTCAGACAATGGCACTGTATACCAGTAGTAAAAATTGTGGGTGCACGTAACCCCAATATATTCTTTGAATTCCCAGTCAGAAACTGGCACTATATGGCAGTAGCAAGAAATGAGGGTATTTATAACCCCAATATATTCTTTGAATTCCCAGTCAGACAATGGCACTGTATACCAGTAGTAAAAATTGTGGGTGCACGTAACCCCAATATATTCTTTGAATTACCAGTCAGAAACTGGCACTATATGGCAGTAGCAAGAAATGAGGGTATTTGTAACCCCAATATATTCTTTGAATTCCCAGTCAGAAACTGGCACTATATGGCAGTAGCAAGAAATGAGGGTATTTGTAACCCCAATATATTCTTTGAATTCCCAGTCAGAAACTGGCACTGTATACCAGTAGTAAAAATTGTGGGTGCACGTAACCCCAATATATTCTTTGAATTCCCAGTCAGACAATGGCACTATATACCAGTAGCAAGAAATGAGGGTATTTATAACCCCAATATATTCTTTGAATTCCCAGTCAAAAACTGGCACTATATGGCAGTAGCAAGAAATGAGGGTATTTATAACCCCAATATATTCTTTGAATTCCCAGTCAGACAATGGCACTGTATACCAGTAGGAAAAATTGTGGGTGCACGTAACCCCAATATATTCTTTGAATTACCAGTCAGAAACTGGCACTATATGGCAGTAGCAAGAAATGAGGGTATTTGTAACCCCAATATATTCTTTGAATTCCCAGTCAGAAACTGGCACTGTATTCCAGTAGTAAAAATTGTGGGTGCACGTAACCCCAATATATTCTTTGAATTCCCAGTCAGACAATGGCACTATATACCAGTAGCAAGAAATGAGGGTATTTATAACCCCAATATATTCTTTGAATTCCCAGTCAGACAATGGCACTGTATACCAGTAGTAAAAATTGTGGGTGCACGTAACCCCAATATATTCTTTGAATTACCAGTCAGACACTGGCACTATATGGCAGTAGCAAGAAATGAGGGTATTTATAACCCCAATATATTCTTTGAATTCCCAGTCAGACAATGGCACTATATACCAGTAGTAAAAATTGTGGGTGCACGTAACCCCAATATATTCTTTGAATTCCCAGTCAGAAACTGGCACTATATGGCAGTAGCAAGAAATGAGGGTATTTATAACCCCAATATATTCTTTGAATTCCCAGTCAGACAATGGCACTGTATACCAGTAGTAAAAATTGTGGGTGCACGTAACCCCAATATATTCTTTGAATTACCAGTCAGAAACTGGCACTATATGGCAGTAGCAAGAAATGAGGGTATTTGTAACCCCAATATCTTCTTTGAATTCCCAGTCAGACAATGGCACTATATGGCAGTAGCAAAAATAGTGGGTGTATATAGCCCCAATTCTATTGCTAGGGGACTTGCAGGGTATTTCTGGGGTGAAGGTGGGGGGGCACACCGTTGGAACGGGTATCGGGGGTATATATCGGGTATACGGGAATACACTGACAGTGTATTCCATTCAGGATCCTGGGAAAGCTGGGTTGCGGCGATTGAGCCCGTCAGTGCCACGTTACACTGACAAGCTTCTCCCTGGAATTTAGCTCTTACAAGAGCTGTTGTGGTTGTCTTCTCCTTCCTATCCTAGCCTGTCCCTGCCTACCCAGAATCTAAGCCCTAGCTAGCTGGACGGAAACCTCCATCCTCGGTGAATTGCAAGCTCAGACTGACGCGAACCTGGGCGGCGCTGTTCTTTTAAATTAGAGGTCACATGTTTTCGGCAGCCAATGGGTTTTGCCTACTTTTCTCAACGTCACCGGTGTCGTAGTTCCTGTCCCACCTACCCTGCGCTGTTATTGGAGCAAAAAAGGCGCCAGGGAAGGTGGGAGGGGAATCGAGTAATGGCGCACTTTACCACGCGGTGTTCGATTCGATTCGAACATGCCGAACAGCCTAATATCCGATCGAACATGAGTTCAATAGAACACTGTTCGCTCATCTCTACTAATAAAGTCTTTGCATGAAAATGACTCAATTAGAAATGAAAGTCTTTCATCCTGGTACCGGTGCCTACCATCAAGGCACGGGGAACGGTGGTTTTAACCGCCCATCTTCTATAGACAGAAAGTGGACTATTGAGTTCAAACTAAATGTGAGCCGCCGAAAAAGGAGGTAGATAGGCTCCGATAGGGTTCCTGGCTATTAGGATATATGGAAAGCATAGGATACCTAAATGATTTGCAATAAGATTGAAGCAACAGACTTTTTTAGTCATTTAGTCTCCTGATGAACTCCTAAATACGGGAGGGAAACGCGTTGAGACGGGACTATACTATATGTGAATGGGGACCTAAAACCTTTGAATAGATCCTCAGCAAATTACCATCAGCTGCTATATCGGCTTGATGCCGGATAGCTAACATTGGGCAGAGTGGGAGGTAGCTTATATCCTAATATAGGAATACCCTAGCCCATTTTGCTACTTTATAGACGGCATGCCAATGTTCTGTCTTCTTTTAATATTTAAATATTAGTGAGACATTTGTCTATCTGTTATTGATCCAGGGGAGAAGTTATTTCTGGATCAATAAGCATACCCTTGGCTTCTGAACTAGAGAGTTGGGAGCTAGACACTAATTGAGTCATTTTCATGCAAAGACTTTATTAGGAAGGTTATGCAGTTAGTTTGACACTTTATCTTCTATATACCCGGAGTTATTGTTTTAACATTATTTAATAAAAGTTACATTTTACGCTGTTCTTTGGTTTGGAGTATAGCATTTTCAGATAGTGGATTCAAGTGGAATATGGAATCATAGAAGCAAGTCTTAAGATACATTAATGAAGTTTCTTAATAATACCAATGATGAGGTATCAATATTTTATGTCACCAGTTTATTACAGCACATAATTGTTTTGTGGGCAACAAATGTAGGACTCATAGCCCACAAAATTGTTATGGGCTGCACTAATGTTTTATCAATGATCACCCTTGTAACAGACATTCACAGGGGAATACATTGAGTAACTATGATAATTCTGTTAAAGTACTTTATTAAAAATATGTTCTACCGATATACATTTATTTTAGTTGGTGACAAATAATGCAGAACACTTTTAGGATTGAATGCTACAGAATTCTACACTTCAGATTACGAAGAATATGTAAAATATTTGATGGTTTATTTATTATTGATCATACCCATAGCTTTATATATCATATAGTATAGTATAGAGCAGGGGTCCTCAAACTTTTTAAACAGGGAGCCAGTTCACTGTCCCTCAGACCATTGGAGGGCTGATATATAGTTTTAAAAAAACAACTATGAATAAATTCCTCCCCACACAGTATTAAAAGCTCCACAGTATCCCCCTCCCCACACAGTATTAAATTATCCACAGTAGCCCCCTCACCACACAGTATTAATTGCTCCACAGTAGCCCCCTCCTCACATAGTTTAAATGCTCCACAGTAGCCCCCTCCCCACACTTTATTAAATGCTCCACAGTAGCTCTCCTTCCCCACACAGTATTAAATGCTCCACAGTAGCCCCCTTCACACACAGTATTAAATGCACTACAGTAGCCCCCTCCCCACTCAGTAGTAAATGCTCCACAGTAGTCCTCCTGTAACGGATTCACGGTTAGTGAGCGATCCAGATGATGGCACGCGTCCCAGCAAAGAGGGCTCTGTTTCCCCTCTCTGGCACACGTGCCATAGGTTTGCCATCACGACGCTTCATTACAGGTGCACCCCTGCCGGCAGGCCAGAAAAATGTCCTCGGTGGGCCATATGTGACCCATGGGGCCATAGTTTGAGGACCCCTGGTATAGACAATATTGAATGTATTGAAATATTTATTAATTTAACTTACTGGGATTACTTTGCTGTAATATCCACTTTTTTACTACAAGGCATTTTCATTCTTTCGGACACTGAATGTTTCATCAGATGTACTTCACCATCTTACTTTTAATGAATATCAAATGGAAAAAGTTATTTGTCAGAAAACACCTTTAGAGGACAATGGTCACTGACTTGTGGGTATCTGTGGCCTTTCATAACCTCCAAGCATTAGAACAAAGAGGAGGTGATAAGGGAGGTCAGAAAGGGATGAAGGGGAAGAGGAGTTAGTTGGAAGACTAAAGCACATAGCACACTGATGAGTGCCAGAGCCCCTTTGTTCTAGCAAACGATTGGGATCCCCCCCCCCCCATTTACATCTTCACAGCACAATATTTAAAGGTGGATTTTCTCTTCATGCTGAAACTGACCAGTTACTGCTTCTGTTACTCCTTTAAACAATCTCTGGCATAGAATCTATGCCCTATGACCTAACAATGGCTAGATCGAAAGACTGTATCACTCTTTCCCTCTTCTGATTCACACATCTTCAGATCTCCCATTTACTACAATGGGACTGTACTGCATACACAAAAGGGTAAGCCCTGAAGAGGTGTCATGGTTCCTTTCTTCTAGATATTAGTAGAGGTAGCATTGCTCTGACTTGTCCAAAAATATTAAAAAGTGAACATTCAGTTTATCCTAAGTATCCCATACATAGATTCATATCACTGGCAATATATATTAACAGTAATATTTGTACCATTACTTCACACATTAGTATTTCTCATTTACACAATATAACAAAGGTAAGTGGTAGGAAAACAAATTTGTATTCCCAAGAGCTATAGGACAATCTACCATCACACATTTCAATTGCCTTTTATGAATTAAATGCACACTTCTTTTAGACATTATGTTTGCTTTGATTTCAGAAAGCTGAGGACATATTCATCTGCATGAATTACTTTTCATTTGCAGTCACAAGAGACTCTGTACGTATGTTAGAAACTCGGTAAGTACGATTTGGAGTACATTTTAGCAACTCCAGTGCTCATTTCACTTTAGTTAAGTGGGATGCTTGAGTCAATTTATACACATCAGTCTCTGTCAATTTACAAGAAAATCTAAGACTTCCACATTTTGTAACCTTTTCTGATATTTAATTCCCTTGTTTAATTTTCTAATTGGCAGTGTCCTTGGGTTCTTGTCCTTATATTAAGTGAATTCCCGCCATCCTTATTTGCAAAGAAAATGCAAAGTAAATGTTTAATATTGCTGTCATTACACATTGGCGCTACGCCAAGTGGATCATTTTTATACAGATCCATGTTTTCATTAGAACCTATTTTGTTATTGAATTTTCTATGGGAAATAGAGTAAGGTCAAATGGAGAGACAATAAAAACACACACTTAGAAACAAGATTTACAATGTTTACAATACTGATATAGAAGTCATTGTAAGTAAAGTAAGAACAAGGCTGCAAGAGATATATTCAGTTACATGGTTAATTTTTATGTTAATCTCCTAATGCATGCTTGATCTAAAGAATAGGTCCGCAACCTTCTTTTTTCTGTTTACTGTGAGCTACATACAGGTTTGACTGGTGTTCCACAGCCACCTTCAATTGAAAGAAAGAAGGGAACTTGGAGAAATAAATTATGAAATTGCAAACATTTCCATATATGTTATTGTAATTATACTAGTGGAATTATATTATACTGTATGAATTGGCATCCGCCATCATGTTCAAGTACATATTCAATAATCACAGTATTTATGTCATATTGTAACCAGTGCTTATGGCCATAACTGAGGGATTCTATGGCGAACCACACATATGAGGGTCATGAACAATATGTGCCTCTCGAGCTACTGGTTGGGAATACATAACTAAAGTAACATACAGAAGAATACACTTTGTTTCATTTATTTTTAAATAACTTTTCCTACCCTAGTAAAATGTGTCTTTATCCACCATTAAAAACACAAGTGGACAAGCGCGCCTCCAATCCATTAATTCCAACGAGAATGCCAGAGATAGCCAAAGTACATTATTCATATATTTAAAGTGTGCTGCCATATGAATGCAACAGGCATATAAAAGTGACATACATCTGACATTGGCATACATTTGACTAGTTATGGTGTGCAGGGACATCAGCATGTACTATGCTGTATGTTGTAAAGTGCTCGGGAATGTCAGAAAGAAACTTTAGGGCTAGGTTCACATCTGCCTCAGAGCCTCTGTAGGAGACTACACCATCGAATTCACCGAAAATTGTTGGAGAGAAAAGTCCTGCACAGAAGAATTTTCTCTTTGACAGTTTTAGTATAAAAAACAGTGGAAACATGACATAGATTATAATGGGGTCCACAGTTGTCTGCGTGTAACAGCTGTTTTAGCGGATGGGCTCTCCATCATTTGGGTCCCCTAGCGGACCTAATAGCGGATCCAAAAAACATAGAACCCAGCACAAGTGTGAACCTAGCCTAAGCAAAAAACTAAAGCAATATAACTGCTAGTTGAGCAATTCCCCAGTTCTGCACCTGAAACCAGGGAGAAAGGGGACAACAGAGACAGTGAGTCCTAAGCTCGACCCAGCCCCTGTCCCTACCTACTTGCCTCAGCTACCCTAGGCCGTAGCAGGACAAATGGGTGATAGTCCCTACTCTGAATGAGTGTTACATAGAACAAGCAAAACAACACAGAAGCAAAGTCAGCAAGCCAAAGGTCAAACCAGAGAGAGAAACTGTACCAGATCGAAATCCAAAAGAGTAGTAACAAGGAAAGCCAAAGGTTAGAAGTACAATACAATAGAAAGAAAAAGCTTAGCAAGGACAAAGTCACAATAGCCAGCAAACCTGTGTGGGCTGGCGACTTGTTTATAGGAAATCCAGAACCCGCCCCAAACTTGATTGGCAGATAGGCTGTCAATCACACAGGTAAGGCTAAAATTAACTATTAGAGGAGCAGAGGGAAACCAAGGAGAAGGAGATGGGTGTGGTGGAAAATCAGTTACAGAGACAAGGGAATAGAACAGTGTTCATACAGAGCAGCAAGAAACAAAAGCAAGGAATCAGGAGTCTACCGAACAGGATAACTGAACATGCCTCCTGCATCGCCACATACAAGCAGAGGATAGTGTAGAGACCCGAACAGCAGACATATTACAATATAATGCCAAATTGTCTACATGATGCAAATCCCATTAAGTGAAATTCCTATGTATTATTTGCAGATGAACAAATAAGTTGCTTTAAATTATAACAAATTACAAAATTACAAAAAAAAAAAAAAAAAAAGAAAATCTACTTTTTTTCCAGAAACAATTGAAGTACTAGTGGATAGTAACAAGAGATACATTTACATAACCTGCCATGGGTTGGAAAACTAAAGGTGTATTCACATACAGAAGCTTCATTTCAAAAATCTTTGCAACACAAAAATTCATTCCACACATCTAAATGGTTATTTCTGCAGCATGTACATGGATTTCTACAAGCCCCATTTACATAAGTGGAGCATTTGTAGAAATTTCTGGAACAAATCTGTTACGCATGAATATGCCCTAAGAGAGGTTGAATAGGTTTTTGTCTATTTTTATATTTCAAAATGGCTTTTTGATGACAAAGTAACAAGGAAGATCAGGATATCAGAAACTTCAAATGCAGGTATTCATGTTTGGTCTCTTCTCATTACTTTGCTTTTTGAACCTGCTCAGGCTCTAGACTTCTAAGTCAGTGTCATGTTATATTATTCCACTCCACAGCAGACGTTTACATTTCTCAATGTGCTGTGTCACATAGAGCAAGACTATACATAGATAACCTTATGATAAATTCAGTGTTATGCTAGCTGTTATTCTGTTTCCAAGATCCCTTGACAATAGGTCCATCAAAACAGAAATCTAGATAGCAAATTTGCTCCTGGTATGATACTGCCATACTGTCCAAGATAAATTGGCTAAGCATATTTCATTTAAAGACATCCTTTCATTTTTCTACTTGTATAATGTTGGAAAAGCCCTATTCAGTTTTTAAAAGTATGCATACTCAATATGATCCATAATATACAATTAATGAAGCTATGCTAATCTATGTTCATCTTTTAACCATAGGATAGAGGATGTGGGGTCCTATGCTGTTACAGCAGGGGTATTGCTGAAGTAATGATTCTTGTTCATATTGTTATCATTCATGTTTGATTGTTTGACTTTCATACAGTGTGTTTCATATCTTGTGCAATGCTGGTTCATAGACATTGATATTGTGTGAAGGGCTCTTTAAGTAGTTTTCTCCCATAATTCTCTGTTTCTGTTACTCCTCCCTTCTTGTTGCATCATCTTCCTGGTTAATGTTATTCTGTCTGTAACCACTGAGCAACCATCTTGTATAGCTGAGAAAGGAATTGTGTTTTGACCGTATGGCATATCATCTCTCAAGGTAAAGACAAATAAACTACCTGAAGCAACTCCATTGCATCTCTCCACATGCAACCTGGGAACGCTGGGAATGAAATGTCAGCGCGTTCTGCTATCTGCCATTAGCTTACACACGGGAATTACAATCTCACATCTTCAGAGATTTCTCTAACGTGCAACTGTGACAGAATAGGTCCAATTACTGAAACCCCCATCAACCCTGATAGTAGGGGTGCTTTACCCCTGTTATGAGTCCAGCCTTGCTGCAGCTTGCAGCTGGACTAAGTGTAGGCATGTCCCATGTTGAATGACACTTAATTATGTTCCCTTTCACGTCACTGGCAGAGCCAGAGCAGCACTCTCCCATCTCTCAGTGCTCCCATTGAAGTGAAGCATGACTACTCTTGGCCCTGCTGCTGAATTCTCAACAAGGTGAAAAACACCCCCACTTCTAAGATTGGTGGGAGTGTCACCGACCAGACCGCCACCATTCAGCTATTTATCCTCTATCCTATGGAAAGAAAATAAATATTCATCATTACCCCTTTAAACATGTTGGCTTGGTAAGCAAAATTCTTAGGTATATGGAAATGTGTAAATATAGCAGACCTTTGATTCTGATCTAGAAGCCGATGTATGATGTGTCATTTGTTGTTATATTTACTAACGGTTATTAGGAATAGAATTTTCAGCAATTAACTCTGATTTGCTACATCTGTACTAAGTTAAACATCTAAACGTATATGAAGAATTACACTAATGTACGTAGCAATTTAGCTCTACTTTAATGTCTACTTTAAGCAAAGGGGATACATTCTGAATCAATTCTGAAGAATATTGTATTTTTTCTGATAAAGTAAATTAATATTAAAATTGATAACAAATCAATAGTATATATAATAGTAATCTTACAATCATGTTAAATGCAAATAATATTAATAATAATAATAATAATAATAATAATAATAATAATAATAATAATAATAATATCAATAATATGTTGGTCCCTAGGAGCTCATCTGTGGTGTGTGCACTGCCTAGAAATACCAAGACCTGTATCTTAGAAAACCTCACTGAACTAAATCACTGGTCTAACGTGTAAATAAATTCTAACTTTTAGATAAAACCGATAAAATTCAAACTAAACTCAAAAATTGCTCAAAGTGAATTCTAAATATATTCTAAAAGTAAGATTGACACACCTGGCTTGGTTACTGCAATCAGGCCAGTCTGTGATACATGAGGACAATATAAACTCTCAGACCCTATTCACATTCTGCTGCTTCCAGTGTCCAAACTTTTCCTAAGACTGTAGTGGTGAGTCAGAGGGCAATTATTAAGGACCACTATCATGTAGCAAGTAGGTCTGAATGCGAGCCCTATATAGAGACCCTATGCATTTCCTATATCATCATCAGGGGTCTGATAAAGCTCCATAAACTAAACTGATAAGAGAATCCTTGAACAAATAGACAGCATGTCCACAGTGGTGTCTGAGCCCATGAGGCTAAAAAGGAAAAGTTCCTCCCATGTCCCCTCCCTGAGTAAGGAGGGCCAGCCAATGAGCAAGTGCCATGTCATAGGGATCGAGGTACAGCTATGAGTCCAGCAGCCCCAACTTTTGCAAATCAGTACCTTGGCTGGTGGGAGTTTACTTACTTTGAACCAGAATCATTTAATACAATATTGGCACATTTTTGTTGCATTAAGCTCAATAAGCCACACCCTTTTTTAGAAACTACACACCTACATGACTTGCAGGATGAAAAAATTAGCCCATACCAGGTTTATGGTTTTCTAGTTGTAACTACCATAGCAAAAATAAGTCATTGTCTTGTTTTGTAGGTCTAGCTATAAGGTTTAACAAGACCCTATTGTAAATGTATTATTTGTTTCCTTAACAGCTCATTGCCATCAGTGGTTTTATATAACCATAACCCCATACACAACACTTTTAACGATGCTAGAAACTATAGTAACCCTAGTATAGCAATGCAAAGATTTTGCCCTACAGGCATGTCCATAGCACACTTGATTCTCTAAGGGCATCTTCACACCTGCGCCTGGTCTCGCTTTCGGGTTTCGGTCTTCTGCCAGAAATCCGGCAGCGATTTTTCAAACCCATTCACTTGAATGGGTTTGCAAAGTGACCGCCCGTGCGCCTCTTCTGCCTCTCCGCGGTGAAACCGGTTTTTTTTAACACAAATTCGGATGTGCAGGACTTTGTGTCCGGTTAAAAAAAAAACGGTTTTGCCATGGAGAGGCAGAAGACGCGCACGGGCGGTCACTTTGCAAACCCATTCAAGTGAATGGGTTTGAAAACTGACTGCTGGGTTTCCGTCTCCTGTCCAGTTTCTCTTGGTAGAAGACAGAAACCTGAAAGCGGAAACCAGAAGCAGGTGTGAACCCACCCTACCTTGCTTTTGGATCAATCTGTATTGAAGAAAGAAGGGGAGGATCCAGCAGAAGATAGAGGCGGTGCAGGATCCTGTTCTCTGGCAGTCGTGGGGACACCCTCGCAATTTTCAGCGCTGGGGCCCGCCCCCATCGCTGCCAGAGAACTAATTTACATACTGGTAAAAAATGGTATTACTAAGAAACGGCGCGGCGGAGATCCCATCTAAAGGTAGGAGACGAATAGCCTTTCTAAAGGCTATTCCGACATGTTATCCACAGAAAAAAGTTTTTTAATGGTAGAATCCCTTTAACACACTTACACACTAAGTGCAAACTGCCATAGATTGCTTCCTTTTTTCTTATCCTTATATTCAACTGCATGTTACTAATCTTCTAAAAATAAAGGTGACAATGGCTGAAATCTTTTGAGAACTACAGTATATAGTTTTATAGCATTGCTAATACTAACAAATCAATTCTGTGAAGTTCGTCTACCATTAGCAGCTTTTAAGTCTGTTTGGAGCTGTGTCATCTGCTGCTGTTTTGACATGTTAATGCATTAATGCTATGTGTAAGCTGACATAACTCTACCAAAGTACTCTAACAGTAATTACGGGAACCTTAACGTGAGACACTTAAAGTTAAAAGGTGACAAAGAACATGTAAATAGTTGAACGTTTCCTACATGCTTATTCAAGTGATGTTGCATTATTAACAGGCAAGGAAAGTGTCAAGATAATGACTGTCTACTTAATCCTGATAGATCTCAGGACATAGATAGTCACTTATAATGATGATGGCATTATCAAAAGAATCCATGTGGATGTCTTACAAGAATATATTGAAGACAGTCTAACTTTGCCACAGCACAGTAATCTTCCTATACACAATAAAATGGGCACAGGAGACAAAAGCTCTATTTTCTTGTGTTAGAAGCACAGTATTTCTATTGTAAAGTTTTCAATATGATGAAACAAACCACACAGCTATTATACACAGTAATAGTATTAACTGCATATTATATAAGAAAGTAATATGTGTATAGTGCTATGTTCGTATTTCACACTGACAATTTTGCTTCCTACATTTGCTTGAATACCTTTTGGCTACTTGCTAAATATAGAATTGTGCAATAACACTAAGGGAAGAAACCGTAAGAAATGTACAATACTAATGTTACCTCCGGTTCACATCTGCGTTCGGTATTCCATTCAGGGAGTCCGCTTGGGGACTCCCCGAATGGAAACCTATACGCATTAAAAAGCGGCTAGCTAAGAAACCACACGTAATCCATAGACTATAAGAGGGTCCGTGTGGTTCCACTCGGTTTCCGCACCAATCATGCGGAGAGTGCTGCTTGCAGTACTTTTCTCGATGCATGATTCGCACGGACACTGAGTGGAAACCACACGGACCTCATTATGGTCTATGGGGTCCTTGTGGTTTCTTAGCTAACCGCTTTTTTATGTGTATATGTTTCCGTTCGGGGGGTGGGGGTCCCCAAGCGGACTCCCTGAACAGAATACTGAACACAGATGTGAACCGGGCCTTAGTGATCGTGTGATAAGCATTACTGAAGTCTTTGCCACAAGAGCTCATATATTCTACTACCATCCGTTTATACATCGGCTATGTGGGGACTGTCTCTGTATGTACATTATTCTATTTTTATAGTTCTTATGGTCCCTTATTTTACTCAGTTATTTATATATGACCACTCCTTCCCTTACATTTTTTCCCCATTCCCTCCAGAAAAATTTGCCAGAAAAAGTCATACTACATTTCTATCCATAGTCCCAAACACAAATTCCCGAGTCAACAGTACTAGTTCACAGCTTGAGCTTTGAGCACATAATTTCCGCTGGTTCCAGAGCAAGTGTTGAGATAAAACTGACTTAGTGTCCCATTTCCTTAGTAATCTGTCCTTCCTCTACATCCAGTCCTAAATTCTAAAACTGATAGTTCTCTCCATACTCCAGCAGCTAGCTATTCCAGTTAGTAGGCATCTGGTTAGTGACATGTTCTCTATAAGTCTTTACATTGCAGTTACAATTCATCTATATTTCTGTAGTGTCTTTTGAGGTGTGGCATTCAGGTACTGCTCTTGTATTTTTTCTGTAGATATTGTTTTAATCTACAATGATGAAAGTTGAGGTTTTTAAGCTATTTTTATCTATATATATATATGTCTGGTCATACATGTTTTAACAAGTTTCTTAGCCCTGATATTGTGCACTATTTTTTCTGACATTATGTATTTATATATTATACTTTATGGAACATGTAGGAAGACAAAAAACAAAAACATAGTCCAGGAGAAATAATGCACGGCTGATTGTTTAGAATCCTTTTACTGGTAAGTACAGTATAAAGGTAACGCATTTTGACCCCTGTATTGGTGTCTTCGTCAGGCCAACTTGGTGATCAAAAGAATATCAAACAATTTCGAAATGTGTTGCCTTTATACTTTACTTATAAAAAAAAAAAGGATTCTAAACTACAGGGTGAACCTGGCCTTTCCGTCGCCTGAGGCGGACGACAGAAAGCCCCCCCCCCCTCCCCAGGAGGAGGGGGCGGAGGGGCATGACGGAGTGAAGGGGGCGGAGCGGCGCGAAGGGGGCGGGGCAAAGCGAAGGGAGTGGGGCTTAGCGGCGTTCGCAGGCAGGGAGAGGACCTGCTCTCTTCCTGAGCGTGAGGGGAGGCTGCTGGAACAGCGCTGCTCCAGCGGCCTCCCCAATCCATCGCTCAGTGCTAAGCCAGTCCAGAACAGCTTGTCCTGAACTGGCTTAGGTAAGCAAAAATGCCGCCCTCCCTGGGGCCCTGACATAGCGCCGCCTGAAGCGGTCGCTTCAGGTCGCCTCATGGGAGGTGCGGCACTGCTAAACTACCAACAGCGCATTATTCCTCTCGAACCATTTTTTTTGTTTTGTTTTGTTTTGCTTTCTTGCATGTCTCACCTACCAACAACATATTGTTGTTTGGTCCCTGGGTTGTGCAGAAGCTGAATAAGCTTTTTCAAGTCTTACTTGACCACCATATTTCATTCCTGATGTGCTAGTATTTTCATTCTATGTGCAAATATACTTTATGGTACCGTCACTGTACAGTTGCCTGTCAAGTTAATATATATTAATAGGTTCCATAACAACCAACCCTATGTTCCTTTGATTGGCATTCCAACCTATATCTAATATTGTGTTAGCCTTTTCTTGTCTAAAATGTTATATAGACATCAAATCTGGTCAGAGAAAGAACACAGTAGCCAACCTTCATGAAAATTGGTGTATTTTTACCCTCACTACTGTCATGCCAACCACAGTGCAATATAATGTCCCAGGCAGGCCCCTAAAATGAAAAATAAAACCTCACATATAGGCATGACTGATCCAGTTCTCATTACAAATCTACCAAAAAATTTGGTTTGGCCGAACCCAAAATTTTAGGGGTTTTCCACCCATGAACCACTATTATTGTCTGGGGTCTCTTCATAGCACAGATTATAATTGGAGGCCCATGAGAGGTGAGTAAACATAACATAACTGGCTCTGGTCCAGTCCCTATCCTCTTTGGATCTT
Source organism: Leptodactylus fuscus (assembly GCF_031893055.1). Classification (NCBI taxonomy): domain Eukaryota; kingdom Metazoa; phylum Chordata; class Amphibia; order Anura; family Leptodactylidae; genus Leptodactylus; species Leptodactylus fuscus. The sequence continues at coordinate 250,400,626 of NC_134265.1, forward strand.
CTCTTGAATGACACTAGGGACAGCTGAGGCCATTGGGCCCTAGGGGTCTTGAGAGTCATGCAGGTATCATGATGCTTGAGTCTGTGTCATAACGCTTGCATGATCCATGTAACCACTGAGGCCCAATCACAGTACTCAACTGTCCATGATGTCATCCATGAGGCTGGAAGAGGACCAAAGGGGACGGGGACCTGTGCCAATGTCCAAAGACATAACACTGTTTGTAATGTTTACTCACCTTCCCCGGTAATAATAGCAGCTCCAGTTTGGATATGTTCCATCTGAACAAAACCACATATCATGCACATTCAAGAAATATGGCTATACATGAGGAGTCCAGAGGAACAAAATTATAAATTGATAAAATAATGTAATTACTATAAAATATCTGTCACTCAATAATGAAATGAAAACCAAAATACCAACCTAGAAAAAGGTAAAACAAATACTGCTGAAGTGTATTGGCCAGGGTCCATAAAAGCCCGCTAAGGTAAGAAGTAATTGATAAAAGACACAAAGTAAATGTTTAGGCCTCAGCCATATATTCAGTCTAGATTATATACCCAGGGAATACGCAGATTACCCCCTTGGCTTGTTTACTCTAACACCTTCAGCTTTAACAACAGATGTACCTGTTCCCAATTATGTCACAGTTTGTGAATTCTTGCTATTTCCAAGTTTTTAGACTGCAATGACACATCAAACATAAATTCTTCTTCCCATAGGGTAATATAGTTTGTTTAACAACACTGTACTTTATGCATAGTGAGCAGGTGGTTAATGTACAACAGTGTGATATACTTTCCTCTGTGCTATATTTGTAATTGTACAAAGAACAGTATTTTAAATGTTGTAAATAAATGCTATTTCATGTCCTGAAAGGGACAGAGCTTTAACAACTAGAGATAAGGGACTGACATCTAAGCTTTATTAAGAGTCTTATCTGTGTATAGTGTTGGTATCCTGGCTATGTATAGACCTTTAGCAGTACATCATGCTTTCATTGATGTAAGTCGCCCACCCTCTAATAATAATGTAATGACTTTACTAATATCGTCCCAGTCTAAACAGCCATGCTGGTTTAAACAATATGTAATTTTGACATGACGCAGCCAATTTATATATATATATATATATATATATATATATATATATATATATATATATTAAAGGGGTGTTCCACTATATTTGTTTACCACATAAAGAGCCCTAAAATAACAATTACAACACAGCTCTGGAAAAAATTCAGAAACCACTGCAAAATTTTCAGTTTCTCTTATTTTTCTCTTCATTGGTATATTTTTGAGTAAAATGTACATTGTTCTTGCATTATATAAACTACTACTACAACATGTCTTCGAAATTCAAAGCAAAAAAAATGTGCATTTATTTGCAGCAAATGAGAAATCATCAAAATAATAAAAAAGAAGCAGTGCTGTCAGACCTCAAATAATGCAAAAAAACCAAGATCATATTCATTTAGAAACAACAATACTAATGTTTTAAAGGGGTATTCCCATGTCGCATACTCACCAGCCTTCACTGCTGTAAAATCTTCTTTCTTCCTGGTTTCTTGCGTCATTTGGTGGGTGGGGTTTCATGCAACCTGCAGTGCAGCTCCGCCCACCGCATAGCGTGATCCTATGAGGCGGCTGAAAGGCCTGTGATGTCATCAAAGGTCCTCAAAACATTATATGCACAATACTGCCTGTCTCTGCTATAATGAACACAATTGAATTAGCTAAACTGATAAATGGGAGAACAGAAGACGAGTTCAGAAATGCAAGCAGCTCCTCTTCCCTATCTGAGAGCAGGGAGCTAGGTCACATGTCGTGTAGACACAGGAATAGCTAGAAACACAGGCTCGCTCCCATGCACTTAGCCCCTCCTCCCTCCCCCCTGAGAGCAGGCAGCTACATCACTTGACTTTTGAGCAGATAAGTCAAGGGCTGTGTCAACAATGAATTGAATAAAGTAAGATAGTGGACAAACAAAGCAGTTTTGCTGAAGCAATGTATTTAGGAAAAGTCTTAAATCCACATTAACAAGAGGTATAGATAGGATCCTTGTAATGGGACAACCCCTTTAACTCAGGAAGAGATCAGAAACCAGTATTTGGTGGAATAACCATGATTTTTTATCTCAGCTTTCATGCGTCTTGGCATGCTTTCCACCAGTCTTTCACACTGCTTTTGGGTGACCTTATGCCACTCCTGGCACAAAAATTTAAGCAGTTCTTTGGTTGATGGCTTGTGGCTATCCATCTTCCTCTTGATTACATTCCAGAGGTTTTCAATGCGGTTCAGGTCTGGAGATTGGACAGGCCATGACAGGGTCTTGATATGGTACGCCTTCATCCACACATTGATTGACCTCGCTGTGTGCATTGTCCTGCTGAAAAAAAAAATCAGTCCTCAGAGTTGGGGAACATTGCTTGAGCAGAAAGAAGCCTTTCTGCTTATCATTGGTTGGACCCGAGCCCTCCTTCTCTAGTTGAATTGATATCCAGAGTTAATAATACTATTAGGCTGGAGAGGAAAATACATATACAGAGAAAGGCCCAAACTAAATTTTAAAAAAAATTTGAGGGAATGGTTGGATACACCTGGTCTTCCGTCCCCATCTTTGATTAGGGATAGATCTCTCATTTCTACTCTACCTGTTTCTTGATCCCTAGAGTGCCATTCTTTGCTATGACTCATAGAATGTTTGGGAGTTTTAGTGGGGGTCCTAATGGACAGTCCCCTTTACATGTCGGATTTTGTCTCCATATTTACCTTGTATTGTTGTTATGTTGATGTTGTTTTGTCATTAGTTTGTTTTTCTGTAAAGAAAAATTGTTTAATATAAAGTATCTGATAGTAGCCTTTCATCAATGAGAAGCAAAGGAGGGCCAGGCTGAAGTTTGCCAAAGACCATAAGGATTGGACCATAGAGGACTGGAGTAAGGTAATCTTCTCTGATGAGTCTAATTTTCAGCTTTGCCCAACACCAGGTTGTCTAATTGTTAGACAGATAACTGGAGAGGTGTACAAGCCACAGTGTTTTGTACCCACTGTAAAATTTGTTGAAGGATCTGTGATGATTTGGGGATGCTTCAGTAAGGCTGGAATTTTGCAGGTTAATCTTTGCAAATCAAGCCGCATACAAGGTTATCTTGGAAAAACACTTACTTCCTTCTGCTCAGACAATGTTCCCCGACTCTGAGGACTGTTTTTTCCAGCAGGGCAATGCGCCATGCCACACAGCGAGGTCAATCAATGTGTGGATGAAGGAGCACCACATCAAGACCCTGTCATGGACAGCCCAATCTCCAGACCTGAACCCCATTGAAAACTTCTAGAATGTAATCAAGAGGAAGATGGATAGACACAAGCCATCAAACAAAGAAGAACTGCTTAAATTTTGTGCCAGGAGGGGAATAAGGTCACCCAAAAGCAGTGTGAAAGACTGATGGAAGGCATACCAAGACACATGAAAGCTGGGATTAAAAATCATGGTTATTCCACCAAATATTGATTTCTGAACTCTTCCTGAGTTACAACAATAGTGTTGTTGTTAGGGTTGAGCGATCGGATTGGAAAGATCGGATTCCAATCGGCGATTGAGTAAATTTCACGATTGTGATCGGAATTCTGACCCGATCTTTTCCAGCGGGATTGAGGTCGGAGATTATCTCAAGATCCTCAAGTGACTTTTCCGATAGAGAAGCATTGACTAGAGTTGAGGGTCGGGATCAGAAAAGATTGCATCCTGATCGGCGACTGAGCAAATTACACGATCACAATCACGATCGGGATCGGCCTGAAAATGATCGGAAATCGGATTTTGAAATCGATCCTGAAATCTCAAGATCGGCTCAACCCATTCTAAATGAATATGATCTTGTTTTCTTTGCATTATTTGAGGTCTGACAGCACTGCTTCTTTTTTATTATTTTGACGATTTCTCATTTGCTGCAAATAAATACAAAGTTTTTTGCTTTGAATTCGGAGACATGTTGTCAGTAGTTTATATAATAAAATAACAATATATATTTTACTCAAAAATATACCAATGAAGAGAAAAATCAAAGAAACTGAAAATTTTGCAGTGGTCTCTTAATTTTTTTTTCCAGAGCTATATATGCAAAAACCCAGTGAACCTTGCAGAAACACTTTGCACATATTTCCGGCTTTATTGTGTCTGTACCACTGTATTTAAATAGTTTTATGCTTCCATGTATGTATTTCCTTAATATGGCTGTTCCACTGTTAATGTTGATACACCCCTTTTTTGGGAGAGCCATGATTGATTGGTGTAATGGAAGGGGATTATAAGTCTCATGGCAGTATGTTCCAGCCACCAGGCAGTGTGGGTGTGTGTGGAGATTCCTGCTAATAAGAGACATTGTCCATCCTTATTATTGCTCCAGTCTTGAGACAGGGAAGAGCCGTTGCTGTCAGCCTACAGGCAGGAGACTGAGAGACCTGCAACTAAGACAAGAACTTGAAGTTTTCCAAAGTCTCACAGTTTGGATCATGCATCCACACAGGTAGATAACCATGGGACTTACTAATTCAGCCCCCATATAATAGGAGAGACATGAACACAGATATGAAATTGCAGATATTAGGCACCATTGTCCCTGACCTTTGGCCTGCACAGGGTCATGTCAGCCAAACAGTGGTTGAGCACTGATGCTCTTTTCAAATAGAGCCACTGGAGTGCAGGCAGAATCTTAACAAAAAACAGGGGATTTGTGGTAGAATGGACATGTCAGTATATACTGTATGTTATTTTAGCCTTTTTATGTGTTAAAAAAAGTTGCTGGAATACTCCTTTAATGTGACCAAATGATTCATCCAATATATTCTAAGTAGGGTTTAATGAATACATTTGTCACTGATCTTTTTTTTTTACAAATCCCACCAGAAAATCCCAAATATTTCAAATGAATTGATGGAAATGGCGGCTGGCTATCTAGTGAATCACTGACCTACTTAAGAGCTTGAGAGTAACCTGAATAGCATGATCTAAACCAGTCACTCAACTGTTGTTAGGAAATTGCTTGTTGCGCAATTCCCTGTGGCAACTGCTGAAACCTGGGAGGAACGGAATGACAGAGATAGTGATTCCTAAACTCAATCTAGCCCCTCTCCCTACCTACTTGCATCAACTACCTTAGGTAGTAGAGGACAACTTGGCAACAGTCCTTTCAGTGGCTAAATTTTACACAGAACAGGACAAGACAACACAACACAGAATAGGAGTCAGTAAATACAAAACAAGAGCAAGGAAAAAACGCTTAACATCGTCAAAGACACAATAGCCAGCAAACACGTGTGGGATAATGACTTGTTTATAGGTAATCCAGAACCCGCCCCCAGCATGATTGGTAGATCAGCTGTCAATCACAAACCAACAAAAGTAACTCTAACCATGCCAACAGAAAATGACCAGAGTGTGGGGCAGGTAATCATGAGCAAACACGCCTCCTGCGCCATACAATGTGGCCAGTGTATGGCGCAGGAGTTCAAACGGGTGAGGTCGTAACAACTGTAAGTTTTAAACCTCAGCCTACAACTGTCATTGGCTGGTTTAGATGATGTGGTTTAGATTACTCTCTGTCACTGAAATTAAAGAAAACACTTTTCAGAGCAATTGGGGCACTTTTGCTTTGGAACAAATGTATTTATACTGAATTAAATCTAGTGGCTAATTCTAACAAATAGGGTGTCTCAAGTGCTGGAGGCCCATGACAATGCACTAATAACACATTTTTATGAAATTTGGTCAAAATATATTACACAATGAAAATAAGGAACCCCTCATAACATGTTAGACACGCACACCAAAGTTCTTTTATGTTGTGAAATGGTGATTTAGAATCCTATGTAAAAGAGAAACTGAATTTGTTCCCCACAACAACAAATCACAGCAAAACTTTCTCTTCTACACAGGTTTCACCTGTTTCCCACCAGTTTTATAATCAATAGGAGCCTGTGCTGACCCTGTCCCACTATACTGTAGAAGAGCGTATATTGATTGCATGTACCTATTGGAGAACATTAATCATCCATTAAGTCTTGTCAAATTGAATTTGTGAACAAATGTAAAGTTAAAAAGCCACCAAAGTAGTGTATTCAAAAACTGTTACGGAAAGGCCAAACTTGGTAAAAATAATGGTGCAGAATATTACAGACAGATTGTTGACTATTCCAAGAAAGTCTTAAGGCACAATGTGCCTCTTTGGCATTTGCTTTTGGGTGTCTCCATCTGTTGAGCCAAAGTGAGCTTGACTTCATGTATAAGTGACAGCAGTGCATGAATTCAAAGTTCCGATAGAAACAAAGGCCTTGTACTGCTGTTGGTTTAAAGCCTTTGTCATCAACAATCGGAATATTCTTGTTGTCGCATAATTTACAGATGAGGAATGGTTTCACTTGTCTCACAATTGTAGGCATCTGAAAATCTTTGGGAATTCCACAAGACCCCACTTAATCTTGAAATAACGGTGTCTAGAGCGCAGTATCATCGTGACACATAACTGGCCCTAGCTATTTGACCAGTGCAATGTATCAATTGGATGATAAGAAATTAGTACTGGCTACTTCCAACAGGATGGAGCAACTTGTCACACCTCCAATGATACCATATATGAGGTCTGAGTAGTTTTGGGAATCAAATAATTTCTAAGGGACTATGGCCATTATGTTTTGCTGATTTGACCCCACTGGACTTTTTCTTCTGCGTGACCCTGAAGAGGAAAGTTTTCTGTAATAAGTCACAAACTATCTAGAAACTTAGAAGGAACGTCTCACAACATATTGCCCCACATGCTTACCAGAATGTTCATAAATATAGAGTATTGGGTTCATGCATCCTTAACTGTAGACAGATGACACTTCTACGGTAGCACATGGATTGAGAAGTTTTTGATTCTCAATGAGTAACGTAATTTTTATCAAAGTTCCAAAGTTCATTAGTCTTGGAGTTATAACTGATTTTCCCAGGCCACCAGCAAGTGGGACATTGTATACAGTATACCGTATATTTCAGATAATTCATTGTACATGACAAGACAGAATTCAGACATTGCATTGTACAGTATATGACAAGATAAGGATCACTTCATCTTGACGTAAACAACTACATCTTTACCTCCCAAAATGACAAATGTTTATAAATTTTGCATGTGACCTTTGTTAGCATCAAAGTAAAGCTATAATTCATGACATATTTAACAATTGACATTGTCCCTTGTTCTGTAAGAATTTACAAGCCCAGAGTCCACTAAAAAGTCAGCTCTAGTATGTTGTTTGAAATGTATGAGCTCTAAAGTTTTTTCAGTATTAGAGTTCAATATTAGGATTAGAATAAGAGCTGAAAGAATGTATGTGAAAGTGAAGCCAATGAATTATTGTAGATCATTCTACCCAATCTAAGGTTAAACTCTGCAATAAGACAGAATTAGATAATGTGTCCAATAAAGCCGCCTGAGGTACAATCGTGTAAATGTGTAATTGGTTTATTGATTGCACTAACGAGATAATTGCTTCATTGGAGACATTCCCTTCTGGAAGATAGCATTGGTTCACTATTTATTGTTCATTCTCACCCACTGGATTATTAATGTAATTAAAGTTCTTCATCCCATACATCCCTTCACAAACTATCACAGACTAGGACTCCATATAAATTATATGTCATTAGAAACTTTTAAAGGAGAAAAATCACGGCCGCAAAATAGCGCCGCGTATACGGTCCTGGCTCCCATTGAAATCAATGGGAGCATATACGGGCCGCAAAAGCTCCCGCGGCATCTACTTGCCACATTATGTGCCAAAAGACATTGTGTGAACCCAGCCTAACGGTGTATAACATGAGCAGTGTTAGAGGACGCAAGAGGTCCTCTATAAGAGGTCTTCATTTGGAGACCAACAGTGCACACAGAGTAGTCTAAAACACTCCCAACTCCTCATGGTAAACCAGCTAGTTCTCTTGAAGGGGTTGTCCAGAGAGTATTTATTCACAAAGCACAGTGTGCAACGTCTAAGAAGATGATTGCTATTTTAAAGGAAATTTGTGGAGAACTGGGAATTTGCGGAACTGCGCCAGAGAGACGAAAAAGGAGGGCACTGGGTATTGGATTTATGCATTATGCATTTAATGTGAAATTTATATCGGGACCCAGTGGATTACATTAAGTTTTTATGACCCTCTTCAATAAGAGATATGTGTATATTTATTCAACTAGGGAGATTTAAGTGTCAAAAGTGCAATCTTATTGGTTAGAAATTAAACTTTCAAAATGTATGCAAATGAGCTGCTCAGTGCACTTGACAAGTGGCTGTTGGGACACCCATTTATGTAAGAAGGAGGTCCTGGTTTGCATACACATTAAAACGGAGGCTCCAAGTCGCGAAAATGCAGTTTTATTTGTTGCAGATTTTGCTGCATTTTTTTGTATTCAAAGCCAGTAGTAGATTGAGCAGAAGATAAAGTATAAGGACTTCCTATATATTTTCCATTACTTTTGAAGATATTGTCTTTGGCTCAAAAAACCACAGTAAAATCTGAAACAAGAAAAGCTGTGTTTCTATAATGTGGAGCACCAGCGTAAAAGTAGATTTTTTTCAACAACAGGATTAATACACTTTTTCTTAATGCATATTGTGAGCCCCATGTAGGGCTCACAGTGTGCATGGATTTCCTCCCACACTCCAAAGACATATTGATAGGGAAAAATGTAAACACAGGGAGAACATACAAACTCCTTGCAGATCTTGTCCTTGGCAGGATTCAAACTCAGGACTCCAGCGCTACAAGGATGCAGTGCTAACCACTGAGCCACCATGACGCTCCTTGGACAATACACATTGACACACACACACAAAATATATATATATATATATATATATATATATATATATATATATATATACAGTGCCTACAAGTAGTATTCAACCCCCTGCAGATTTAGCAGGTTTGATAAGATGCAAATAAGTTAGAGCCTTCAAACTTCAAACAAGAGCAGGATTTATTAACAGATGCATAAATCTTACAAACCAAAAAGTTATGTTGCTCAGTTAAATTTTAATAAATTTTAAACATAAAAGTGTGGGTCAATTATTATTCAACCCCTAGGTTTAATATTTTGTGGAATAACTCTTGTTTGCAATTACAGCTAATAATCGTCTTTTATAAGACCTGATCAGGCCGGCACAGGTCTCTGGAGTTATCTTGGCCCACTCCTCCATGCAGATCTTCTCCAAGTTATCTAGGTTCTTTGGGTGTCTCATGTGGACTTTAATCTTGAGCTCCTTCCACAAGTTTTCAATTGGGTTAAGGTCAGGAGACTGACTAGGCCACTGCAACACTTTGATTTTTTCCCTCTTGAACCAGGCCTTGGTTTTCTTGGCTGTGTGCTTTGGGTCGTTGTCTTGTTGGAAGATGAAATGACGACCCATCTTAAGATCCTTGATGGAGGAGCGGAGGTTCTTGGCCAAAATCTCCAGGTAGGCCATGCTATCCATCTTCCCATGGATGTGGACCAGATGGCCAGGCCCCTTGGCTGAGAAGCAGCCCCACAGCATGATGCTGCCACCACCATGCTTGACTGTAGGGATGGTATTCTTGGGGTCATATGCAGTGCCATCCAGTCTCCAAACGTCACGTGTGTGGTTGGCACCAAAGATCTCGATCTTGGTCTCATCAGACCAGAGAACCTTGAACCAGTCTGTCTCAGAGTCCTCCAAGTGATCATGAGCAAACTGTAGACGAGCCTTGACATGACGCTTTGAAAGTAAAGGTACCTTACGGGCTCGTCTGGAACGGAGACCATTGCGGTAGAGTACGTTACTTATAGTATTGACTGAAACCAATGTCCCCACTGCCATGAGATCTTCCCGGAGCTCCTTCCTTGTTGTCCTTGGGTTAGCCTTGACTCTTCGGACAAGCCTGGCCTTAGCACGGGAGGAAACTTTCAAAGGCTGTCCAGGCCGTGGAAGGCTAACAGTAGTTCCATAAGCCTTCCACTTCTGTATGATGCTCCCAACAGTGGAGACAGGTAGGCCCAACTCCTTGGAAAGGGTTTTGTACCCCTTGACAGCCTTGTGACCCTCCACGATCTTGTCTCTGATGGCCTTGGAATGCTCCTTTGTCTTTCCCATGTTGACCATGTATGAGTGCTGTTCACAAGTTTGGGGAGAGTCTTAAATAGTCAGAAACGGCTGGAAAAAGAGATAATTAATCCAAACATGTGAAGCTCATTGTTCTTTGTGCCTGAACTACTTCTTAATACTTTAGGGGAACCAAACAGAATTCTGGTGGTTTGAGGGGTTGAATAATAAATGACCCTCTGAATAAACTTTTCACAATTTTAAAAAAAAATAAACAAAGAAATAACATTCTTTTTTGCTGCAGTGCATTTCACACTTCCAGGCTGATCTACAGTCCAAATGTCACAATGCCAAGTTAATTCAGAATGTGTAAACCTGCTAAATCTGCAGGAGGTTGAATACTACTTGTAGGCACTGTATATATATATATATATATATATATATATATATATATATTCCACTAACTGCCCCTACAACAAAATATCAGTGTTAAAGAAGTGAACACGGAGACAATATAAATATATATATATGTGCATATATATATATATATAGAGAGAGAGAGAGAGAGAGAGAGAGAGAGAGAGAGAGAGAGAGAGAGATTATCTAAAATATAATTATTATATAAAAAAAAAACTAATCAAAGTTGTGATTCAGCCGATGGTTCCATTTCTGTAGCAGAAAATGTAAGAGATACACATTAGAAGAGAAAACTGACAAAACTCATCATGATTCTCATGTGTACCTTTATAATCTGGTCGCCGTGTGCTGCCAGAAGAATTGTTCTGACCTCTAACCTACAAGCAATTTTTATATTTAGATCCTCGCAGCATTATATTAGCTGTACTGTCTAGTTTGAGCTATGATCCTGTATGTCTCTGACAGCTATAGACCACTAACCTCATTGCTTTATTGAGCTGACTCTTTTTCCATGTCAGTCATAAGTAATTAGCTTTTTCCTACACTAAATTAGTCTGTGTTATCATACCAGCATATTGGCTCTGGCTTCCGCATAAACACACTATGCTATAAAGTATAATCATTTTCAAGCTGGTCTCTATGTATTGGCAGGACATTTTATTCATAAAGTATGGCTTGTTATACTTCTGTGCTAGATATAGATCAATGACATGTGGAATAGCTGTATAGCCTGTCCTTCCGATTTCTGTAACTAAAGAAGTAATGAAGCCTAAGTGTTTATCTACCATGTGAAAAAGTAATTTGTTTTCTTTCTAGAAAGAGCACCACCTTTTTCTTCAGGCTTTGTCTGGTATTGCAACTCAGCTCCATTCGTATAAACAGAGATAATTTGAATTGTTTATAATTTTTATAATTATATTCTTATTATTATTCATTTATAGAAAATATTTACTCTATGGTAAACTATGACTCTAATGGCAACTCAAAGCAACTCACATATGAATTATTTTATAAAACAGGGCATATTTACTTACCTGTTTAACTGTCTCAAGATTATTTTTATTAGATAAAGATATAAAAAATCTTGTGTTATTTGCAAAGCAAAATTGTGCATTTATTTTTACAAAGTTGGAATCCTGACATATCTTGAAACAGTCGAACAGCAAAGGAATGAAACTTCTGTAACTTCTGCCCTAGGACCACTCCAAAATCTGACAGAAACACCACTTTTGTGTGAGGTTGGTATAAAACTTGCCCCATTTTTGGATAAAGTTTATCTGGCACAAGTTCAATTTGCCAGAATCATTTTTGAAACCTTCGAACAAATCCTGCAAATTCTGGATAGTAGGCAAGCAATCCAGGATTTAGAATTTCTCATCCTTTGTCCTATGCTAGCAATCCAGCGCTCTGAGTGTAGTACTTTAGTGAGATATGAATATATCAAAGTAGGTAAACTGTTGGGGTTGTGTGACTCACAACACCCTAAGTAGCATATAGGTGAGGACGGCAGCGATTCAACTCGTTACACCCAAAGGGAGGAGACAATGGAAAGGAGTAGAGTGGACTTAGGTCCACGACAGGGACTCCGCGCTCACTGAGAAATTAAAAAGTATATTTTGCACTTGAAAAAGGGCTTTTGAAAAGCCCGAAATGCGTCATGCTACACTGCCTTTGTATCCATTGTAATGAAAGAGTCGTTTACCTGGATTTGTCGACCTATCCTGTTTATTGGCTGACAGTGAGCGCGATGTCCCTGCTGTGGACCTAGGTCCACTCGGCTCCTTTTTTAGTGGTGACAGTCTGTGACTTGATCAGTTTCCTATGGATACAACCATGAAAACAGGAACTTTCCATGGTTTGACATCCAGCTATGATTTCCATATTGTAGCTGAATTTTCTTCTTGTTCATGTAGGTGTTATGTGTCTAAGTAACATCGACTTGAATGCATGGACCCAAGTTTTCATAGTAGAACATTGTCCAGATCATCAGATTGCCTCGGTCTGATCATCAAACCAGGTTATCTCCATGGTCCAGTTATGATGCTTATGTGCCCACTGTAGGCACAAGGGGCAACATAGGCAATATGCAGCAATGTAACATGATGCTAAACTGTAGGAATTGACAAGACAAGAAAAACTTTGTTCAACATGTACATCCATGTACACTATGTGTCCTTGATCCTGTTGCTGGTACAGCAGTTTTCTCTTCTTGGCCACTTTTAGTAGGTACTACACTACATACTAGTAGTACCTTAGAAGACCTGCTGATCTGAACCAGTTATCTAGTCATCACAATTTGCCTTTAGTCAGGTTTCCCAGTTCGTTGCACTCGCTAATTTTTCCTGCTTCCGACACATCAACTTCAAGAGCTGCCTAATATACCTCAGTCATTGACCAAGGCTGTTGTAATGAGATAATCAATGTTATTCAGTTCACCAGGTTTTATTGTTATGGATGGCCGTTTATTGTGTAATTGTAACAGTATACACAGTATACCATGAAAGCACTACTGAAGATTGCCTATAAGGTATTGGATAGACCTTAAAAGGTTAAACAAAGAATTATATTACTGTAAAATAAATTAGCCAGAGTATATCAAAACATATCTAATTTGCTTTGGGCTCCTTTACTGATAGTAGATATCAGGTAATAGCCTGGATGAATGAAGCAAAATGTCACTTCATTAAAATAAAGCATACATATACATAGCGGAGGGGTAAAAGTGCCTCTTTGTGAGACATTTAAAAGTTTCTAGGAGTTTTTCTACTTATAAAATAAGATGTGTATGAATAAATATCAGTCCTAAGATCATTCTGCTTTAAAATAAATGAAAATAGCCAATATGGAAAAGTGAAGTCTAAAACAAATAAAATAGATCCTTTCAGGCAACCAGTAAAATGAAATGTCTTCCCAGAATGTGTATATCATTAACATAGAGCAAATGCACACAAAAAATATCCTGCCAAAATAGTACTTTAAAAAAAAAAACCTATACAAATTGCCTTTAAGGCATAGACAGTGGTTTTCCTCTAATCTAAAAGAATATATAAAATATAACGTATAAGCCAAGAGAATCATTTTATGTAGCTTTTCTCTTAACCACGTTTTTCATTTCAAACACCGCATATCATCTACTGAAATTGTAAATCCAGTATATGCAGCAAAATATCAGGTTAAAGGGGTATCCCAGCCAAGGACATTTATGACATATTTAGTCAATATACCAGTAAGAAAAAAGATAATAATACATGCTTGTCCCCCCCAAAGATTTATTGTTAAGAGCCAGAATTCAATTTTTTGCCTGTGCTTCCTGCTAGAAAAAATCTGGTGGTTGAGCATGTTTATTGCCGTAGACTGAAGAGATAAGTAACTGTCATATACCTCTGGCAAGTCTTATCCCCTCGTAGAACAAAGAACGCTGAAATTTAACATGTAGGATCTTGTTCCATGAAAATAAAATTATCTATCTATCTATCTATCTATCTATCTATCTATCTATCTATCTATCTATTATCTAATGTTGAGCACAAGTCCATGTATTATATGACACTGCCACTTAGAAGAAGACCTCATCAAATATTTTTCCAGTTGCCTACACCAACTCTGATTTAGCCCTGACTTTGCAAATTTGGGAAGATTTACTAAGCAAATTGTGCCAAAATGTTGGCATAATTTATGCAAAAAACTGCCTAACACATCCTGCACCACATTTATCAAGTGTTTTAGGCACTTCTTTACACACATTTCTGACTTACATAAAAAAGGTATAGCTTTACAAGAAAGGGCCATGGCTATTAAATAGTGGGCATGGTCTAATGTGCTAAATAGAGATGAGCGAGTAGTATTCGATCGAGTAGGTATTCGATTGAATACTACGCTATTCTAAATACTCGTACTCGATCGAGTACCACTTGCTATTCGAATGGAAAAGTTTGATGCAGAACCAGCATTGATTGTCCGAATGCTATACAGTCGGCCAATCAGCGCTGGTTCTTCTCCTACCTTTAGAAGTCTTCTCCGTGCAGCTTCCTCGCGGCATCTTCCGGCTCTGAATTCACTCTGCCAGGCATCGGGCCTGGGCAGAGCCGACTGCGCATGCCCGCTTGTAGTGCGGACATGCGCAGTCGGTTCTGCCCAGGCCCGATGCCTGGCAGAGTGAATTCAAAGCCGGAAGATGCCGCGGGGACACTGCACGGAGAAGACTGCTCGGAGGATCCAGCCCGACCCTCACTCGTGGACTTGGTAAGTATAATTTGATCGAACGTTGCCTACCCCTGAAATGAGCATTTTCCCCCCATAGACTATAATAGCGTTCAATATTTGATTCAAGTAGTCGAATATTGAGGGGCTATTCACTCTATTCGCTCATCTCTAGTGCTAAACAATAAAAGTAAGGGTGTGACTGGCACCCTGGTGAACCTACAGGGAAGGGTCCCAACCCAGAATATATATGAGAATAAAGGATCCTAGTAGGCAGCCTACTAGGATCCTTTATTCTCATAGTGCTAAACAATGTGACAACATTTTGGCACATATTTTTTTCAGAATCTAATAAGTGGTGTACTATATAACTAGACTAGACAATTTAAACATACATCAAATTTATCAAACATGATTAGGAACTTTCCTATGAAGTTTTGGCTGTCTAGTCTAAGTTTGTACTTTAAGGGTCTGTTCACATGAAGTTTTTTGCAGGCAGATTTTGTCATGGAATCCGCCTCAAAATTCACCTGCAAATAAGCCTCCCATTAATCTCAATGGGAGCTACTCACAGTTTTTTCCGTTAGCAATTTTTTTCAGCTAGTGAAAAAAAAAAAAGCAACATGCCCTATCTTCAGGCGGATTCTACGGCTGAGTCAGCCGCAGCGTCCATGGATCAAGACTATTTCCGGGTAAGGCCCATTCATCCGGGCCTAATCAGGAATAGGATTCTGCGATGGGATGCTGATGCACTGCAAGGTTTCCATCATGTGAACTAACCTTAAAAGTAGTAAATCTGCCACAATGTATCAAATGTTTTGAAACCAGAATTCAGAAATTAGAATAAAAATATATTAGGGTAATTTATTAAGACTGGTATTCTGTGTGCCAATGTTAATGAGCTCCCTGGCTGGCATGAGATTAGACTCTGATCTCTTGGTAATTCAGACGACTTCCATGGGTAAAACTGAAATGCACACCACTCAAGAACTGGCATAGATTTCTGGCTATAGAAAATTCCTGAGATCAAGTTATACTTGTTCCATATGTAGTGTTGTAGTGAGGATGCATGTCTTCTGGAATAACTCCACTATGAGATGGTTACTCTTGTAGATCAGAATACTTTATTCCATGCTTCCATCATGGCTCTCTGTCTCACAACTCCTCCCCCTAAGCTCAGCTCCTCCTCCATTACTACCTCACTGTTGCTAGGCAGACAAAGCAGAATAAGTAAGCAGAACAGAACATATAGAACATACTTATAACAACAACACACCATACAGCTGACATTCAAGTAAGAATCAATGTGGAACATGTTTGGTGCAAGAAGGGGCCATGCACCAAAGATGCGCCACACTGGCAAAATGTTACACCATAATAATGGAAATGTGAAAAAAGTTAATTCCTTCTTTTTTAATCTATTAATGGCTCTTGTGCTGTGGTAAATACATGTTTTTTTTTTAATTTAAAAAAAAAAAAAAAAGCAAGAATAAGAGCATTTAGAACTTTGAATGACAATATAAATCTCCTTTACTTTCATTGTACCATGCAGTATGTTAAAGTAGAGTCGGAAAGTTTTGCTGCAGAGAGATTAAGTAAATAAAACATACAAGCAATTTGTTAAAGCTAAATGTAATTGTATCAAGTTCATTGTTAATGGTATCAGGAGCCTTAATTATTTTCCACATTGATCAGACTTGCTGTATCTTAATGAAGACATTACCATTTACAGTCATTTATACTACTAGAAAAATTCTGCATTACAATAAGATCTGGTTATAAAAGATTTGTTTTTTCCTATTACACAGTGTTAATGTCTCATGCTGCAAAAACTCACATCTGTTATTGAGGAAGTCAGAATGAAAAATTAGTTGTTCATTGCATAATGATTTGAGAGATCAGAAACTGTCTAATATCCTTATATCTTTTTAATACCTATTAACATATGCTGCAGAGATTGCCATCACTCACATCAGTCACTGTCCAATGAGGCTCACAATCAAATGTTCCTATCTCCAGCACAGCTGAATAGCCAATATGTTTTATACATTTGGGATGAAGGCAGAATACCCAGAAGAAGCATATGCAAACATAGGGAAGTACACACAAGCTCCAGGCACATGTTGCCCATATATCTGAACCTAGAACACCAGTTCTACAAGACAACAGTGTTAACTACTGAACCACTATAGTTTCTAACCTAATTTGGATTTGTCTACTTTTTACATATATATATATATATATATATATATATATATATATATATATATATATATATATATAAGGTTTTCCATCCAGTCTGATCGAGCTCCAGGTATATGTGAGCCATTTGACTACAGCGCCTCAGTGGCCTCCCGACACAACTCACAAGGCAGCGGGGTTTTCTTTTTAAAAACTGTTGCATTTGTAGACCTGTGGGAATGGCTGAAGGTCTTGTGTAACTTTTAACTTTTGCATCTGTAGCTAAAATTTACATTACCCCATACTTAATGGTCCCTTATGTTCCCACACAGTATATAGGAAACTGTATTATTCCCTATACAATGTAATGCCCCCCTTATGCCACACACAGTGTTATGGTCACCTTATGGCTCCACACAGTATAACCCCTATACCATCGTGAACCTTTTACCTCCAAAGAGTATTTATGTTCTCAAACAGTATTATGGCCTCCTTATGCCTCCATACATGATCAAGCCCCCTTAACACCCATAGTGTAATATTGTCCATACATAACAATGGACCCTTATGCCCCCATACAGTAAAAAGCAAGCCTTATATCCAATATAATAGGAGCATGTGGCTCTTGGGCTGACTCCTTAGCAACTTGCATAAGCAGATACTGGTGTGCAGCAGAGGCATTAGGGTTTATTCAAGCATGGCAGGCTTAGGTAGACATTTCTGTGACTGAAAATCAGATCCTTTTATCTGAATAGGCTGGTTGTATCTTCACTCTCCCTGCCATCAGCTTCTTTAAATGCAATCATGAGGGCCAATAGGGTGTTATGGCAGCCGGGGCCTAACAAAGGCCTCTATGTCTGCCATATTGGCCCATCTAAGAGACCTTGCCAAAGGCAGGGCCTAATAAGTTGCTTAGCAACCCCTGTCACAGTGATCTAGTACACTGCATTACATATTTATTGTAGTGTATTATATCACTGCTCGGGTCCCTTAGTCATAAAGTGCCCTAGAGGGACTTGAAAAAATGTAAAAAAAAATTAATAAATAAAATGTTTGAAAATGCAGTTAAAAAAGTAAACAAAAAAACAACACAAAACACAATTTTTGTCATCCAAAACCATTAACCATTAAAACATATACATATTTGGCATCTCTGTATCTGTTATAACCCAGGATATTAAACAACCATATTATTTAACCTGTAGGTAAGACATCCTAAAAAATATTGCATATATTCCCTATATTTCACAATCCGGTTTTAAATAAATACATTTTAAAAATATGATGCATTCCTTTAAGCAGGGTGGCTAGTCTACACTTGGAGTTTCTTAAAGGGTTTTCACTAGAGATGAGCGAGTACTGTTCGGATCCGAACAGCACGCTCCATAGAAATGAATGGATGCACCTGGTACTTCCGCTTTGACGTCGGCCGGCCGCTTAACCCCCCGCGTGCCGGCTACGTCCATTCATTTCTATGCGAGCGTGTTGTTCGGATCGGCTGATCCGAACAGTACTCGCTCATCTCTAGTTTTCACAGGATTACATCTTTCTTCCCAAAACAGCACCACATATATCCAAGGGTGCGGGTGGTATTCATTGAAGAGAATGAGGCTGAGTTACAATATCACATATACCATAACTAGAGATGGACGAACTGATTAATCATACACTAGACTAAACCCAAATATTCCAAATTGTTTCAGTTTCTAATGAAACCAAATAAATGCTATGTCTCGGCCAAATTAAAATGACCACCGCCACATGTATTGCACGGGAAAAATACTGAGGAGACGTATCTTTGTATCTTGTGATTGTCTATGAAGTTCTGGCATCACCTGACATCAGATAACAGTCTCTCAGCCAATAGTAAGTGGTAGGTGTACACCTTACAGTGCTGATTACATACTATACAAGGTTCTGTGGGCCTGAACATGAGGCATTTCAGTGATGGTGGATGTAGAGAGGGATGTGTCATTCATCTCACTGCATGATACAGAGAACTGAGCTCTGAAAAGCTTTCAAATTGGAATAGAGCTTGAGAATTTTAGGAGTAGGAGAGACTTACAGGAAGGTTAGAGATAGAAATCATATATAGGAGTGAGGGAGAATATCTGTGCTGTGTGAGCCTAAGGGAGCATTCACACGGCGTAACGTCCCGCGAGATTTGGCACGTGTACGCCGCGTGACCCTTTGCGTGCCGTACACGCTCCCATTCATTTCAATGGGAGCGGGGAGCGTATGCGCCGCGCTAGTTTGCGGCTGTGCATTTATTCACGGCCGCAAACTAGCGCGGCGCATTCGCTCCCCGCTCCCATTGAAATGAATGGGAGCGTGTACGGCACGCAAAGGGTCACGCGGCGTACACGTGCCAAATCTCGCGGGACGTTACGCCGTGTGAATGCTCCCTAACTGAAACAGTAATACAGACAAAGGAGAGTTAAACTTTCCATTGTCAATAATCTCATTTGCTCTATGTGTTAACATAGTTTATACTGACAGTCAGTGCTGTTAGGGAAAACTCTTTTGTTAAGGATTTTTTGGGCAATAGTTAAAAAAAAAATATCTGCAGGTGCAGTTGATTTACTGCAGGGCTGAAGATTTACTGCAGGGGCTTTCTGGATTGTCAACCATGTTTCCATCTCCTTCACTGATACAGATTCCTGTTAGTCATGTGGCATCTGCTGAGAAATCTATTTCTCCCTGTTAGAAAAGACTTTCTCCTCTTTTTGATGAGCTGGATAAGAACAGTCAACACTGCTTGCAAGTAGAGGAGGAAGACTTGTTGTTTCGGTAGAGGAACTAGTGGAAAATCTGGAGATGGACATTATGAGGGTGTAGAGGAATCCCATGGCCCAGATGTGTCAGCAAAGAGAAGGGAAGACGATAGGACCTGGAAACTGGGTCAAGGTGACAAAGTGACATCAGATGAAGAGGATAGTGGTAGTGGTTATAGTAACAATTCCAGCCATAGCACAGGCCCAGCATCCAAAAACAACCGCAACTGCTCGTAGTTATCTTTCATATGGGAATTTTTTTCTACATTGCCTAACAATAAATCCAGGGCAATGTGTAAGATCTGAACCATGGTCAAGCACCTGTCACTAAGAAAAGGCTAATTCTTGGAGCATTTTAAATGTTAAAATGTGCAAAAGCGAGTGGCAGTGTGGTGTATTGTTAAACTCAGAGTTTGTATTGACTACTTACCATCCTTTTTTTCCATAGACATACATGTCAATTTCACTTTAACATAACTTTGGCTGTGTCTGCCTTAGAGAGCTAGAGATTGGAAAGACTTTGTTGTACCAAACTTGTTTGAACTGAAGCTAATCTGTGACTCAATCCATCCGACACCGAAACAAAATTAATCTTGACAGGTTTGCTCATCTCTAACTCTTACCTCTAGTTATGCAAAAAACAGCCACATTTTTCTAATCTTGGACAACCCCTTTAATTAGATTTCTTCTTTTCACTTTATATAATGGTCATATTTCAGTCATATGGAAATGAAATAGACCAAACTCATATGGAAAACACAGAAGGCATGAGAAGGCATAGAAGATAATACATTTTTCACTATCCAAATTTTATCTTTCGATTTGGTAAGACATTCGTGTGCATTGCACTGTGTGAGCTCTATTCTCTCCTCTACACACCTGTCAGAACAGATAACTTATGAGGATAACACAAAGGTACAACATTTTTACTCTCACCTCCTATGTGACAAGCTTTGAGACGATGCTGGTATGTAGGCGAGCAGCATCCCTTCATAGATGTCAATGTGCTCCTATGTGTGAGCATCACTTTTTTTTTTATATTGCGTGTCAAAAAGATCAGCAAGGCAACTGCACATAATGTACAATGTAATCTCTATAATTAACCCCTTAAGGACCAGGCCATTTTTTGGTTTCGCATTTTCGTTTTTCCCTCCTCACATTTCAAGAGCCATAACTTTTTCATTTTTCAGTTCACAGAGTCACATGATGGCTTATTGTTTGCGGGACAAATTGTACTTTGTAATGGCATCATTCAATATGCTGTGCAATGTACTGGGAAGCTGGAAAAAAATTCAGAATGAGGTGCAATTGGAGAAAAAATGCATTTGCGCCATTTTCTTATGGGTTTAATTTTTACTGCGTTCACTGTTTGGTACAAATGACATGTTACCTGTGTTCTACGTGTCAGTACGAACGCGGTGATACCAAATTTATATAGTATTTGAAATGTTTTGATACTTTTAAAAAAATGATAAACTTTGCAAAATAGAAAAAAATTTTTGTGTCATCATGTTCTAACACCTGTAACTTTTTCATATTTCCATGTATGGAGCTGGTTGTGGTGTATTTTTATGCGGGACAAGATGACGTTTCTATTGATACCATTTGGGGAAAGATCTGATGGTTTGATCACTTTTTATTCAATTTTTTATAGGAGGCAAAGTGTTGAAAAAAACGCTTTTTGGCTGTTTTTATTTTTTTTGCCGCTACGCCGTTCGCAGTACGGGATAAATGTTTTAATATTCTAATAGTTCAGGCATTTTGGAGCGCGGGGATACCTAATATGTTTATGTTTAATGTTCTTTAATTACTTTTATAGCTGATCTAGGGAAAGGGGGGTGATTTGAACTTTTATATTTTTTTTATTTTTTTAATACTTTTAAAAACTTTTTTTTTTTCTTCTGTTACATTTATGATCAGACCCCTTAGGTACCTTGAAACCTAGGGGTTCTGATCGCTCATACTATTCACTGCAATACTACAGTATTGCAGTGAATAGGAAAATCGCAGCACTTCTATTAGACGATGCCTCTGGCATCGTCTAATAGATCTTGTGCAGAGACAAGCCTGGAAGCCTTCAATAGGCTTCCGGCTGTCATAGCAACCGATCACCGCCCTCATGTGACGTTCAGGAGGGTGGCGATCGGGGAAACATGGCGGCGCCCATGCCGCCTGCGCTGTTTACACGCTGCGGTCGCGTTTGACCGCAGTGTGTAAAGGGTTAACAGCAGCGATCGGCTCAGGCACCGACCGCTGCTGTTATTGGCAGGTCCTGGCTGTATTATACAGCCGGCATCTGCCGTGTATGAAGCGAGCTCAGCGTGTGAGCTCGCTCCATACATCCCCATGCGACCCATGACGTACAGTTACGTCAAGGGTCGCTAAGGGGTTAAAGTAACTGGACCCTCTAATGATTGCAATGAAGTTAGCAATAACACTACTGTATATGACTGAGCTGTAATAATATATTGTCTATATCTTGTTGATGACCATTGACAAGAAGAAATAAATACATAAACACCGATCAAACTGAGACTTTAACTGGCCATATGAAGACATAAATTAGATGGTATCTTCACAGGCCAGCTTATTGAGCATGAACTATGGATAATGCTTTGAGACATGTCAGTATCTGAAACATGTTATCGCAGGGGCATCTTAGATACGGAGCCTCTAGCTGAGGATCTTATTGCACAGCATAAAACTTTGCTTCTTATAACTAAGTGCCATTAAACAACTCTGCCAGAGGTCGGACAGCATCCTGGATCGTAACATTTTATTACTTTTTCTGGAAATCTTATCCTCTTTATTGCACTGTTACCACGATCCATCAAATTTCATATTCTGTTCATATGGCATTTCATTAAAATAAAACAGAAAGAAAAATCTTTAACATCCATTATGTTGACAACTACTGACATTTTGGTTAAATACATTTAATCTCCTTAGAGAGGAATTATATAAAATAAAGTCAACCTTAAAAGCTTTGAGCCTACAAGCAGTTTGAGTATAGAGCAAAATAGTAAACTAAAAATATAAGAAAGAAGTAAACATTTTTTAAGGATAAGCTGGGACAAGCTCAGATCTGTGATATGGTACCCGTATAATTCCACAATGTTCCTTTATATACCTTCAATTTACTAGGTTTCACAGTGCTATATTATAAAGTTTTGTATGAGAGTGTCATAAAAGCAGCATAAATCCAAGGGACTTCATCTGTCGTGGTACTCAAGCAGCTCTGGCATGACTATGATACTAGCTAAATTATACAATTCAAGTAAAATACAGTAAATATATTTGTAAATATATCTCAGGTCTATATAACTCAATTTAAAAAATATTAAACATTTACCGTCGCTATGCTTCATCAGCTATACGGTGACTACACTAATGAGATACAGTCTTAAAAATAGATTCCTTTGTAAACAGTACAAAAAGCCCCAAATGTGTAAGGTTATCTCATACAGTGTCATTCAGTAAAGTCACCTTTTTATCACATCTGTTTTTCTTAAGGAACTGTCAAAGTCCAAGCTAAAGCGCTCGGCTAATTATGCTGCAAGTAGTTCACATTTTGACAGTTAATACTTGTGCTGCTTTGAAACTTCTCTCGAGTGCCATGGAATTTGATAACTTGTTCCTTGGTTTGTTCAACCACCAGTAAAGTTTCATGTCTACTGTGTTCCTTGTCACAGCAAAAGTCTAGTACAAGGATGTTACATTTCTCTGGTAGTATCATACCGAACATGCAATTCAAGAGGATAATTATTTGTAAGGTTGACATTCTGCCACCTGGCCTCATCTACATTGCTGAAAACCATTCTTCCTGTGAAACACAGTAGACTTTACTAAGACTGTAGCTAAACTGGAATACTTATTGTATTTATGTTGTGCATGATATGGATGTTTATTAGTAATGAATCTAAATGATTAAAGGGGTTGTCAAAGATAGAAACCAACATGCTCAGGTATGTGTGTCTCAAGGTGACTAGTTTTCTAGGGAAGCATGACTTCACAATATTGTTTCCCAATGTGATATGTTATATGTAGGAATGTATAGCCTTCCAGTGGTTGTGTTGTGTGTTTCAAGGGTTTTTTTTGTGTTAAAGGGGTTGTCCCATCTTTAGGATCCTATCTATACTGGTAGCTTATGTAAATTGAAGACTTTTCCCAAATATATTGCTTTAGAAATTGTGCTTTGTTTGCCTGCTATATGACTTTATTCCCCCTATTGTTTACACAGCGTTGCTATAACCACGGACCTGGGAGATAGGACAAGTGACGTCATTTACTCAGTGCTGGCAGGACAATTGTGCAGCTAATTGCAGTTTGATGAGAAATCCCCATCTGTTATGTCTCTATGTAAACACACAGATAACACGGAATCTGTTCTCTACAAGCATCTGCATATTATCTGATCTGCATAAGTATTGTGGGTCCCGTTCAGCAAGAGGGAGGAGGGGGGGAAATACAGGAAGTGCGAAGAAGAGACAGCAGGCAAAGCTGCTGAATCACTGAGATGGGAACATCTCTTTAAAGGTTGACACATCTATATCTCTCTGAAAATCCCTCATGTCTCATTCATATCTCAAGATTTTTGTTTTCAATTGATATTTTATTACTAAGGGCTCGTTCACATCTGCGCCCAGGTGTCCGTTCTGCAGGTTTACGTTTCCTGCATAAAACAGAGCAGGAGACGGAAACCTGCAGGAGTCTCTCACCCATTCATTTGAATGGGTGAGAAAGATGTCCGGCCATGAGCGGCGGTGAGCGTTTTATGCTCTCCGCCGTGAAACCGGGTTTTTTAATCTGGACATGCAGTACTCTGTGTCCGGATTAAAAAATCTGGTTTCGCGGCGGATAGCATAAAACGCTCACCGGCGCTTACGGCCGGACCCGGTCTGTGCTTTCCGTCTCCTTGCATGCAAAAGACGGAAAGCACAGAACGGAGAGTAGAACGCAGGTGTGAACCTAGCGTAATATATGTAAAAAGCTTTTAACTGTAGATAGTGGTTAGCTGCTAAATCATTAATGTATTGGTTTATTGTAAATACACCTTCAGATTATTAAAACTCTAAAATACATGCAACAAAATAAAGTAATGTTTTATTTGCATTGGTGTTCCTTAGTGTGGGTTCCTTTAATGATTTGACCTCACAAGTACCCCATTTAAATATCCAGACTTTTGACAATATGTACTATATGTGGCTGTTTACGTGAAAAGGGCCCAGATCGTCGATACTAATTATAGAGAAAATAGTCCAAAACATATTTGGGTAAAAAAATCACAATTTTGTTTTATGCAAAAATTTTATTTAAAAATATGTCAAGTTTACAAATTTGTTGAGACTTGTTGAGACTAGACAGTGTTACACCATAACCGTTACAATGATACCAAGAACTCCATATCGACAGTGTGGGCCCTTTTCACATAAACAGCCACATATGTATATTTTTTAAAATACTAGGTTTGTGCACTCCACACTTGCATCAAGGGTCCCTTGTGTTAAAACCTGCATAATGGAGGCCGGGGCGCAGATGTGAACCCAGCCTATGAAGTACATAATATTCAATGCTATATATTAGGAACTAAATCTGTTTTTATGTCTATAAAGCCGAATCGTTTTAAAGCAAAGATTTATAGGTTTCCGTCTCCTGTCCAGTTTCTCTCGGCAGAAGACGGAAACTTGAAAGCGGAGAATGGGCGCATTAGAAAAAAAGCTGATCACATAAATGGCTTATGATGCAGCAAGTCTCAGATATAGTAAGGCCAGCTTTACATTGTTGGGTTTGGCTGAGAGATACAAACTCAATATCAGTAATGTATTATGTCCCCATATCCCAAACCATTCTACTGTCCCATTTTTCTGTATGAGAACAGAAGAGAAAGAGGAAAGCAAGTACTATGGATAAAGATGCTGAGAGCCTGGATGGTATGTTCCGGAAAATACGGCCAACATCCACTCCATATCTCACAGACTGAACCCATCCATATGAAGTTGGTTACACAGTAAGCAGATCAGCACTTGTGTGAGCATCACATAAGCAACACAGGACCTTGGAAGAAAAAAAAAAAAAAGAAGGTTCTTATTGAATACAAGCAGAGATCTTAAAGACCATGAAACATTGATGCAGAAAGTATATCGAAAAATTCTGTAACCTTTCATTATTTAGTGAATAACCTTTATGTGCTCAATTTGCAGTAACCCCTTTATACTGTAGCTGTAATAAAGTTTTAAACACTGAGAAGATATCAATCGCCCCATACAGTACATAATGCTATTAACATTTGTAATGAGAGTCTATGGGTATAACATAAAACTGCTATGTGAGAGAGGATTATTTAGATGTTGATTTTCCTTAATGTCTATCTTAATTGAAAACTTGTATAAAGTACTTCCTGTATCATAAAGTACCAGCGCCAGGCATATCATTTGCAATGTTTAATTGGTCTAACACATATCGAAAACAATTACTTTATTGCATTAGGGTAATTTACATGAAATGCACTAGAGAAAATTAGCTCATTTAATTTTCTCAATCATTTAGTGGTATGAACTAAGATAAAGTTAAACAGCAACAATGTGGAAGTTTAAAGGGGAAAAAAATACTTTATATAGGGCAATAGCCCAAATACGTTGTTTACTCAGAGTGATTGCAGAACGATTGCTGGTTTCTTATCTGATCGCAGCTTCTCTGGCATCTGCATAAAACTGAAATGAGCAGATTAAAATTACTCTTGCTTATTAAAAATGCAAATCTTTATATCTGTGATCCAGATATTGAGTCCTTCAGGAGCACATGATTTATTTTAGCAGTTTATTAATGATTTCTGGAAGTGGAAAATGATAGCTGCCTTGCATTTATGTATTTTTAATGCATTATTTTTCGGAATAAAAACCGTTTTAATTAAATAACTTTTGACTAAGTAGAACTTAAAGCTAAGAAAAATAAATACACTTATTGACAAAAAAAAACACATCCACGGAAAAATGTCAGATTGATGGAAAACTCGACACGTAGTTACAGTCCTATGAAAAAGTTTGGGCACCCCTATTAATCTTAATCATTTTTAGTTCTAAATATTTTGGTGTTTGCAGCAGCCATTTCAGTTTGATATATCTAATAACTGATGGACACAGTAATATTTCAGGATTGAAATGAGGTTTATTGTACTAACAGAAAATGTGCAATATGCATTAAACCGAAATTTGACTGGTGCAAAAGTATGGGCACCTCAACAGAAAAGTGACATTAATATTTAGTAGATCCTCCTTTTGCAAAGATAACAGCCTCTAGTCGCTTCCTGTAGCTTTTAATCAGTTCCTGGATCCTGGATGAAGGTATTTTGGACCATTCCTCTTTACAAAACAATTCAAGTTCCGTTGTTTGATGGTCACCGAGCATGGACAGCCCGCTTCAAATCATCCCACAGATGTTCAATGATATTCAGGTCTGGGGACTGGGATGACCATTCCAGAACATAGTAATTGTTCCTCTGCATGAATGCCTGAGTCGATTTGGAGCGGTGTTTTGGATCATTGTCTTGCTGAAATATCCATCCCTGGCGTAACTTCAACTTCGTCACTGATTCTTGAACATTATTCTCAAGAATCTGCTGATACTGAGTGGAATCCATGCGACCCTCAACTTTAACAAGATTCCCGATGCCGGCATTGGACACAGAGCCCCAAAGCATGATGGAACCTTCACCAAATTTTACAGTGGGTAGCAAGTGTTTTTCTTGGAATGCTCTTTTTTTTTGGACGCCATGCATAACGCCTTTTTGTATGACCAAATAACTCAATCTTTGTTTCATCAGTCCACAGGATCTTCTTCCAAAATGAAGCTGGCTTGTCCAAATGTGCTTTTGCATACCTCAGGCGATTCTGTTTGTGGCGTGCTTGCAGAAACGGCTTCTTTCTCAGCACTCTCCCATACAGCTTCTCCTTGTGCAAAGTGCGCTGTATTGTTGACTGATGCACAGTGACACCATCTGCAGCAAGATGATGCTGCAGCTCTTTGGAGGTGGTCTGTGGATTGTCCTTGACTGTTCTCACCATTCTTCTTCTCTGCCTTTCTGATATTTTTCTTGGCCTGCCACTTCTGGACTTAACAAGAACTGTCCCTGTGCTCTTCCATTTCCTTACTATGTTCCTCACAGTGGAAACTGACAGGTTAAATCTCTGAGACAACTTTTTGTATCCTTCCCCTGAACAACTATGTTGAACAATCTTTGTTTTCAGATCATTTGAGAGCGGGTTGTCCATGCTCGGCGACCATCAAACTTAACTGAACTTGAATTGTTTTGTAAAGAGGAATGGTCCAAAATACCTTTATCCAGGAACTGATTAAAAGCTACAGGAAGTGACTAGAGGCTGTTATCTTTGTAAAAGGAGGATCTACTAAATATTAATGTCACTTTTCTGTTGAGGTGCCCATACTTTTGCACCAGTCAAATTTTGGTTTAATGCATATTGCACATTTTCTGTTAGTACAATAAACCTCATTTCAATCCTGAAATATTACTGTGTCCATCAGTTATTAGATATATCAAACTGAAATGGCTGTTGCAAACACCAAAATATTTAGAACTAAAATGATTAAGATTAATAGGGGTGCCCAAACTTTTTCATAGGACTGTATGTTTCTTGCAGATATGTAAAGGATTATAGGTCTGATTAGAGAAGCCTCTGGAAGTAAAGGCATTGGACACCAGAGAGCTGGGGTACTGTTATTTTCTATGATGAAGCCTCTTCAGACTGTTTGAGACATCTAGAAGAATGGTTGTCTCCAGAGAAGAAAATGTGAGTAATACTATAAGTCCTGAGTCATGTCAACAATAAAGTACCCAGAGACCTTTCATCTGTGGAATTGTTTTTCATCCAATGGAGTGGGCTCACAATTTTGCCTAAGTACACTGCCATGAATAAAGAATGGTACCTAAACATCCTGCAAACAAAACTTCTCCCAACCATCCATGAGTAATTTGGTGATGAGAAATGATTCTACAGCATGATGGAGCACCATGTCACAAGGCAAAAGTGATGACTAAATGGCTTGGGGAACAAAACATTGACATTTTTGGTCCATGGCGAAGAAACTACAGATCTCAATCCCATTGATTCCCAAAAAGAAGGTGGATAAATAGAAATTGTGATAACCTCCAAGTACTGATTAGGTAAGGATGGGTTCCCATCAGTCAGTGTTTGATCTAGAAGCAGAAGTCTTGAAAAAAAGGGTCAGCACTCTAAATATTGAGTCTTCTCTGCAGAAATGTATACTATAGAAACATTTGACCAAAAGATCTAAAACCACTTAAGCAGTAAACTTTGTGAAAACCAAAATTGTCTCAGCCTC
Organism: Leptodactylus fuscus; assembly: GCF_031893055.1. NCBI lineage: Eukaryota > Metazoa > Chordata > Amphibia > Anura > Leptodactylidae > Leptodactylus > Leptodactylus fuscus. Next base: position 250,429,658 of record NC_134265.1, read on the forward strand.
AAAACTTTTGGTCACAGCTGTATGTGTTTGCAGGATTTACAGGCCAAGTTGCAACATCTGTGGGCAAACGGGCTACAGGATACAACGTGAAAGGGGTAGACCACTTAGGATACTTTGGAGAAACCTCTCTTGTTATATGGTCACCTAAGATGACAACTTGAATCACAATTAACCTCATAGGTGTCAGTCATTTTTGTTCCCTCTATTTGAAAATGAACCCATGCATAGTGTAATGTTAATGAACAACTTTCGGACAAATTTGAACAGCAGTTCAAACTATTAATGAAGGTCTATGCCGAGAAGATTGACGCATGGATAGGCTTTCCTTGTGGCATACTGTACCTCCTATGTAAGCAGCACACATGGCTGTTCTGAGGACTGTGATTGTTGAGAGACCTGAATAGATGTGGAACTAGCAAAGGCTGATACTCCCCAGCAAATTCTTGACTTGGGGGACCCCCCAAGGCATAGCACCCCCTTTCCTGGCCCTCACACAATATAATACCTCATTTACACATGCTATAATGTCCCAAAGTGGGCTCCACAGAGTATAATGTCTCATAGCGGTTCCTCCACATAGTATAATGTCCCATAGCAGCCTCTCCACATGGTATATTGTACCATAGTGGCCCCTAGTGTCTTTTACATGCCAATCAGTGGCGTAACTACTGGGGTAGCAGGGGTAGCGGCTGCCACAGGGCCCGGGACATTAGGGGGCCGGTGACAGACGCTACCCCTGCATTTTTTTTTCTTTTCTTAATAGGCCGTTACTGGCTGGAGTTACTCCAGCCGGTAACAGGCCCTATTTACTTACCGATCCTGGTAGGGGCCAGGATCGGAAAGTAATACTGCAGGTCCCACAAACACTATTATTATACTCGGGAGTCTTTTCAGACCCCTGAGTATAATGATCGGAAATGTAAAGAAACATAATAAACATGTTACTTACTTTTCCACGCTCCTGGCAGACTTCGGGCATAGTTGTGTGGCGTTCCTGATGTCACATGACCGGGGCCTGCGTCCCGGGTCATGAGATGCCAGTATGTCATTAAAGATGGCCGAAACCACCGAAGTCTGCAGCGGTGCCGGAGATAGGTAAGTAACAGTGGTTTTTTTTATGTTTGTGTCCCCCTGGGTCTCCGATTATTATACTCTGGAGTCTGAAAAGACCCCAGAGTATAATAATTGTTCATGGGTGTTCATTATGGGGCATAATAGTATGTGCAGGGGCCACTATGGGGCATAATACTGTGAACAGGGGCCACTATGGGACATAATACTGTGCACTGGGGCCACTATGGGGCATAATACTGTGTACAGGTGCCACTATGGGACATAATACTGTGTACTGGGGCCACTATGGGGCATAATAGAGTGTGCAGGAATGTGGTGTGGGGGGGGTCGGTCGGTCGAGGTCTTTGGTTTCGGTCAGGAAGGGGAGGGGGACATGTCAAAAGTTTGCCACGGGGTCCCACCATTCCTAGTTACGCCACTGATGCCAATTTACATCTCTGCAAAAGTAATAAAAACAGTTCTTCAAAATTTAAAAACATACAGTGGATACAACAATGAATTGCCAATACAAAAAGCCAAAAGGGTTAAACCCACTGGAGAGATGCAACAAAGATTAGTTAATATATTCCCCCATCTAACCTAAGCAATTTTATATGATTGTTTTTTGGGTTTTTTTGCGCATTACGGTATATTATGAGGGAGTGTTCAGTGGAAGAGGTAATGCTTTTGGACTTGCAATGTAATGGGGGGTCAAGTGATCGATCAGGTACAAATATTCATATGAATGTTCATTTGCCAAGTATACAGCCTGTATACCAGGGCCATTGGGTGCCAGGCAATTACACTGTTTAGATCTCCTAAAATAACCGCAGATTTGGAGCAATATGCTTTGAGTACAATGGATGATCGCTATATAAAAAACATTATTTACCAGACCCCTAACAACTTTTTTTATTGTTTCCATTGTACCATCATAACTCAGTATGCAGAGATGGCTCGCTAGGTTTACCTGAAATAAACTAATAAAGGAACACAGTAACACAAACAGATATCACTACCTGAGAATGAAGATGCCAAGGAAAATCAGTTGTAAGATGACCAAGTCAAGTGTAAATATAATTGCCTTATTACAATAACAAGTGAGCTATACCTATGAACAGATAAGGAACAGAAATTATCCATAATTGTAATACAAAGAACAAATGTGTGGGTGTTCATGTGAGATGTGACTGAATATTTAAAGAGTTGTGAATATGTAAGTAAGTGAAAATGTCACAGAAGTGTAATTTTTTAATAAGCAACAGTCCCTTCTAAAAACATGCCAAGCCAAAGTATGTGTTCATAATCTCTAATTATCTCTACATTTGTCATAATTAAAGGCAACTGCAGACAGCTTAATTAGTAGATGTGTAGCAAATAGAAAGGGTTTCTAAGCTACTTCATTGTGCTAATACTGTTCTATGGGTTTTTAAAATTACGTTTTTATGTGAAAAATACATTTCTTACTTTCTATGCCTGATTATTTATAGCATCCATGTGACTGCAAAAAAAGCATCTTTATGAACGTTACTTGCAGCAGATCAGCCAAAATGGCCTTCCCATAATCACGTATATAAATATTCTAATATGATTATTTGTATACCAGTAGTTACACTGTCTACCTTTCATGGCCATATGTATTGGTTGTTATACTTTTATGACATATGAGTTTGCATTATTAGGGACTATTTTTAATATCTATAATAGGTCATGTTTTTGGGTGGTAGGGTTTCTTCACCTTCTACAAAGTTATTAGCATTTTCTGTTTTATAGTGGTGCTGAATTTTGATGCCAAAATGACAATAAATCCAGCCATGTTGGTTATTCCTGTTGAATTACTACCATGTAAACTGCCACCTTGTTTTTAAACATGCTGATGGGTGATACTATCATGTAAAATCGCAGCACAACATAAGTAAAATCGCAGCACAATATAAAAAAACCACAATAAACTCATTAAAGTTTTCGATAAACTCACACCTGTACCTGCATTCCATCGGTTTTCCGTCCCCAAACCTGGTTTAAAAATTCAGAGAGAAAAGTCCTGCAAGCAGGACTTTTGTCTCCGCATTTTTCGGGGTGGAAACCCGACAGACTCCATTATAGTCTGTGGGGTCCGTGAGTTTCCACGGTTAACCGCTCTTTAAAGAAGGCCTTTCATGTCCTCGAGCACATGCGGTTTTATATACCGCTAGAAAGCTGAATTCAGCATACTGTTAGCTTTCCCGTTATGTGCCCCGGGGTAAGAGATATCGGTATGGTTACCGATATCTCTTCACTGTCAGAAGGGCATTTCTGACAGTCAGTGAGGAATGCCCCTCCTGACAGTAGAGTTCATAGCGATATACTGTCAGAGGAGGCATTCTTTATCGCTCAGCCATGACACTGAGCGTCATTGTTGGGCAGTAAGGAACACCCCCTCACAGTATAGCGCTATGAACTACTGTCAGGAGGGGCATTCCTCACTGACTGTCAGAAATGCCCTTTTGACACTGAAGAGCCATCAGTAACGGCACCATTAGCTCTTCCCCAGGGCACATAACAGCTTTCTAGCGGTATATAAAACCACATGTACCTGAGGACATGAAAGGTCCTCTTTAAGCAGGTTAGGTCTTTGTTCTTTGGTTCCCCAAGCGGATCTGAAGAATGGAAACCCAGGCACAGGCAATTTATGAGTTTCCCCTATTTCTAATAACCCAATAAGGCTCAATGGTGGTCCCCGGCTTATATTTTTGTGAGAGCAGGAGCTTGAGACACATAAAGTACATTGCAAATCCATATGTTCTAATTCTAGTTACAGCATTTGCCTCTGAACAAACTTTTTTGTTAACTAAATAAGGCATCTTATGTGAAAAATAAAGAATTAATACTGAACAGCTTTTTTAACAAAACAATTTATGACTTTGATCTTAGGGTCACAAAGTCACAATCAGTTCTCATATCTCTGGGGTTATGATTTGACATCGTTTTTAATTTGCCATTTTTAATGAAGGTCATAATCTTCCAACAGAATAAAGAGTCTCAAATGGAACAAATGTTCATATCCAAATATATTCTTCAAGGAAATGTTTTAATTATAGAAGACTATGCTCAGTTTCACAATCTGGTAATTAGCCTTCATTTTATTTTATTTTTCACTCCATTGTTTTTTATCTCTAGCATTTCCTATTCCTATTTTGATTACAACATTTACTCATATATACTTTAAAGGCTCTGAGCGAGCAACTTAAAATTACAGCTCATTTAAATAAATCTGCGCCTCGTAAAATGACTCAAGTGATGCTGCTCAGTAAGTCTTAAATGGAAACGGATCGGAACAACATTATACTGTTTCTCTAGAACTGATCTTGTGTTATTACAAAACTAAATACAAAAGTTATGTTTTTTTAAACTACAGTGCAGATAGCTGCTACATTTGCTTAACACAAATGAGCTTTTCCTCAGCTCATGGCACATTATATAGCAATTCATTATTTGAAAGCATTTTAGTATGATATGCTTTAGGATTGTACATGCTTTGTGTATGACATAAACTATATTCAGTGATACACTGCAGAGATAAGCTAAGAAAAGCAACTGCAAAAGTTGACCGTATCATTACAATCCTTCTCATCAGAAAAATGGCCCTGCACGTATAGACACAACTATAATATGGTAAAGTATACAGTTCATTGGCTCCTGAGAACCAGCAAGACTTCAGTAATAATACTTGTGAGCCTTGAATAAAGGCACAATAAAAAAAGATAGGTAAATTATTAAAATATTACACTGCCAGGAGAAGTTGCATTCTCACCCGTTCAAACTCCTGCACCGTCCTCTGGCCTTATTGTACAGCGCAGGAGGCGTGTACACTCATGATTACCTGCTCCCAGACTCTTATTATTTTGTCTTGGCACCATTAACATTTGTGTGCTTGTGATTGACAGCTTATCTGCCAATCCAGCCTAGGGCCTGGACTTCCTTAAACTGGCCATCAGCCCACATATGGTTGTTGGCTATTGTGTCTCTGACCTTGCTAAGTGTTTTCCCTTGCTCTTGTATTGTAGTTACTGTCCTCTTCTTTTTGGCTACTCTTTTGGATTGCGATTTGGTACTGTTTAGTCTCTCTGGTATGACCCTTGGCTCACTGACTCCTCTTCTGTGTTGTGTTGTCTTGTCCTGTTTTGTGTTCTGTGTATCACTTATGTAGAGTAGAGTTTATCCTCCAGATTTCCCTGTTATTAGGACAATTGCGGCAAATAGGTAGGGACATGGAGTGGGCCTAGGTTTAGGGCTCACTATATCTGTCTTTCCTTTCCCTAGTAGCTGTTATTGAGAATCACTTTCAGGTAATTCTAACAGTATATATATATCTCTATATTATAAAAATGAATTCTTGTCTGTCTGTCTGTTCTCTAATGCGAACCAAACGACTGGACCGATCTTCACCAAATTTGGTACAGAGATACTTCAGATATCCGGGAAGGTTTAAGACGAGACTCCAACTCGCTCGGACGTACCGTTGCTGAGATACAGCATTCCAAACACAGTGCCCCCCCTTAGCCAATACAAACCAGCAAGACTTTCACTCATATTCCAACTGCAATACACACAGTCACTCCACATGCACAATACAACACTGATATCCAAACTGAGATACACGCATCAGAGGATTAGATACACAGATCTCAAACACAGTATCACAAGCCAGAGGATTAGATACACGGGTCTGCACACAGTCCCACACACCAGAGGATTAAATACGCACTTCTGCACACAATTCCACACACTGAAGGATTTGATACGTGCGTCTGCACACGGTTCCACATGCCGAAGGATTAGATACAGGCGTCTACAGACAGTTCCACACTGTAGAGGATTAGATACACGCGTCTGCACACAGTACCACATGCAGTAGGATTAGATACGCGAATCTACACATAGTTCCACACGCCGAAGGATTAGGTACGCGCCTCTTCACACACTACCACACAGGGGAGGATTAGATACGTGTGTGTGCACACAGTACCACACTGTGGAGGATTAGATACATGCCTCTACACAAAGTACCACAAGCCAGAGAATTAGATACGCATCTCCGCACACTGTATCACACGGAGGAGGATTAGATACGCGCGTCTGGACAGAGTACCACACAGGGGAGGATTAGATACGCGCGTCTACACACAGTACCACATGCCATAGGATTAGATATGCGCGTCTGCACACAGTACCACATGCCAGGGGATTGGATACGTGCGTCTACACACAGTTCCACACGCCATAGGATTAGATACGCGCCTCTTCACACAATACCACACAGGGGAGGATTAGATACACGTGTCTTCACACAGTTGTACACGCCATAGGATTAGATACACGCGTCTGAACACAGTACCACATGCCGTAGGATTAGATATGCGTGTCTACACACAGTACCACATGCTGTAGGATTAGATACGCGTGTCTGCACACAATACCACATGCCGTAGGATTAGATACGCGCGTCTACACATAGTTCCACACTCCAGAGGATTAGATACGCGCGTCTGCACACATTTGTACACGCCATAGGATTAGATACACACGTCTGCACAGAGTACCACATGCCGTAGGATTAAATACACGCATCTACACACAGTTCCACACTCCAGAGGATTAGATACACGCGTCTGCACACAGTTGTACACGCCATAGGATTAGATACACGCGTCTGCACACAGTAACACATGCAGTAGGATTAGATAAGCACGTCTACACATAGTTCCACACGCCGAAGGATTAGATACGCGCCTCTTCACACAATACCACACAGGGGAGAATTAGATACGTGTGTGTGCACACAGTATCACACTTTGGAGGATTAGATACATGCCTCTGCACACAGTACCACAAGCCAGAGAATTAGATACGCGTCTCAGCACACAGTATCACACGGGGGAGGATTAGATACGCGCGTCTGAACACAGTACCACACGGGGGAGAATTAGATATGCGCGTCTACACACAGTACCACATGCCGTAGGATTAGATATGTGCGTCTGCACACAGTACCACATGCCATAGGATTAGATATGCGCGTCTGCACACAGTACCACATGCCAGGGGATTGGATACGTGCGTCTACACACAGTTCCACACGCCGTAGGATTAGATACGCGCCTCTTCACACAATACCACACAGGGGAGGATTAGATACACGTGTCTTCACACAGTTGTACACGCCATAGGATTAGATACACGCGTCTGAACACAGTACCACATGCCGTAGGATTAGATATGCGTGTCTACACACAGTACCACATGCTGTAGGATTAGATACGCGTGTCTGCACACAATACCACATGCCGTAGGATTAGATACGCGCGTCTACACATAGTTCCACACACCAGAGGATTAGATACGCGCGTCTGCACACATTTGTACACGCCATAGGATTAGATACACACGTCTGCACAGAGTACCACATGCCGTAGGATTAGATACACGCATCTACACACAGTTCCACACTCCAGAGGATTAGATACACGCGTCTGCACACAGTTGTACACGCCATAGGATTAGATACACGCGTCTGCACACAGTAACACATGCAGTAGGATTAGATAAGCACGTCTACACATAGTTCCACACGCCGAAGGATTAGATACGCGCCTCTTCACACAATACCACACAGGGGAGAATTAGATACGTGTGTGTGCACACAGTATCACACTTTGGAGGATTAGATACATGCCTCTGCACACAGTACCACAAGCCAGAGAATTAGATACGCGTCTCAGCACACAGTATCACACGGGGGAGGATTAGATACGCGCGTCTACACACAGTACCACATGCCGTAGGATTAGATATGTGCGTCTGCACACAGTACCACATGCCGGGGGATTGGATATGCGCATCTACACACAATTCCATACGCTGTAGGATTAGATACGCGCCTCTTCACACAATACCACACAGTGGAGGATTAGATACACGTGTCTTCACACAGTTGTACACGCCATAGGATTAGATACACGCATCTGCACACAGTACCACACGACCGAGGGTTAGATGTGTGCGTCTGCACACAGTTACACACACTGAAGGATTAGATACGTGTGTCTGCTCTAAGTACCACACAGGGGAGTATTAGATACGCACATCTGCACACAGTTCAACACACTGGAGGATTAGATACGCATGTCTTCACATAGTACCACCGCCAGAGGATTAGATATGTGTTTCTACACACAGTATCACACGGGGAAGGATTGGATATGCGCATCTGCACACAGTTCCATACGCCGAAGGATTAGAAACGCATGTCTGCACACTGTACCACATGCCGTAGTATTAGATACGTGCGTCTGCACAGTTTCACACGCCGGAGGATTAGATACGCACATCTGCACACAGTACCATACGCCGGGGGATTGGATACATGTGTCTGCACACAATACCACATGCCAGAGGATTGGATACGTGCATCTGCACACAGTTCCACACACCAGAGGATTAGATAAGCAGGTCTGCACACAGTACCACATGCCGTAGGATTAGATACGTGCGTCTGCTTACAGATCCACACGCCAGAGGAATAAATACACGCATCTTCACACAGTTGTACACGTCATAGGATTAGAAACACAAGTCTGCATACAGTACCACATGCCATAGGATTAGATACGCGCGTCTACACACAGTTCCACACACCATAGGATTAGATACGCACCTCTTCACACAATACCACACAGGGGAGGATTAGATACGTGCATCTGAACACAGTACTAGACTTTGGAGGATTAGATACAGGCCTCTGCACACAGTACCACATGCCAGAGAATTAGATACGCATCTCAGCACACAGTTCCACATGGGGGAGGATTAGATACGCTCATCTGCACACACTACCACACGCCAGAGCATTAGATACGTGCATCTGCACACAGTACCACATGCCAGAGTCATTAGATACGAGCGTCTGCACACAGTTTCACTTACTGTAGGATTAGATACGCGCCTCTTCACACAATACCACACGGGGAGGATTAGATATGTGCATCTGCACAAAGTACCACACCAACAAGGATTGGATACTTGCATCTAAACGGGGAAGGATTAGATACAGCTTTACTCCAGGTATCCATAACAACTAATCACAGGTTTTTCACTGACATCCAAAATGAGATACACTTAATCACATGACGCTTATGGACATACACAGAAACAACATACAAAATACATCAGTGCAAAATTGGACAATTCTTATGGGGCCACTACACAAACATAAAATGTAAATATACCCGTGCAAAGCCGGGTCCTCCCTCTAATATATATATATATATATATATATATATATATTATATATATATATATATATATATATATATATATATATATATATAGACATGTTCTCTCTTTTCTCTTAGCTAGGCTAGATAAGTGTGTCAGGAGTCAGTAACAAATTTAAAAAATATATATTATTTATGACATTATATCACATATGTGTTTCAATGTACCAAATTCGACCAAAGTTAAGAAGACACATCTTTCTCACAAGCTTTATTGGAAAAGGAGTGACAAAAGTGGATTGTTTTTACTTTGGTCAAGTAAGGGGTAATAAATCCACATGCACACACATATCCTCCCCTCAGAGGTCACATAGGTCACAGACAACATAGTAATTAGACAACAATATAAAATACATATATCCACATATTGCACAGTGGAATTCATTGCCCTCAACCCAAAATGTTTACAGACTTCATTTTCTGGCTTCATTTATGAACCAAATAATTTTTACACCAAGTAATTATTTCAATTTCCTCAAAATTGGTCTATTTAATGTTATTACTTTGCATGTTAAATTATAAATTATGAAATGTTTTGAACTTGAGTACAATGTCTGTGCTTTCACCTCTCAAAGTGGAGGGATTGCTTAAATATGGATCTACATCCCCCACTGGATCAAAGGAGGAGAACAATTTATTCCTTAAATGCATTGTGATTGTAATAAGTCTTGTGATATACTAATGTGAAAACGAAAGTCCTGCAATTTCATGTCCTAGAAACCTAATATTAACCTACCTTCAATCAAGTCCTTATAGGGGTGGTCTGGTTCAGATAAACATTACAAGATGCCCTAGTAAAGAATCCAGTGCATGTACAATATATAGATGATAGTCCTCATTCAGACCCTAATCTATTAGGTATAGTGTAGTGCAGTCCCAAACTCTCATGGCATATCTGCGAATTACATTAAAAACAAAAAAACACTAGTTTCAGTGGAGATAATGTTCTATTTATTCTGTGGTGACATTGCAGATGTATGGATGTGTCCACACTTATATGATCTCCAATTTAGTTATGAATTCCAGTTTATCTTGAAACTAATTCAACAAAATATGACATGCTAAAAAAATACTTTGAAAGGCGGCAGTTCACACCCCCACAAATAAGACAGTTGTGCTTACAAAACTTACATGTATCTTGATATGCCCAGTCAATAGGACAAGTAATGGAGGACACAACTGTATATGTATAATAGAAAACTTTATGACAGCTTGCAGATTACTGCCGATTGCCATGACTGTTATTACAACAGGAAACACAGTGAATAGCTTATCATATAGAGACCCTTTTAATAAATATGGAATTTTCCAAAAAGGACAACTTCTTCTATGCCAGGGCAAGATGGCTACTTGTAATATCATGTAAATCATAGCCTCAATGATCAACAATGGTTCTCTATGAAGAAGAAAAGTGCAAATGCTCTTGTAAAAGTTCTAGAGCTATTGAGATTTTCATTCCCATAAGGAATTTTTCATCCAGACCAAAATGTTATATTCAGATGTGTCCAAACTCAACTAATCTCCCTTTAGGTTAAAGATTCCAATTTGTCTTGAAACCAAATGAACAAAATACCACAACATGTTAAAAAAAAGGGCATGAAGGTCTAAACCTCCCATCTCCCACTGGATGTCCCTTCTTTGGTTCCTTGTGTGTTTAGAATCTGAAGACTACATGATTTCCTAATTGTACATCATAATAGATATATTAAAGCAAACATGGAACTAATTAGTAACAGCAATGCTAAGCAGTTCTGCCTTGGGCAACGTAATGCAATTAAGTAGTAAATAAGCACAAACTTCACGGAAACTATAAGATAGAGTCATCTTAGAGAAACAATACGGCTCTTTCCTGCATGTACAGTCATTTCAATAACCAGCCATAATAAATATCCCACTGGTGCAAAATCAAAATTGCACAGCAATTCTTCCATACTGTGCATCTATATCAAAATCTTTCACTACAGTAACAGATTATTCCATATAACTTGTTCATTTAAAAAAAAAAAAATGTTCTCAAACAGAGTAGCTCAGTCTTCTATGCTGAACTTAACAGAAACGTTTTACACTATTGTTGAAGTCCACAGGACATGTAAAGATCTAATAGCCTCCATTTTGATTGACTTCAAATGAATTAATCATGGAATCTATGACAAACACAGACAATGATGCCAGTGTGAACAGTCATAGCAACATAAATACATAAAATAACAAAAAATGCAGCATCCGGGCATTCCAAATGATACATATGAGGGCAACATTTATCTCAACAGGCTTCTTATGGGATAGGGGCAGTTCGACCACCCTTTTCCATAAGTGATTTGCAGAAATTGCCTTATATATTGAAAACATATGCAATGTCAATATTAATTTCATCACTGATGCAAAATGTACCAAAATTATTATTAAGCCTTGGTCTCTTAACTTTGGCGCATCTCAGGAGGGTCCATGCACCAAAATTGAAAACCGAAAAACATTTCTTCAATAAAGTTGATCCGCACTCCTTATGTCTTGTATTTTTTCTTTCAAATTTAGCTTTTAATGATCCATTAAAAAAGGCATACAGTCCAAAAAACAAAAATACATAGACAGTGACAAAGAGCAGAAAAATTTTATTTATCTGTTTGAATACTGAAGCCTATCCCTAGATAGGATCATTAAAAGCTAAATTTTAAAGAAAAAATACGAGACATAAGGAGTGCGGATCAACTTTATTGAAGAAATGTTTTTCGGTTTGGAATTTATCCTTGTGACCCAGGATATGTGACTGGGACTCAAGTATATCGGTGAGTTTTAGAGCTCTATACTCTTCATATTATAGTTTGTCACCAAAATTGAAATCTATACCGCAAAATTGTTCTGTAAGGAGAGTTGCATATGTGTCCACGCTTAACTCTTCTCCAATGAAACTAAAAGGGATCCCAAATGCATTTTTCACATTAATGACCACCAGTCTAGATCACCAGTCTCTGATATTTGGGGGTTTGATACTTGGACCCCTCACAGATCTACTGATCTGGCTGTCTCAAAGTACCAAAAGTTAAAACAGTATTAAGGGAGCGGGAAAAACCCTGGTACTACTCATGTATCAGTGATGGATCTCCAGACTCCTAGCCTCATCCCTATACTTCAGACGGCTGTATTAAATGAGAATCATAGGATAGAGCTAATAGAGTCATTAATGACCCCATGGTGTAATAAATTTGCCGAGAAAAAAAAGACTAGTGATGTCATCAATGTCTACATAACATTGAATGTAGAGTGAAAAGTAATATAACAACTTTTACTGCAAATCTTTGGTTGTAAAGGTTGGCACCAGACTGTCATTGTCACACATTTTACAGCAGAATGCAGAATGCAGATTAATGGGTTGTCTCCCGCATAGAAATACATTTATAAATTGAAGCTAGCATACTGACCAGGCATTTGGTTCAAGTAGAACATCAGAAAATCCCATCCATCAAATTCTATTGCAATGGGAAGCTTTGGTGAACCAGAAATGCAGTATTATACATGGCTCATATTCAAGTAAATAGATGACCATGTACATGGGCTGGTCAGGTCAACCAGAGTAAGCGTTTGTCTTTGTAAGCAGCTTTGCTATGGCTAATAGAGGGACTTAAAGAGGACCTTTCATCAGATTGGGCACAGGCAGTTCTATATACTGCTGGAAAGCCAACAATGCGCTGAATTCAGCGCACTGTCAGCTTTCCCAATCTGTACCCCGGGTAAAGAGCTATTGGTCCCGGTACCATAGCGCTTTACAGTCAGAAGGGCGTTTCTGACAGTCTGTCAGGAATGTCCTTCTCCACAGCAGCACCTATTGTGCTGAGCTGTGTGAGCGGGGAGGAACGCTCCTCGCCGCTCACACTGTACAGTGCTATTGGCGCTGCTGTGGAGAAGGACATTCCTGACAGACTGTCAGAAACGCCCTTCTGACTGTAAAGAGCTACGGTACCGGGACCAATAACGCTTTACCCAGGGCACAGAAAAAAGACTCATCACTGTCCCATACAGGGAACACAATCTACATTCCCTATCACTATGTTTTTGGTCTGTGGGAGGAAATCCATGCAAACATGGGAAGAACATACAAACTCCATGAGGATGTTGTCCTTGGCCAGATTCGATCCCAGGACTCCAGCGCTGTAAGACTACACGGTTCACTGAGACACTGTTTATCCTACTCTTTCTAGAACTGCTTTGCATCAATTCCAGCTGCATGTTTAGCGCTACAGCTCTGTTTCCCCACACTCAGATACACTATCGCACAAACACTTGGAGTCCTTGAAGTGATTATTGCAATCACCATTCTGACTTTATTACTTTTCATTAAATATTGTATATAAATTTATGGCTGACACTTGCCTACTCAGTAGTACTTAGGTTAATAGATACATAATTTAGCAAGATTAAACCGCATAGCGTCTTAAAGAAATTTAGATTCTGTATGGCATTTATGGAGTCTTAACTTTTATTAATTTGGATTATTTATTGTTTGTCATTATCACTTTATGTGTATAAACTTTAAAGAAAATACTGCACTTTTCTTCTTTATAAATGGATAATATGCACAATATAGGGTATGCATATGCATCGTTATGGTGACACTATATTACATAGGATATATGCAATTATATAAGGTTACACATGAATATAAAATATGTGAAGTGGTTACTATATTTATATTCAGACTGTGGAAAAACTTCATCTACAAACTCAGAAAAGCATCTGTATTATAATAGGATAAGACAAGAGGAATGACACCTTGTCAGGGTCATAACAAGAACAAAACATTTAATTGATTCATTATGCTAATTAAATCCCTCTATTAGTCTAACTATATTTACAATGGTTATAATGTAACAATGGTTGATGTGGTAAAAAAAAAAAAAAAAAAAAGATGTTTAATTCACATTGTAATACAATGTAATACACAATTACAAAATTAGGTACGTCGGTCATTGGTCATTGCTTACACACAGCCGATTCCCAGGCTGACAAGATAATAATATAGATATATGTTAACAGGAGAAAACCAGCCTTGCTTGCAGTAGAGACCAAAGAACATTCAGCTAATTGTGGTATCGAGATATCTGCATTGAAATATTGTCTGGATATCTGTATAGAAATATTGTAGATCTCATGTTTTACACTAGGATCAGTGCTATTAAGGGGCAAGTCCTTGACTAGGGTTGAGCTGATCTTGACTTTTCAGGATCAACTTTGAAATCCGATTTCCGATCATTTTTCATTCGAACCCGATCTCGATCCCAATTCCGATCCCAAAGCAAGTCAATGGGATTTTTTTACTAATCGGAGATCGGATTTTAAAAACGATCCTATTCACTACACAGCATGGAATCTAACAATTGAAAGCTTTAATTGTTAGAATCCATGCTGTGTAGTGATTAAAAAATCCCTTGGCTACCTATGTCCCCCCTGTTGTCTACTTACCAGCTGCCGCTACTGATCCGCACTGTTCTCGCTCCTCTTCTTTCTACTGCGCATGTCTTCAGAGCACCGTATGTGCCCCCACCTCCCAGGCTAGTGTTACTGATGCTGGGAGTAGGCGGGGCTTGTTGTGGCTTAGGAGAGTGTGGGCGGATACAGTATCTGCCCACACTCTCCTAAGCCACAAGCCCTGCCTTCTTCTTAGGTTTGTAACAGTAACCTGGGAGCTAGGGGTGTGCATGGACCGAGAAGAGGCAAGAAGAGAACAGACAGGGAGCGGCAGCGGTAAGTGGACTTGTCTATCGACTTTTTATTGTATACTCAGTTCTGCTACATCTGAGATGTAGATCTCAGATGTAGCAGAGCCGATGAGTATAGGAATGAATGGATGCTGCCGGCACACAGCCTGTGCCGGCGTACGGCCGCTTAACCCCCTGCGCGTCGGCTGCGTCCATTCATTCCTATGGCATAGCAGGGAGAAAACAGAAGAGCAGATACCATCTACCATAAATAAAAGCTTACTTACACTTTAAGGAAATACATGAATCGATCAGCATTTGCGGCATTGTTCTGACAATATCTATTTTGTTCTTTGTTCAGAATATAAACTTTCTTATTATTAGTATACGTTCTATTGTATACGTACCTGCAGTTATATACTTGTAAAGGCTGGAATAAGAGAATGGTAAAACTGAAAAGAACAACTGTGTGACTTTGTAGACATAAATAGCAGTACAATTTT
The DNA here is from genome assembly GCF_031893055.1 of Leptodactylus fuscus. Lineage (NCBI taxonomy): Eukaryota > Metazoa > Chordata > Amphibia > Anura > Leptodactylidae > Leptodactylus > Leptodactylus fuscus. The sequence continues at coordinate 250,445,219 of NC_134265.1, forward strand.
TCACTCAAGTGTCATGTGAACAATGCATAGAGTATATCAATAAATCAGGTGCTCAAATACAAGAGAAGTTTGTAAACTATAAAATGGCCTCTGTCTTGTTCATGGCCATATAAAACCAGGAGATTCATTTCATGATCACATAAAAATAAGCTCAGCACAAAAGTAAATTCACTCATTCAGTTTTGACTGATTTTCAGGTTCATGAAGTAAAAATGTAAAGCCTTCTGCAGGATGAAAAAACAGGATTTTACTACAAATAAGTTATTATGTTGTATATGTAGCCATATAGATATGTTCAAACTTAACCGACCTACGACTTGGTTCCTATTTCTCATTAAAACAATCAGACACAATATCACAACATGACAAAAGCCATGAAGGGCTGCAATTCATACCCAACCCCTTCTTCCCTGTGTGGGTGGCAATAGACATTACATATAACACATTTAACTACAGATTGTTAGCGTGACTTTTTCACTTTAATTTAATAATTTAATGGCCCTTGTTGTTTTCGGTAACAAATAGAATTAATAAAAATGTAGAAAAAAATTTGCAGACTTTTGTGGTGAGTTGGCTTATTTATATACCATATTTTTTGGACCATAAGATGCACCTAGTCTTTAGAGGAGGAAAATAGGGGGAAAAATTTGAAACAAAAAATGGTAAAATATTTAATATATGGGAGTTGTAGTTTTACAACAGCTGAAAGGCCACATTGACAGACGGCCTTGCAGCTATACAGGGACGCATAGGGCATCTTTTTTTTTGCATGACCAGGTGTACTTTTTAGTTATACCATTTTAGGGAATGTCTATTGCTTTGATCAAATCAGAGGTGAAATAGTGAAAAAAACGGCGGTCCGGCACTTTTGATTTTCTTTCCTGCTACGACGTTCACCCTGCAGGAAAAATATTTTTATAAGTTTGTAAACTGGGCATTTTCAGACACAGGGATATCTAATGTGTAAGTGCTTCACAGTAATATTCAAATTTTCTATGTATTCTAGGGAAAGGAGGTGATTTAGAATTAAAAAATTTTTTACTATTGTATTAGACCCTTCCCAGGGGTCTTGTACCTGCAATTTTATTGCAAGTCCCATAGACTGCAATACAAGTGCATTGCAGTCTATGGGAGATTCTATACATTACTATTGTGGCTGGCCATACACCAGCCGCAATAGTAAAATTGCTATGACAGGCCTGGGAGCCTTTATTTGGCTCCCAGCTGTCACAGAAACAGGTCGGTTCATGTGATCTCACCACACAGGAGCCAACTTGCAATGAAAAAGGTATGGGGCCATTGGGGACCAGTCCCGGGGGGGGGGGGGGCTATTTTCACATTTTTGTTGGTTGACCTTGTAGTAATGCCTGTGATCGGAATGGACTGATCACAGGCATTAGCTGCGGGTCTCTAGACCCAGTTGCTATAGCGACCGCCATCATTTTTACAGACCCAGCATCCATTGTAATAGTACGGTGTATGCCGGGAGAGTGACAACGCCGGGACACCCTCTCAGCCCAGGACCTGCAGCATCACTCCACTCCTCCCGCTGCAGGAACCCAGAGGCGGCAGGAGTGGGGAGATGCAGCGAACTCCGCTTCTCCGACCCTCCCCCTCAGCCAAAACATCCTTACATTCAAACTATCTCGAAAACAAAAAGGGACACAGAGGAAACCGTGGTGTGATAACCTCTAAATGAGTGGATATTCAAATGAGGAAGAAGGCTCACCTTGGAGGGTTGTGGATGGAAGCCACAACACTATTGCACATGTGTACGCAAAGTTGCTTCTCCTAGGTCGAGGCAGCAAAGTTCCTGACACCTCGCAGGTGTAGTATTATGGGGTAAAAGGACCAATGACTCAGATTCGTTCTGAATCCGGAAATGAGGAACTGCGCTCTCTTGTTTAGTAGATATGAACACACGGTTTTATTGACTTCAGACAAACTTTCACACAACGCGTTTCGGGCGTTACACTACGCCCTTCCTCAGGTGTATTAGTTTCTACAATTAAAACACAACACAACAACATATGTCTAGACAATATGCAGTTGAAGATCTCTAATAAATATTTAAAACCAGCATCTCACTATAAGTAAAATAAAACAAAATGTAAAAAAGAACATAATTAGAACTCAATTACAGGACATCTCATTATTCACACCCTAATGTGTGGACAAGGCTCCACACAATGTTTCCTGCTTGCCCAGCATTATCTATATAGTAGGAGATAAAATGATCAAAAACTACTACTGAATGACTCAATTTAGGAGTCATTTATCTATGCTCCTTCAATAAGAGCCCAATTCCCCATAATACAAAATGTTGTTAGAGCCAAAACGATTGTTGACTTACCCGTAACCGCTGGGCTGGTTGCTTGTCAGCCCGGCGGACGGCATAGTTATTTATACCATTGGTGGGGGTGGCAAAACAGGAAGCCGCTGCTTCCCGCGCTGGCGCACGCGCACACAAGTGCACGTGCGTTGGTACAAGCCAATATCTGGCGTCCGAATGATAAGACGGCGCGTACGTCAGCTGTAGTGTTCTGCGCACGTGCACGTTCTAAAAGCCGCGCATGCGCGGTGTGACCCGAACCAGCCGTCCTGGCAATATCTCCTGGCGGTCACCGCGCATGCGTCTGCTACAGCCGCACCACAACTATGCTGGGCAATCAAGCAGTTGTTCGCTGTTCAGCGAGCCCTGCTTCTTCAATGGATGAATGTGGTAACTTTGTTGACAACAACTGTTAAAAGATACATTGCATTAAAAAACACATTGCCTTTAGGATCTATATGAATGTTAAAAACAACCAAGGTTATATATAAATGTAAATAAATGGATAGTTGTTTTTCAAATGCATTTACCCATTTTTCTGCCCTATTGTAGTGGAATGTCATATCCCATTATAGGTTGATGTCTATAACCACCTGAAATTTTTTTTGTTTTCTACAGTAACATTCCACATAATGAAGGGTTGAGGAACATAGCCAGAGTATTAGGCAAGGACCCAAATATGCCCCCAACACAGAAAACATTTATTTTAAAAGGCATAGAATACATACTAGCACACAATGAGTTTGAGGGTGACATATTTCTGCAGACTACAGGGACCGCTATGGGGATCAGGTTCGCACCGAGTTATGCGAACCTGTACATGGGCGGATTTGAGGACCACTACATACATGCCAACTCTAAGTGGTCTACTAGTATAGTGTTCTATAAGAGATACATAGACGATCTCATTATTATCTGGGATGGTTCAGAATCAGAGTGTAATCAATTTATGGCTGAGCTGAACCTCAACACTTGGGGCCTAAAGTTCACTGGCTCCTCAGACTCTACCAGTGTGGACTATCTGGACCTTACATTGAAATGTGAGGGTGACCAGGTGGTCACCAGCACATTTTTTAAAAAAGTGGATTGTAATAGCCTCCTGAACTACCATAGCTTGCATTACCGTAGGTGGAAGGACAATGTACCCTACGGACAGTTCAGGAGGTTAAGGAGGAACTGCACAAAAAAGACAGAATTTCAGGCCCAGAGTGCCATTATGAGAGACCGATTTATAGAAAAGAATTATCCTAAAGGTCTAATACAAGGTGCTTTAGATAGAGTCACTGACCTAACGCAGGAAGACTGCCTACAACCCCAAAACAAGACACCAAAATCCGACTTTAGACTGAATTTTCTAACCACCTATAATGGTAAACATGCGACCATAAGAAAGATTCTACAGAAACACTGGTCAGTTCTAAAGGCAGACCCGTACTTGAAAAGGATATTACCATCCAATCCGTGTCTAACATTCAGGCGGGCACGTACGCTAAACTCTATGATGGCCCCTAGTAGACTAAGAAAGAAAGATACAGGTGCCACTAGTAGTCGCACAGTCATTAAATCGTCTGGGAGTTGGAAGTGTCATGGGAAGAAATGTAAGTGCTGCGCCACCATTATGCATGGCACTAAGGACATCTGTAGCACCAGTACCGGGGAAACATTTAATATTAAGCACCATCTTTCATGTGATTCCAAGTATATTATTTACATCCTACAGTGTCCATGCGGCCTACAATATGTAGGACGTACCATAAGGACACTCAGGGAAAGGCTGAATAAGCACCGTTCAAACGTGCTCAATAAGTTTGAGAAGCACAGCGTATCGAGACACGCTGCTTTGTATCATAACGGTGACTTCAAAGACTTTTCAGTCATTCCAGTAGACCACATTCCGGATACCCACCAAAATAGGTTTCAGCTCCTCTGTAGACGAGAAATGTTTTGGATTTATCGTCTAGATACGTTGGTTCCATCGGGGTTGAATGAGGCATTGGAAGACGTAACAAACTAATTTAAGGGTTATCGGGGGCCAATCTGAGGTCAATTTGTCAAAATGGGGAGTCAGTCCAAAACACCATAGTTCATTGCTAGTTTTACACTATTTTAAAGGGGAAAAAAAATTTCAGGTGGTTATAGACATCAACCTATAATGGAATATGACATTCCACTACAATAGGGCAGAGAAATGGGTAAATGCATTTGAAAAACAACTATCCATTTATTTACATTTATATATAACCTTGGTTGTTTTTAACATTCATATAGATCCTAAAGGCAATGTGTTTTTTAATGCAATGTATCTTTTAACAGTTGTTGTCAACAAAGTTACCACATTCATCCATTGAAGAAGCAGGGCTCGCTGAACAGCGAACAACTGCTTGATTGCCCAGCATAGTTGTGGTGCGGCTGTAGCAGACGCATGCGCGGTGACCGCCAGGAGATATTGCCAGGACGGCTGGTTCGGGTCACACCGCGCATGCGCGGCTTTTAGAACGTGCACGTGCGCAGAACACTACAGCTGACGTACGCGCCGTCTTATCTTTTGGACGCCAGATATTGGCTTGTACCAACGCACGTGCACTTGTGTGCGCGTGCGCCAGCGCGGGAAGCAGCGGCTTCCTGTTTTGCCACCCCCACCAATGGTATAAATAACTATGCCGTCCGCCGGGCTGACAAGCAACCAGCCCAGCGGTTACGGGTAAGTCAACAATCGTTTTGGCTCTAACAACATTTTGTATTATGGGGAATTGGGCTCTTATTGAAGGAGCATAGATAAATGACTCCTAAATTGAGTCATTCAGTAGTAGTTTTTGATCATTTTATCTCCTACTATATAGACAATGCTGGGCAAGCAGGAAACATTGTGTGGAGCCTTGTCCACACATTAGGGTGTGAATAATGAGATGTCCTGTAATTGAGTTCTAAATATGTTCTTTTTTACATTTTATTTTATTTAACTTATAGTGAGATGCTGGTTTTAAATATTTATTAGAGATCTTCAACTGCATATTGTCTAGACATATGTTGTTGTGTTGTTACATTCAAACTATAACATGTACCCCCATTTCCTCTCAAATTTGAGGGGGAAAAAGAGCGTCATATAGTATGAAAAATACGGTGTTCAACATGTATCCTACAAAGCCAGTCGAAATTTATTTTTATTAGCTATATATAGGTAACTCTTTATTTGTGAAGGCAAACAATTTTTCAACTATAAACCATAGATTTATTTGTGAATGTCTCCTGTTTACCCAACAAAAGTTATATTGTGTCTGGAGTCATAATTTGTAGGAAAGGAGGGGCAGGTGTTCAAGGCATTCTAGTGGACCCTGCAGTCAGCTATATGATTGGTAAGTTACTAGTTACATACTCATTTGCTATTTAACTTTCAGTCATATACCTGCGTACCTACTTTCAATAACTAAGAATAACACGTAACCTGCTATAAGGTGTCATAGGCTAGTTTAGTTCACATGTTGTTTGGGTCACTTGCAGTCATCGAGCTATTTTTAAAAGTAGGTCAGTGGATCAATGACCGAGAGTAACCCGACCTATAACATTTTCCATAACCACCTTGCAGGCTGTGTGATCTGTTGGAAAATGCACAATATGATGTAGCAGAACTGGATTTGTTAGGTGATGAGCATCCCAAACTTACATTCTACAGGACCACGAGTCACCTTGCAATATACTCACTTTTAGGTATGTGTTTAATGGACTCCCTGTCTCAGCCCTTATCAGCAAAATTCAATCAGCTGACTGATAACTGAAAGCGCCAGAAATAAAGAGCTCAGAAATACAAGCATGGAGTACTCAGCTTCCCCTCCCCGCCCTGAGAACAGGGAGCTACATCATTTGTCCTGGGCGGAGAGATAAAGAGCTCAGAAATACAAGCACCAATCACTCAGCTCCCTCTCCCCTCCCGAAAGCAGTGAGCTATTTCACTTGTCCTGGGTGGAGAGATAAAGAGCTCAGAAATACAAGCACCAAGCACTCAAACCCCCCCCCCCTCCCTGAGAGCAGGGAGCTAAGTCACTTGTCCTGGGCAAAGAGATAAGACCATCCCCAGGTCCATGGTTATGGAAGCCCAGTGTAAACAATGACGTGAATAAATTAAGATAACAACCAAACAAAGCACTTTTGCTTAAGCAATGTATTTAGGAAAAGTCTTAAATCCACATAATCTAGCAGCACAGATAGGTTCCTTGAGATGTGACAACCCCTTTAAGGCAGAAGTCCCACATTGCAAAAACACAATGTTTTGTCTGTGGCAGAAACATCCTGGCAAAAAAAAAAAAGTAGGTAAATGACTAAGAGAAACCAGACAATGACAGCTGTTAGCATAGACTCTCATATTCCAGCTGTCATTTCTTTACTTTCAATGTGATCAGGAGATTTAAATTACTTTTCAAGAAAATTGGAGCACTATTGCTACTTATCAAATTTATTAAGGCTGAAAGCCGGTAACGGGGGCCCTACTTACTTACTGATCCTGGCAGGGATCCGGGCTGGGATCGGTAAGTGACACCGCGGGCCCTGCAAACATCATTAATATACTCAAGGGACTTTTCAGACCCCCAAGTATAATGATCGGAGGCCCGGGAGAGGTAAGGGAACATAACAAACAGTGTTACTTACCTCTCCACGCTCCGCAAAGGCTTCGGGACCTACTTGTATGATGTCTCAGACATCACATGACCGGACCTGCGTCCTTATGTGTCCCAATGCAGGCCCCTGGTCACATGACGTCCCTGATGTCATTGAAGATAGCCGACAGTGGGGAGCGCAGGGATAGGTAAGTAACAGTGTTTATGTTTGTATCCCTCTCTCGGTCTCCAATTATTATACTCTGGGGTCTGAAAAGACCCCAAAGTATAATAATTGTTAATGGGTGTCCACAATGGAGCATAATACTGGGTGATGGGGCCCCTATGGGGCATAATGCTGTGTGCAGGGGCAACTATGGGGCATAATAGTGCGCGCAGGAATGCGAGGGGGGGTTGGTCGGTGTTTTAGGTGTCAGTCGGGGGTCCCCATGTCAAAGGTTCACCACGGGGCCCCGCCATTCCTAGTAACACTGCTTGCAGATTCTTGAAAAGAATCTCTAGTCATAATTTATTTTAAAAATTACCTCCTCAGTCTCCCACCACACTAGTACTGCTGCTCTGATGGTGGTCATTTTGCTGGGTTCGGGCTACAGTGCCCGGTATGATCATGAGACTACTGCAGCCATTCAATGATCTCTACAGTTACACGCTGTGCTAGCTAGCATTACTGTGGAGGCTTGTGACTGGCTGCAGTCGTCATGTACAACATGCCATTGCTGCAGGCCAGGAAATAGAGACTGACAGGTACCACTAGAGAAGCGATGATGGGGTGGCAGGGGACTGAACAGATGATTAATGTGATTTTTCTTTATAACATTTCCTATTCTTTGATATTTTAACACATCCAAGACAACCCCTTTAATTCTTTCTATGAGCTCCTGGTCCTTTTTACTTGCATACACTCATTTTGTTTACCTGCACAAATGATCTAATCTATGTTCTGTTCTGTGTTAAATCCATCTGGAGCTATAAACTGAATAAAACTCATATTGTTTATTAGTACAACATACAAATCTAGAACACCCTGTCTGCTGCTTAGGAAGATGTACCACTAGGCACTGTGTGTTCCCATTCATTTATACTGCTTAGTAAATATCAAAAGGCATAGTCATCTATTTAAGAGATGAAAGCCAGTTTTATAACTTTCAAAAGGCTGAAAAATAAAAGCGTTTTGTTTTCCCCTCTGCCTTTGGCAATGTTTGACTGTAAACTGCACTTGCCAGGCCTTGATTGATGTGCAGAGATGCCCCTAACAGCTTCAACCCAAAGTGATTTATTAGCAGCCTAGTCTGTACAAAACAAGGTTTGTGGCATCTGTACTTTAACTGCTTTTCTATTATAGTTATTTTCTATAATGCTATGTTAGTATAGCCGAATTCTCCAAGCAATCCCTAGCCTCAACAATCTGATGCATCAACACATGGCATCTTCTATTAATTAACTACTGAAACTGTACAAATCTTTCAAATTAATTTCGTTAATCTGGTATCAGAAATTTCCAATTTCTCACTGGATAAAATTAATTTCTGAACGCCTTCCTTTTTCCATCCACAAATCACTTGACTATAGCCAGAATCATTCACTCTAATGAAACCTGCTTGCTGTTGCAAGGGCTGCTTTATGAAGTGCTTTAAATATGTTTAACTGTTTTAATTAAGCGTTGTAGGCAAATTATATCCCATAATTTTGTGTACAGCACAATAAATGCAAATTGTTGGAGAAATCACAAGATGTAAATTGAACTAAACACCAGTATCTACTGGGAAAAACTGCTCTATTCAGCATAAAAGCATTCATCTCGGCAGTCTATAGTCTGTAGTATCTCCGCAAGGTCCCCAGTGTGTGTTGGAGCACAGGCTAATTTTTCATTCAATGTAACAAAATTAATTTTGCCCTTCACTTTGGCGAGAAAATGTAAGCAAGCCTTTTAGTTGGTCTATCGTCTAGATTTCAGTTTTGCAAGGTTGCCTAGGACTAAACCTGAACACAGGTTGCTGAAAAGACCTCAAAACATCCTCATCTTCAAAACAATTATTGTGCTGGATTGTATGTTAGAGAATACCATTGGGAGGGATATATCAGTAAACATCCACATTTTTGACCCAACTTAGCACATGCCTCTCTATAGCAAGATCAAAACCCTCCCCCCTGCACAATTTGAAAAAATAGTGTCATGTAGACAGTTATTATGTGCTAGAATTTTGGTTCCTTTTGCTTAATAAATCTTCCCCAATATGTCCAAAATCATATCCTAGGAGACTTGGATCTGACAAACATGGTCTGGATGGATCCGTTTCTATTATGTCTTTTTTTTTTTTAATGTAGATTGTGAGCCCCACATAAGGCTCACAATCTACATTTTTACCTATCAGTATGTCTTTGGAGTATGGGAGGAAACCAACGCAATCACAGGGAGAACATACAAACTCCTTGCTAACCAGTAAGCCATCATGTTGCCCCATTTTCTATTATGTCTTTTGTATTCACGTTCAACATTTCCAACTTTGTACTTTTAGTTTGAGTGAAATTCAGATTAATTATGGCAAATTTACTATACTGGTTTCTAGTAGGGATAAGTGAACCACTTCATACTGAGCTGGACTTATTACAAATTTTCCAAAAATTCCATGTTTTCCAACCAAAAACCATTATTATACTCTGGGGTCTCTTCTTGCTCGCGACATTGTGCAAATGTGAGGGGAGTAGGTCAAGGCAAGATATTATTATAACCTATGTCAGTTTTCTGGCATGGGCTATAATGGAAATCTACAGCAGTTCTTAATTTAGGCACACGATCAGGCTGGAGGCTCTTCATAAATTAGACGAGTCCTGTGCTAGTCGGGGTATTTATTAAGACTGGCATATGAAACATCTATTTTAGTAAATCTGCCCCTTTGTATTTTGGATAATAACTGTGCATTGGATTGATTGATTTCACAAACCTTCTTTGTAACAGAACTTAAAAACTGAACAAAAGAAAGCCCAGCTCTTAGTGGACATAAGTAGGCCCAATTCCAGTGTGAACTATGCACTGTGCCCTGAATATACAGTATTAGCAGCTTATGCACAAATGTCTTCTAATTTGTCTCTATGTATCAGTCTAGAGTCTAGGCTGTTCCGCTTACAGAGCATTGCCTAAATAGCGGTGAATGATTTTTTGCTAAGTATAAAGAAGAACACTCTCAACTAAAAAAAAAAAAAAATACCTTGTAAATATTAAGGAATTGAATATGAAATATCAATAATTAGAAAGTTGTAGAATTTTTTTTATACAATGATGAAAGTGGCTTTCTGGTTTTATGCTCAGTCTTAAAGGGTATTTGTCCTAGCTGAAGCCATTCAGGAAAAAATAGGCTGTAGCAATCGGTGGATATCTCAGTAATCCACTGACTTTTTTTTATCATTTGTCAAAAGTTTTTTTTGTCTTTTTTTACATCACAGGTACCCTTTACTAATGTTTTATACTCTACATCAGGGGTCAGTAACCCTGGCAGCAGAGCCTGGTTGGCACTTCAGGCATATCTACCTGCCAATAGGAATCTGTCTGCTGTTCCAGGTGGAAATATTTTTCTTTTCTATCATGGACCACAAAAATATAGTCATAGGGAAGGAGGCACTGGAGATGTAAGGCATTGGTATGTGTTACATTAAGACTTGTGCCAAATGTACACCACAATATCATCCCTTTACACTAGAAAACTGGTGAAGAGGGGCTGATAAATTCCCCACCAATATAGATTAAAACCTACAACATCTTGACGCTCTGACAGTAAAAATACTTATGCATGCATTTACACCAAAAAAAATTACCCCACTTCATACATGCGACAAAAACTGGGTATCCCAGTAAACCACTTGACACTTTTCAAAATTGTTGAATTCTATTCCATGTGTTTTTTTAAAGTATGATCAACCAGGGTTGTGGAGTCAATGAGCCAAACCAACAACTCGGAACTAGACTCCCTTATTTTTCCACAGCCTAACTCCAACCCCTGCTCTGAGCTGGACTACTTCATAAATGGCTGACAGTCATTGGCGTGCAAAAGTATTTAAGCTCCCATTATTCAAGGGAAAGATAGTGATTGAAATGCTAAAAAAGTAAATATACAACAAGTAGAGATGAGCGAACACTAAAATGTTCGAGGTTCGAAATTCGATTCGAACAGCCGCTCAATGTTCGTGTGTTCGAACGGGTTTCGAACCCCATTATAGTCTATGGGGAACAGATACTCGTTAAGGGGGAAACCCAAATCCGTGTCTGGAGGGTCACCAAGTCCACTAAGACAACCCAGGAAATGATGCCAACACCTCTGGAATGACACTGGGACAGCAGGGGAAGCATGTCTGGGGGCATCTAACACACCAAAGACCCTCTATTACCCCAACATCACAGCCTAACAACTACACACTTTACACACTCAATACCACCTCTCTGACAGTAGGAAAACACCTTGAAACATGTGTATTTGGCACTTGCAGTGAGGAGAGCTTGTCACCAGCAGTGAATTTGGCCCTTGTAGTAAGTTGAGGTTGGCACCAACATTTGTTTTGAAAATCAGGGTGGATTGAGCCTCTAACCAGCAGAGTTTGGGCAAATTCATGGTGGAGGGAGCCTCTAAAAACCCCAGTTTGGACCAATTCATGGTGGAGGGAGCCTCTAAAAACCCCAGTTTGGACCAATTCATGGTGGAGGGAGCCTCTAAAAAACCCAGTTTGGACCAATTCATGGTGGAGGGAGCCTCTAAACAGCCCAGTTTGGACCAATTCATGGTGGAGGGAGCCTCTAAACAGCCCAGTTTGGGCAAATTCATGGTGGAGGGAGCCTCTAACCAGCCCAGTTTGGGCAAATTCATGGTGGAGGGAGCCTCTAAAAACCCCCGTTTGGACCAATTCATGGTGGAGGGAGCCTCTAAACAGCCCAGTTTGGGCAAATTCATGGTGGAGGGAGCCTCTAACCAGCCCAGTTTGGACCAATTCATGGTGGAGGGAGCCTCTAAAAACCCCAGTTTGGACCAATTCATGGTGGAGGGAGCCTCTAAACAGCCCAGTTTGGGCAAATTCATGGTGGAGGGAGCCTCTAAAAACCCCCAGTTTGGACCAATTCATGGTGGAGGGAGCCTCCAAAAAACCCCAGTTTGGACCAATTCATGGTGGAGGGAGCCTCTAAACAGCTCAGTTTGGGCAAATTCATGGTGGAGGGAGCCTCTAAAAACCCCAGTTTGGACCAATTCATGGTGGAGGGAGCCTCTAAAAACCCCAGTTTGGACCAATTCATGGTGGAGGGAGCCTCTAAAAACCCCAGTTTGGACCAATTCATGGTGGAGGGAGCCTCTAAACAGCCCAGTTTGGACCAATTCATGGTGGAGGGAGCCTCTAAAAACCCCAGTTTGGACCAATTCATGGTGGAGGGAGCCTCTAAAAACCCCAGTTTGGACCAATTCATGGTGGAGGGAGCCTCTAAACAGCCCAGTTTGGGAAAATTCATGGTGGAGGGAGCCTCTAAACAGCCCAGTTTGGGCAAATTCATGGTGGAGGGAGCCTCTAAAAACCCCAGTTTGGACCAATTCATGGTGGAGGGAGCCTCTAAAAACCCCAGTTTGGACCAATTCATGGTGGAGGGAGCCTCTAAAAACCCCAGTTTGGACCAATTCATGATGGAGGGAGCCTCTAAACAGCCCAGTTTGGGCAAATTCATGGTGGAGGGAGCCTCTAAACAGCCCAGTTTGGACCAATTCATGGTGGAGGGAGCCTCTAAAAACCCCAGTTTGGACCAATTCATGGTGGAGGGAGCCTCTAAACAGCCCAGTTTGGACCAATTCATGGTGGAGGGAGCCTCTAAAAACCCCAGTTTGGACCAATTCATGGTGGAGGGAGCCTCTAAACAGCCCAGTTTGGACCAATTCATGGTGGAGGGAGCCTCTAAAAACCCCAGTTTGGACCAATTCATGGTGGAGGGAGCCTCTAAAAACCCCAGTTTGGACCAATTCATGGTGGAGGGAGCCTCTAAAAACCCCAGTTTGGACCAATTCATGATGGAGGGAGCCTCTAAACAGCCCAGTTTGGGCAAATTCATGGTGGAGGGAGCCTCTAAACAGCCCAGTTTGGACCAATTCATGGTGGAGGGAGCCTCTAAAAACCCCAGTTTGGACCAATTCATGATGGAGGGAGCCTCTAAACAGCCCAGTTTGGGCAAATTCATGGTGGAGGGAGCCTCTAAACAGCCCAGTTTGGACCAATTCATGGTGGAGGGAGCCTCTAAAAACCCCAGTTTGGACCAATTCATGGTGGAGGGAGCCTGTAAACAGCCCAGTTTGGACCAATTCATGGTGGAGGGAGCCTCTAAAAACCCCAGTTTGGACCAATTCATGGTGGAGGGAGCCTCTAAAAACCCCAGTTTGGACCAATTCATGGTGGAGGGAGCCTCTAAAAACCCCAGTTTGGACCAATTCATGGTGGAGGGAGCCTCTAAAAACCCCAGTTTGGACCAATTCATGGTGGAGGGAGCCTCTAAACAGCCCAGTTTGGACCAATTCATGGTGGAGGGAGCCTCTAAAAACCCCAGTTTGGACCAATTCATGGTGGAGGGAGCCTCTAAACAGCCCAGTTTGGACCAATTCATGGTGGAGGGAGCCTCTAAAAACCCCAGTTTGGACCAATTCATGGTGGAGGGAGCCTCTAAACAGCCCAGTTTGGACCAATTCATGGTGGAGGGAGCCTCTAAAAACCCCAGTTTTGACCAATTCATGGTGGAGGGAGCCTCTAAACAGCCCAGTTTGGACCAATTCATGGTGGAGGGAGCCTCTAAAAACCCCAGTTTGGACCAATTCATGGTGGAGGGAGCCTCTAAAAACCCCAGTTTGGACCAATTCATGATGGAGGGAGCCTCTAAACAGCCCAGTTTGGACCAATTCATGGTGGAGGGAGCCTCTAAAAACCCCAGTTTGGACCAATTCATGGTGGAGGGAGCCTCTAAAAACCCCAGTTTGGACCAATTCATGGTGGAGGGAGCCTCTAAAAACCCCAGTTTGGACCAATTCATGATGGAGGGAGCCTCTAAACAGCCCAGTTTGGGCAAATTCATGGTGGAGGGAGCCTCTAAACAGCCCAGTTTGGGCAAATTCATGGTGGAGGGAGCCTCTAAAAACCCCAGTTTGGACCAATTCATGGTGGAGGGAGCCTCTAAAAAACCCAGTTTGGACCAATTCATGGTGGAGGGAGCCTCTAAACAGCCCAGTTTGGACCAATTCATGGTGGAGGGAGCCTCTAAACAGCCCAGTTTGGGCAAATTCATGGTGGAGGGAGCCTCTAACCAGCCCAGTTTGGGCAAATTCATGGTGGAGGGAGCCTCTAAAAAACCCAGTTTGGACCAATTCATGGTGGAGGGAGCCTCTAAACAGCCCAGTTTGGGCAAATTCATGGTGGAGGGAGCCTCTAACCAGCCCAGTTTGGACCAATTCATGGTGGAGGGAGCCTCTAAAAACCCCAGTTTGGACCAATTCATGGTGGAGGGAGCCTCTAAACAGCCCAGTTTGGGCAAATTCATGGTGGAGGGAGCCTCTAAAAACCCCCAGTTTGGACCAATTCATGGTGGAGGGAGCCTCCAAAAAACCCCAGTTTGGACCAATTCATGGTGGAGGGAGCCTCTAAACAGCTCAGTTTGGGCAAATTCATGGTGGAGGGAGCCTCTAAAAACCCCAGTTTGGACCAATTCATGGTGGAGGGAGCCTCTAAAAACCCCAGTTTGGACCAATTCATGGTGGAGGGAGCCTGTAAACAGCCCAGTTTGGACCAATTCATGGTGGAGGGAGCCTCTAAAAACCCCAGTTTGGACCAATTCATGGTGGAGGGAGCCTCTAAAAACCCCAGTTTGGACCAATTCATGGTGGAGGGAGCCTCTAAAAACCCCAGTTTGGACCAATTCATGGTGGAGGGAGCCTCTAAACAGCCCAGTTTGGACCAATTCATGGTGGAGGGAGCCTCTAAAAACCCCAGTTTGGACCAATTCATGGTGGAGGGAGCCTCTAAACAGCCCAGTTTGGACCAATTCATGGTGGAGGGAGCCTCTAAAAACCCCAGTTTGGACCAATTCATGGTGGAGGGAGCCTCTAAAAACCCCAGTTTGGGCAAATTCATGGTGGAGGGAGCCTCTAAACAGCCCAGTTTGGGCAAATTCATGGTGGAGGGAGCCTCTAAAAACCCCAGTTTGGACCAATTCATGGTGGAGGGAGCCTCTAAAAACCCCAGTTTGGACCAATTCATGGTGGAGGGAGCCTCTAAAAACCCCAGTTTGGACCAATTCATGATGGAGGGAGCCTCTAAACAGCCCAGTTTGGACCAATTCATGGTGGAGAGAGCCTCTAAAAACCCCAGTTTGGACCAATTCATGGTGGAGGGAGCCTCAAAACAGGCCAGTTTGGGCAAATTCATGGTGGAGGGAGCCTCTAAACAGGCCAGTTTGGGCAAATTCATGGTGGAGGGAGCCTCTAAACAGGCCAGTTTGGGCAAATTCATGGTGGAGGGAGCCTCTAACCAGCCCAGTTTGGACCAATTCATGGTGGAGAGAGCCTCTAAAAACCCCAGTTTGGACCAATTCATGGTGGAGGGAGCCTCTAAACAGGCCAGTTTGGGCAAATTCATGGTGGAGGGAGCCTCTAAAAACCCCAGTTTGGACCAATTCATGGTGGAGGGAGCCTCTAAACAGCCCAGTTTGGACCAATTCATGGTGGAGGGAGCCTCTAAAAACCCCAGTTTGGACCAATTCATGGTGGAGGGAGCCTCTAAACAGCCCAGTTTGGACCAATTCATGGTGGAGAGAGCCTCTAAAAACCCCAGTTTGGACCAATTCATGGTGGAGGGAGCCTCTAAACAGGCCAGTTTGGGCAAATTCATGGTGGAGGGAGCCTCTAAAAACCCCAGTTTGGACCAATTCATGGTGGAGGGAGCTTCTAAACAGCCCAGTTTGGACCAATTCATGGTGGAGGGAGCCTCTAAAAACCCCAGTTTGGACCAATTCATGGTGGAGGGAGCCTATAAAAACCCCAGTTTGGACCAATTCATGATGGAGGGAGCCTCTAAACAGCCCAGTTTGGACCAATTCATGGTGGAGAGAGCCTCTAAAAACCCCAGTTTGGACCAATTCATGGTGGAGGGAGCCTCTAAACAGCCCAGTTTGGACCAATTCATGGTGGAGGGAGCCTCTAAAAACCCCAGTTTGGACCAATTCATGGTGGAGGGAGCCGCTAAACAGCCCAGTTTGGACCAATTCATGGTGGAGGGAGCCTCTAACCAGCAGAGTTGGTGGAAATCAGGGTGGAGGGAGCCTCTAACCAGCAGAGTTGTGGGAAAGCAGGGTGGAGGGAGCCTCTAACCAGCAGAGTTGGGGGAAATCAGGGTGGAGGGAGCCTAGTATTAGCAGAATTGTGCAACGCTTATGGTGGATGAGTATGAGGATGCGGAGGAATTGGAGAGGTTGAGTACAGACATGGAGTTTCATGTTGGGGTGCTTTACACAGGTGGGCCCAAAAATGAAGGCTCTATCCAGTGGTGGTTCATTTTTATCAAAGTGAGCCGGTCGGCACTCTCAGCTGACAGACGGGTGCGCTTGTCAGTGATGATGCCACCGGCTGCACTGAACACCCTCTCAGATAGGACGCTGGCGGCAGGACAGGACAGCACCTCCAAGGCATATAGGGCAAGTTCAAGCCACAGGTCCAACTTCGACACCCAATACGTGTAGGGCGCAGAGGGGTCGGAGAGGACAGGGCTGTGGTCGGAAAGGTATTCCCGCAACATGCGCCTATACTTCTCACGCCTGGTGACACTAGGACCCTCCGTGGCGGCACTTTGGCGAGGGGGTGCCATCAAGGTGTCCCAGACCTTAGACAGTGTGCCCCTCGTTTGTGTGGACCGGTGAGAACTTGGTTGCCTACTGGAGGAACTGCCCTCCCTGCCGCCAACGTCACATGCTGGAAACATATTCTGCACCAATTGCCTGTGGCAAGCATTGATGCGATTGGCCCTCCCCTCTACCGGAATAAAAGACGAGATATTGTTTTTATACCGGGGGTCAAGGATAGCAAAGATCCAGTACTGGTTGTCCTCCATGATTTTGACAATACGCTTGTCGGTTGTAAAGCACCCCAACATGAACTCAGCCATGTCTGCCACAGTGTTAGTTGGCATGACTCCTCTGGCCCCACCGGAAAGTTCAATCTCCATTTCCTCCTCATCCTCCATGTCTACCCATCCGCGCTGCAACAATGGGACGATTCGAAGTTGCCCGGAAGCCTCCTGTATCACCATCACATCATCGGACAACTCTTCTTCCTCCTCCTCCTCCTCCTCCTCCTCCTCCTCCTCCTCCTCCATTAAACGCAGTGAAGCGGACAGATGTGTGGACCTACTCTCCAGCTGTGACGGATCGGATGCTATCCCTAACTCCTCTGTGTGATCTGAGTTATCCCTGATGTCAATCAGGGATTCTCTCAGAACACACAAGAGCGGGATTGTAAGGCTCACCATCGCATCCTCAGAGCTCACCCTCCTTGTGGACTCCTCAAACACCTGTAGGATGTCACAAAGGTCTCTCATCCATGGCCACTCATGGATGTGAAACTGAGGCAGCTGACTTAGTGGCACCCTAGGGTTTTGTAGCTGGTATTCCATCAAAGGTCTCTGCTGCTCAACCACTCTATTCAACATCTGAAACGTTGAGTTCCAGCGTGTGGGGACGTCGCACAAAAGCCGGTGTTGTGGCACATGCAGGCGTTGCTGGAGAGATTTTAAGCTAGCAGCGGCTACTGTCGACTTGCGAAAGTGGGCGCACATGCGCCGCACTTTCACCAGTAGCTCTGGAACATTGGGGTAGCTCTTTAGGAAACGTTGCACCACTAGGTTGAAGACGTGGGCCAGGCATGGAACATGTTGGAGTCCGGCAAGCTCCAGAGCTGCTACCAGGTTCCGGCCGTTATCACAAACGACCATGCCTGGGCCCAGGTGCAGCGGCTCAAACCATATTGCCGTCTCATCGAGGAGGGCATCCCTCACCTCGGAGGCAGTGTGCTGTCTGTCCCCCAAGCTGATCAGCTTCAGCACAGCCTGCTGACGTCTACCAACGCCAGTGCTGCAACGTTTCCAACTCGTAGCTGGGGTCAATCTAACAGCGGAGGAGGAGGCGGTGGCGGAGGAGGAGGCGGTGGCGGAGGAGGAGGCGGTAGAGGAGGAGGAGGAGGGGGGTGTTCTTCTCGTGTCCCTGCCAGGAATGTTAGGCGGGGAGACGAGGTACACCGGGCCAGTTTGGGAAGCAGTCCCAGCCTCAACTACATTCACCCAGTGTGCCGTCAGTGAAATGTAGCGTCCCTGTCCGCATGCACTTGTCCACGCGTCGGTGGTCAAGTGGACCTTTGTGCAAAGCGCGGAACTAAGGGCCCGCCTGATGTTGAGTGACACGTGCTGGTGCAAGGCGGGGACGGCACACCGGGAGAAGTAGTGACGGCTAGGGACGGCATAGCGAGGTGCCGCAGTTGCCATCAGGTCCAGGAAGGCGGGAGTTTCAACAAGCCGGAACGCCAACATCTCCTGGGCCAGCAGTTTAGCGATGTTGGCGTTCAAGGCTTGCGCGTGTGGGTGGTTAGCAGTGTATTTCTGCCGCCGCTCCAATGTCTGAGAGATGGTGGGTTGTTGTAAAGAAGCGCCTGATGGTGACTTGGATGGTGCAGGAGAAGGAGATAAGACAGGAACAGGGGAGGATGAGGGAGAAGTCAACAAAGTGGCGGAGGCAGATGAAGTGGTGTCCTGGCTCGTCCTCTGGAGTGCATCGCCAGCACAGTCAGCAGTGGCAGTGGCAGTGGCGTGAATGGCAGGCGGCCTTTGTCCTGCCGTTGCTGCCTGCCACTGATTCCAGTGCTTGGATTCCAAATGACGGCGCATTGAAGTGGTGGACAGGTTGCTCTTCTCAGAGCCCCTAATCAATTTCGAGAGGCAAATTGTGCAGACAACACTATATCTGTCCTCGGCGCATTCCTTGAAAAAACTCCACACCTTCGAGAAACGTGCCCTCGAGGTGGGAGTTTTTCGGGGCTGGGTACGAACTGGAACATCTTGGGAGATTCCGGGTGTGGCCTGGCTTCGCCTAAGCTGCTGACCTCTGCCTCTGCCTCTAGCTACCCTTTTTGGTACTGCACTTGCCTCAACATCCACACTACTTTCCCCGCTTGACATCCCCCCTGTACAGGTCGGGACAGTGTCCTCATCATCCACCACTTCCTCTTCCAACTCCTGTCTCATCTCCTCCTCCCGCACAATGCGCCGGTCAACTGGATGCCCTGACGGCAACTGCGTCACATCATCGTCGATGAGGGTGGGTTGCTGGTCATCCACCACCAAATCGAACGGAGATGGAGGAGACTCTAGTGTTTGAGCATCTGGACACAGATGCTCCTCTGTTAGGTTCGTGGAATCGTGACGTGGAGGGGCAGGTTGAGGGACAATGAAAGGAGCGGAGAACAGCTCTGGGGAGCAGGGACATTTGGGGTTATTGTTCTGTGAAGCTTCGGAATTTTGGGAGGAAGGAGGACAAGACTGTTGGGTAATAGGAGGAGAGGAGGCAGAGTCTGACTGGCTGCTGGACAATGTGCTGTAAGCGTTCTCTGACAGCCATTGCAAGACCTGTTCCTGGTTCTCGGGCCTACTAAGGTTTGTACCCTGCAGTTTAGTTAATGTGGCAAGCAACCCTGGCACTGTGGAGTGGCGCAATGCTTGCTGCCCCACAGGAGTAGGCACGGGACGCCCTGTGGCTTCACTGCTACCTTGCTCCCCAGAACCATTCCCCCGACCTCGCCCACGGCCTCGTCCACGTCCCTTTCCGGGAGCCTTGCGCATTTTGAATTCCCAGTTAGAAATTGGCACTATATACCAGTAGCAAAAATTGTGGGTGCACGTAACCCCAATATATTCTTTGAATTCCCAGTCAGACAATGGCACTATATACCAGTAGTAAAAATTGTGGGTGCACGTAACCCCAATATATTCTTTGAATTACCAGTCAGAAACTGGCACTATATGGCAGTAGCAAGAAATGAGGGTATTTGTAACCCCAATATATTCTTTGAATTCCCAGTCAGAAACTGGCACTGTATACCAGTAGTAAAAATTGTGGGTGCACGTAACCCCAATATATTCTTTGAATTCCCAGTCAGACAATGGCACTGTATACCAGTAGTAAAAATTGTGGGTGCACGTAACCCCAATATATTCTTTGAATTCCCAGTCAGACAATGGCACTATATATCAGTAGTAAAAATTGTGGGTGCACGTAACCCCAATATATTCTTTGAATTCCCAGTCAGACAATGGCACTGTATACCAGTAGTAAAAATTGTGGGTGCACGTAACCCCAATATATTCTTTGAATTCCCAGTCAGACAATGGCACTATATACCAGTAGCAAGAAATGAGGGTATTTATAACCCCAATATATTCTTTGAATTCCCAGTCAGACAATGGCACTGTATACCAGTAGTAAAAATTGTGGGTGCACGTAACCCCAATATATTCTTTGAATTCCCAGTCAGACAATGGCACTATATACCAGTAGTAAAAATTGTGGGTGCACGTAACCCCAATATATTCTTTGAATTCCCAGTCAGAAACTGGCACTGTATACCAGTAGTAAAAATTGTGGGTGCACGTAACCCCAATATATTCTTTGAATTCCCAGTCAGACAATGGCACTATATACCAGTAGCAAGAAATGAGGGTATTTATAACCCCAATATATTCTTTGAATTCCCAGTCAGACAATGGCACTGTATACCAGTAGTAAAAATTGTGGGTGCACGTAACCCCAATATATTCTTTGAATTACCAGTCAGAAACTGGCACTATATGGCAGTAGCAAGAAATGAGGGTATTTGTAACCCCAATATATTCTTTGAATTCCCAGTCAGAAACTGGCACTGTATACCAGTAGTAAAAATTGTGGGTGCACGTAACCCCAATATATTCTTTGAATTCCCAGTCAGACAATGGCACTATATACCAGTAGTAAAAATTGTGGGTGCACGTAACCCCAATATATTCTTTGAATTCCCAGTCAGAAACTGGCACTGTATACCAGTAGTAAAAATTGTGGGTGCACATAACCCCAATATATTCTTTGAATTCCCAGTCAGACAATGGCACTATATACCAGTAGCAAGAAATGAGGGTATTTATAACCCCAATATATTCTTTGAATTCCCAGTCAGACAATGGCACTGTATACCAGTAGTAAAAATTGTGGGTGCACGTAACCCCAATATATTCTTTGAATTACCAGTCAGAAACTGGCACTATATGGCAGTAGCAAGAAATGAGGGTATTTGTAACCCCAATATATTCTTTGAATTCCCAGTCAGAAACTGGCACTGTATACCAGTAGTAAAAATTGTGGGTGCACGTAACCCCAATATATTCTTTGAATTCCCAGTCAGACAATGGCACTATATACCAGTAGTAAAAATTGTGGGTGCACGTAACCCCAATATATTCTTTGAATTACCAGTCAGAAACTGGCACTATATGGCAGTAGCAAGAAATGAGGGTATTTGTAACCCCAATATATTCTTTGAATTCCCAGTCAGAAACTGGCACTGTATACCAGTAGTAAAAATTGTGGGTGCACGTAACCCCAATATATTCTTTGAATTCCCAGTCAGACAATGGCACTATATACCAGTAGTAAAAATTGTGGGTGCACGTAACCCCAATATATTCTTTGAATTCCCAGTCAGAAACTGGCACTGTATACCAGTAGTAAAAATTGTGGGTGCACATAACCCCAATATATTCTTTGAATTCCCAGTCAGACAATGGCACTATATACCAGTAGCAAGAAATGAGGGTATTTATAACCCCAATATATTCTTTGAATTCCCAGTCAGACAATGGCACTGTATACCAGTAGTAAAAATTGTGGGTGCACGTAACCCCAATATATTCTTTGAATTACCAGTCAGAAACTGGCACTATATGGCAGTAGCAAGAAATGAGGGTATTTGTAACCCCAATATATTCTTTGAATTCCCAGTCAGAAACTGGCACTGTATACCAGTAGTAAAAATTGTGGGTGCACGTAACCCCAATATATTCTTTGAATTCCCAGTCAGACAATGGCACTATATACCAGTAGTAAAAATTGTGGGTGCACGTAACCCCAATATATTCTTTGAATTCCCAGTCAGAAACTGGCACTGTATACCAGTAGTAAAAATTGTGGGTGCACGTAACCCCAATATATTCTTTGAATTCCCAGTCAGACAATGGCACTATATACCAGTAGCAAGAAATGAGGGTATTTATAACCCCAATATATTCTTTGAATTCCCAGTCAGACAATGGCACTGTATACCAGTAGTAAAAATTGTGGGTGCACGTAACCCCAATATATTCTTTGAATTACCAGTCAGAAACTGGCACTATATGGCAGTAGCAAGAAATGAGGGTATTTGTAACCCCAATATATTCTTTGAATTCCCAGTCAGAAACTGGCACTGTATACCAGTAGTAAAAATTGTGGGTGCACGTAACCCCAATATATTCTTTGAATTACCAGTCAGAAACTGGCACTATATGGCAGTAGCAAGAAATGAGGGTATTTGTAACCCCAATATATTCTTTGAATTCCCAGTCAGAAACTGGCACTGTATACCAGTAGTAAAAATTGTGGGTGCACGTAACCCCAATATATTCTTTGAATTCCCAGTCAGACAATGGCACTATATACCAGTAGTAAAAATTGTGGGTGCACGTAACCCCAATATATTCTTTGAATTCCCAGTCAGAAACTGGCACTGTATACCAGTAGTAAAAATTGTGGGTGCACGTAACCCCAATATATTCTTTGAATTCCCAGTCAGACAATGGCACTATATACCAGTAGCAAGAAATGAGGGTATTTATAACCCCAATATATTCTTTGAATTCCCAGTCAGACAATGGCACTGTATACCAGTAGTAAAAATTGTGGGTGCACGTAACCCCAATATATTCTTTGAATTACCAGTCAGAAACTGGCACTATATGGCAGTAGCAAGAAATGAGGGTATTTGTAACCCCAATATATTCTTTGAATTCCCAGTCAGAAACTGGCACTGTATACCAGTAGTAAAAATTGTGGGTGCACGTAACCCCAATATATTCTTTGAATTACCAGTCAGAAACTGGCACTATATGGCAGTAGCAAGAAATGAGGGTATTTGTAACCCCAATATATTCTTTGAATTCCCAGTCAGAAACTGGCACTGTATACCAGTAGTAAAAATTGTGGGTGCACGTAACCCCAATATATTCTTTGAATTCCCAGTCAGACAATGGCACTATATACCAGTAGTAAAAATTGTGGGTGCACGTAACCCCAATATATTCTTTGAATTCCCAGTCAGAAACTGGCACTGTATACCAGTAGTAAAAATTGTGGGTGCACGTAACCCCAATATATTCTTTGAATTCCCAGTCAGACAATGGCACTATATACCAGTAGCAAGAAATGAGGGTATATATAACCCCAATATATTCTTTGAATTCCCAGTCAGACAATGGCACTGTATACCAGTAGTAAAAATTGTGGGTGCACGTAACCCCAATATATTCTTTGAATTCCCAGTCAGACAATGGCACTATATACCAGTAGCAAGAAATGAGGGTATTTATAACCCCAATATATTCTTTGAATTCCCAGTCAGACAATGGCACTGTATACCAGTAGTAAAAATTGTGGGTGCACGTAACCCCAATATATTCTTTGAATTCCCAGTCAGAAACTGGCACTATATGGCAGTAGCAAGAAATGAGGGTATTTATAACCCCAATATATTCTTTGAATTCCCAGTCAGACAATGGCACTGTATACCAGTAGTAAAAATTGTGGGTGCACGTAACCCCAATATATTCTTTGAATTACCAGTCAGAAACTGGCACTATATGGCAGTAGCAAGAATTGAGGGTATTTGTAACCCCAATATATTCTTTGAATTCCCAGTCAGAAACTGGCACTGTATACCAGTAGTAAAAATTGTGGGTGCACGTAACCCCAATATATTCTTTGAATTACCAGTCAGAAACTGGCACTATATGGCAGTAGCAAGAAATGAGGGTATTTGTAACCCCAATATATTCTTTGAATTCCCAGTCAGAAACTGGCACTGTATACCAGTAGTAAAAATTGTGGGTGCACGTAACCCCAATATATTCTTTGAATTCCCAGTCAGACAATGGCACTATATACCAGTAGCAAGAAATGAGGGTATTTATAACCCCAATATATTCTTTGAATTCCCAGTCAGACAATGGCACTGTATACCAGTAGTAAAAATTGTGGGTGCACGTAACCCCAATATATTCTTTGAATTCCCAGTCAGACAATGGCACTGTATACCAGTAGTAAAAATTGTGGGTGCACGTAACCCCAATATATTCTTTGAATTCCCAGTCAGACAATGGCACTATATACCAGTAGCAAAAATTGTGGGTGTATATAGCCCCAATTCTATTGCTAGGGGACTTGCAGGGTATTTCTGAGGTGAAGGTGGGGGGGCACACCGTTGGAACGGTGATTTGGGGTGTATATATGGGGTATACGGGAATACACTGTCAGTGTGTTCCATTCAGGATCCTGGGAAAGCTGGGTTGCGGCGATTGACCCCGTCAGTGCCACGTTACACTGACAAGCTTCTCCCTGGAATTGAAGTTATATGTAAGCCCAATATATTCTTTGAATTACCAGTCAGAAACTGGCACTATATGGCAGTAGCAAGAAATGAGGGTATTTGTATTCCCAATATATTCTTTGAATTCCCAGTCAGACAATGGCACTGTATACCAGTAGTAAAAATTGTGGGTGCACGTAACCACAATATATTCTTTGAATTACCAGTCAGAAACTGGCACTATATACCAGTAGCAAGAAATGAGGGTATTTGTATTCCCAATATATTCTTTGAATTCCCAGTCAGACAATGGCACTGTATACCAGTAGTAAAAATTGTGGGTGTATATAGCCCCAATTCTATTGCTAGGGGACTTGCAGGGTATTTCTGGGGTGAAGGTGGGGGGGCACACCGTTGGAACGGGTATCGGGGTATATATCGGGTATACGGGAATACACTGACAGTGTATTCCATTCAGGATCCTGGGAAAGCTGGGTTGCGGCGATTGAGCCCGTTAGTGCCACGTTACACTGACAAGCTTCTCCCTGGAATTTAGCTCTTATAAGAGCTGTTGGTTGTCTTCTCCTTCCTATCTAGCCTGTCCCTGCCTACCCAGAATCTAACCCCTAGCTAACTGGACGGAAACCTCCGTCCCCGGTGAATTGCAAGCTCAGAATTACGCGAAGCTGGGCGGCGCTGTTCTTTTAAATTAGAGGTCACATGTTTTCGGCAGCCAATGGGTTTTGCCTACTTTTTTCAACGTCACCGGTGTCGTAGTTCCTGTCCCACCTACCCTGCGCTGTTATTGGAGCAAAAAAGGCGCCAGGGAAGGTGGGAGGGGAATCGAGTAATGGCGCACTTTACCACGCGGTGTTCGATTCGATTCGAACATGCCGAACAGCCTAATATCCGATCGAACATGAGTTCGATAGAACACTGTTCGCTCATCTCTAACAACAAGCCATATATCTAAAAATCATAGAATACCAATAAATGTATGAGGATGATCTCATTTAAAATAATTCATCATTTTATTTTGAAGCTGAAGTTGTTTAACTGTATCTGACTCCAACTTTACCCAAAACTGGTGCCAATTTGTGACTCCAATTTACTCCAAGCATATTAATACATATAGAGCACTGTAAGAGGTATTCACCCTGCTGGGGGCTTTCTTTGCTGAAACATTAATGCTGATTCATATAGCAACAATTATGGTAATTTATGGCAATACTTTTGGTAATATTTAAGTATATACTATAGAGTATTATAATACCCCTTATAAAATAACTACACTGCACTATACTGATGCTATGCTGACCACTGTATAGAGCTAATTATTGATGAATTTTTCAGCATTATGTACAATGCTGGTAATTTACAGCAATACATTTCTACTAGATATTACTAGTACACCAAACTGCGATGTGCATTAACCATTAGCCTCTCACATGTTAGTTTGGCATTATCTTCTAAATGTGCCCTTTCAGAACCTTTGTTTGTCATAGTTTTATCCTTTCCATTTCTGTCACATTTTCTTAATCTAATCTGGAGATACAGCGGGATCACTAGGCTGCCAGCATCTTTACACACCACTGATTTGATTGATTGTTGCTACTTCTATAGAGTTTTGAGCTTCTTTTAGCAGAGAAAGATGTGCCAGTGAACAGGGATGTAGCAATTGTGCCATCCTTAGTTTTTTCAGACTGTTTCTGAGATCAGCGCTGATTGATGGCCCTACTGTCTTGATTTCGATGCAATCTCAGCTTTGAAATAAAGGTTTTCATGTGGTAACTGAAAGCTATCAACATGATAGATAGTGATCTTATTGTGCAATCTACAGTACAAAAGGACCTAGATCCAAATCCAACCATTGTTTGGGCTGGATTTATACTGATGGAGCCTGCGCAATTCAAGGCACCATAAACCCCAAACCACTTACACAGACAAATATTTTTTACACTGAATAGGATGCATTTTATGACTACATTTAGATTTAATAAATTGCAAAATAAAGAGTCTAATACGGTAGATCTCTTGACTTTTTATTTCATAATAAAGCCCCAAAGCTAGAGTAGGCACGACTTAGGCTCAACTTAAATGGTTGTGGTGGACGTTGTGGTGGACATGAGTAGAATGAGCGAAATGTCTTTTTGGGAATACATGGTGGAGGTAAGCTTAATCTTTTCTCCTTCACTTCATAATGTGTCTTTGATACTGTAGCCAACCTCCTTAGAAGTGGCTGTAAGAGGAACCCTGATGGAGTTGGAGTTAGAGAGACAGATAATACCAATGGTAATTAAAGAGCCCAAAACAAGTTCCAAAGATATTAGAGGTGAACTCCAAGGTCAAGATGCATCAATGTCAGATTGTAAAATCTGTTGTGGCCCTTGCTAAAGGGGACTTAGTGTAAAGTGGCCGAGTGTAAACCACTGCTGAAAGTATATCATAATTTTTTATTATGTCTTATTTACTTTTGATATAATGTATTTCACTCTTGTTCTGTGGAGGGTGTCTGTAGACACATCTTTAGAGATTTGATATTGTACAATTGTTCTGGTGAATATTATGTATTTCTCTACATTTTTTTTTTTTAAATGTGGATTGTGAGCCCCATATAGGGATCACAACGCAATTTTTTTTTCTTTTTTCCTTTAAGTATGTCTTCTATAGAATGGGAGGAAATCCACGCAAACACGGGGAGAACATACAAACTCCTTGCTGATGTTGTTCCTGGCAGGATTTGAACCCAGGACTCCAGCTCTGAGCCACCGTGTCGCCCCTGTATTTCCCTACATTTATTGCACCTATCTATTTGCTGTAAATCTGTTTATTAAAAACTCAATAAAAAAATTTGAATTTGAAAAAAAAAGTATATCATAAACAAGATAAAACTGAACTTTTGGCAAGGCACATCAGCTCTATGTTTACAGGTGCAAAAATGAAGCATATAAAGAAAAGTGCACTGTCCCTACTGTGAAGCATGATGAAGACTCAGTTGTTTTGGGGCTGCTTTGCTGCATCTGGCACAGGGTGTCTTGAATCTATGCAGGGTACAATTAAATCTCAAGACTTTCAAGGTATTCTGGACCAAAATGTGCTGCCCAGTATCAGAAAGCTTGTTCTATAGGTCATGAATCGTTCAATGGGATAACACACACTGCTAAAAACATCTAAAAATGGCTAATAGAAAAACATTACACTATTCTGAACTAAATCCTATTGAACGAATCCAAGAAAGGAGCTGGAATATGCCGTCCAGAAAAGGAGCTGGAATATGCCATCCAGAAAAGGCACCCTTCCAACCTGAGATAGCTGGAGCAGTTTGCTTATGAGGAGTGGGCCAAAATACATAAGAGTTACATAACTCATAAGATTGTAGTAATTGTCTGAAAAGGATGTGCAACAAAATATTACGATAAGGGAACCATCTTTATTGTCCAAGCAGTTTCACTAGTTTTTTTTTTTGTTTTTGTTTTTTTATTATTCTCTTGAACCACAATTCATATAAATGTCTTATTTTTATTAATTGATTTTTAGTAAATTTAAATTTATTAAGACTTTGGCCAGTTTTAAGTTATTTCAGTGTCCATTGTGGGTTTTTGTTTCTTTAATGAAAGGTTACAAACAATTTTATCTTTGTGTGTAATGTGCAAAGTGATGAAACATTTAGCCGTCTTTTCACATTTCCCTACAAATGATTTTTTTAACCAATAGAGAAAACCTGTGTACATTCCTTTTAAAAAGCACAATTTCGCTTCCATATACTTGAAGCCCCCTTGTCTGCAGATAGTGTATTAGATGCTTTGACTTCTATTAATGCTGAGCAACGCAATAGTGCTTATCATTGACAGTCAATCAGGACCAAGATTAAACAAAAACACTTCTTGAGCACACCGAAATAGGTAGAAAGAAATGAACCATATTAAATAAAGCTATATTTTACAATCAATGTGGCTGTATAACTAGTATGTCCAAAATTAAAGATCCCTTCAAGTGCAAAGTAACAAATCAGCTATCCCCATGCATGTAGCAGCCATGAAATTCTGGAATTAAAGCAGCACTACAACCTGGAAAACTGAAATTGCTTGGTGCTCGGTGTCATAAGTAGCAATCACAATGCACATTTTTTGTAGAATTGTTAATTCCTCCTAGAATTATACAGCGCCTACCAAGTTATTATTTCTACACTAGACACAAATATATTATTTATTGTTTGAAAGTTTATGGATGCTAAATCTGTGTTTTCCCGATGAAAAACAGAATAATGTATTGCAACCATGCTATCATTTGCCATGCCATTCTGATCACTTACAGTATGAGAAACAGAGGTCCACCCAATCCCTAACGCAAAGGAACAGATATCAATCTGAACAATATCGAATGTAAGATGGTTGGAGGGATACCAATGTGAAAGGTTACATTTCCCACAATACATCTCTCCTCTCCCCTCAAGATTACTGCGATGTACAATATACTGTACATTATCAAGAGGGAAATGGGGTGCAAAGACGGGAGAAAGCCACATGTTGTGTGGGGTGGAAGTCACAAAAATAAAGATTAAGAGCATGGTCACATGACTGCATGTAAGACTAGTATACAGCAGAATCTCAGCTAAAGACGCATACAGGGGTGAACCCAATACCCTTCTCTAAGGATATTGTTAGGGCCCATGGAATCATAAGGAATGGGCCCCATGGTTTCACAGGCCCTGGCACGGTGTCTTAATGATGAATTTATGTTAATTATATGGTATGGTATTTCTGTGTGTTTCTCCCTCCCTATTTTATGTTCACAGTGATTTTACCTTATGGGAGGTCATCTTCGGGTCAGCTGTGCCATGGCATGAGCAGGTTCTAGAAGTTTCTTGAAGTTTGCCCAGCAGCAGGAGCATCAGCTGATTGGACAGCTGGAAGCTGTGGCAGAGGTTTTGATTGGGTCAGCTGTGTCTCTAAGGCATGAGCAGGTTATGAGGGTATTCTGCCTGGTAGCGGATACGGCAGATGATTGGTCCGTTGGTTTCAGTGGCGGGAAAATGGAGCTTTATAAGGAGCAGTTTGTGAGGGATCTGTGGCAGCTTACCCAGGATCCAGATGGAGCAGCACCCGCCTCCCCTCCCTTGAAGATCCTATTTTCCTACCTGTCGCGATGCTTTGTTAGTGGGGAATTGTCCCCCAGCTAATGCTGGGGGGACTGTGTTTAATTAATTGATTTGGTGATCATTAATTGGTTAATATTGATTTTGGTTAATTATTGGTTATTTATTATTTAATAAAATATTTATTTTATGGTTATTTAACTTTTCATGTAACCCCTTAATAAAGGCATCGCGGCCAATTTTTATCCAATGAAGAATTTGGTGTGTTTGTGATTTATTTCAGGTAATTGGTATAAATGGTAAGTAATAAGTTGTGCAAATGGGCCTTTGTGAAACCATGTGCTTTATCCTTTAGCCAAGTTTACAGTTGATTGATATATTGCTAAAGTTTTTTATATTGTGTTGCACCGTGTACATTCTTTTACTTACAGGTTAGTGACAAGGCGCCATGATAGATTGTAGTACTGCTGTGTATGTGACTGTATGTTTGTTGCATTTGCTTCTTAGGAACAAGTCTCTTCTCTGGATTATAACAGTGAAAGATGCACTAAACCAGGTAAGGCCCTCCTTTTCACATCTCCATTCAGGTTTCTGTTCAGAGATTCTGCTTGAGAACCCCCGGAATGGAAACCTATACACATAAAAAAGTGGTTATCTAAGGAAACCCGCAAACCCCATAGAGTATAATGGGGTCCGTGTGGTTTCCACACAAAACATGCAGAGAGAAAAGCGCTGCTTGCATACGTGACTACATTGGAACGTGTTCCCCAGACAGCAAGCTTGTCACCCTGCAATATAGGAAGACTGGAGGCTGATATGCGGAAGGGGTCAAATTAAATTTGTATTTCTTTACATTGTTTAATTGTGTAATTTTTCACTTTTAACAGTTTTCTTTTACCTATTTTAAGAGAGACAGAATGATATTATATAGTTTACACAAGTATTGTTTGCCGTGTGTTTTTCTTTATCTAAAAGCAAAAAAAAAACTCTATATGATATGTTGGCACATTCTATTAAATGTGTTTGATGCCAAAAGGATATCAGCCTTCATTAGTTCTATTCTGATGTTTTTCAGGAAACATGGAAGGAAATAAGATGTTTCATTTGATGGACATAACTACTTGTGCGCAGACTGTAAAGTATTTCAGCGGCACTAATACTGTAGAAAATATATAATCCGCAACATAATTCTTGATTTTGTTCCCCGAACAGTCTGTAAAGTAAGTCATTAAATTGACAATACATTCATCAAACTGCTATATCATTTTACCCAGTGGAACAATTATTCGATAAACAATTCAAACTTTACATTTCATGTATCTGCCTCTATAAAGACTGAATAATTATCATAACTTAGCTGTAAGCAAACAGTGGCATTATAGTGGCATTAATCTGGATGCTTGCTACTTTTATCAAATAATCAACACTTTGTGCTTTTTGTGTATTACAGTGCTAACAAATTTAATGGAAAAACACAGCCAGAAAAAAACAAACATCTGATGGGTAGTTTTGTTAGCATGTACCTGCAAGACATAGTCGAGAAAATAGATTGTAAGCCTCACTGGTAAGTGATTGTATCCAGTATACAACATTGGCAGATCAATATAATGAATGAATGAATGTATGAAATGTAGTGTAAGTGACCTAAAATATATTTCAGCAGGCAACACATTCCCAATACCCTGATTGACAGACAATTTTACCCTGGCAAAAAATCCAGATGAGTTCATATGAAGAACAGCGACATAGGCCATTCCCAGAGGAGAAAGAATAGGAAATGACTAGTTCTGTCCAGTATGACCAAACTAACTAGTTGTTCTCATATAACTGTCCAACTATTAGAGAAACAGCAATTAATATAATAATGGAATATCAAGTGGCTCGATATTGTAATACATCTTAACCTACGGTGGAATTTTTTCCACAATAGCAATGTATACTTCCGTGTCACATTTTATTAGTATTGTTTGGGGGTAGGGGTGTTTGGTGAACATTTTCTAGTACACAGTACTGTGCATACTATTTAGACAGATTTGTAAAAAAAAGATGCTACAAAGTAAGAATATTTTCAAAATAAAAATTTTTAATAAGATTTTTTTTCAATTAACAAAGTGTTTAAACAATAGAGAAATCTAAATCAGATCAGTACTTGCAGTGACCACCCTTTGGAGGAGAAGTCCTGTAAAACGTTAAAATTAAAATATTAGGCTGGGTTCACACTACCATTGGAAATCCGTTATGATAGTGTTCGTTAAAAGAAAAAAATGGACACCTATCATAACAGACAATGGCCACTGCCTCTTTGCCTGTAGTAGCACATGCTGCAGCTCTCTCCTCTTCCCATGATGATCCGATTCACATAGGATCGGGGAAACGTGTCCACATCAGGAACCTCTATTTATGGCTCCATGCTCAAATTCCAAATAGCTCTATTTAGATCTATTAGCCATCAGCTAATAGATAGGACTGTGGTATGCCCTTGTTAGGGCACGTCTCCACTGACATGCCACTACATCACAGCTCCTGCATGTAGGATAGCTGAGAACCTTATGTGTGTGTGGTTCTTCTGACCAGTCTCTAGCCAACCTTCATGCATATCTTCTAGGGTCTTTTTAGACTAGAAGACGGTGGTATGCTCTTTTTAGGGCACATCTCCTTGGGGATGTTACTACACCACCGCTCTTATGCAATAAATAGTTGAAGGAAAACTTATCTGTCTGATGCACCTGAGATCCCTTCCACATTTGTGGGATCTTTTTCAGCCAGCATTTTTTAGTGCATCCGTAGGGGATATCCTTTTTGATATCTGCAGATCACCTTGTATTTATGAACAGCTGACATCCCTATAAAAGATTTGGCTGTAGTACACTACCTATAGAATCTCATAGGATGACAGTTTTTTACCTCTAGGTGGTCATATTTAAGGGTCTATTATCTTACAAATAGTTTTTTGTACACAGTTGACATCGTTGAATACTATTTGCAGTGTCCTTACTAATTCTGGACATTGTGGAATATAGATTTACCCCTGGTAAATCCCTATTACCGGGGGTAAATCGCTCACACACATACTTATTATTTGGAGTTAGTCTTAACACAATAATATTATTTACGGTTGTCATCCGGTTATGTCACACAATGTTTTCTTTTAATGTTATCCAAATAAAGATTAGGTTTTATTAATTTTGGTTTACTTTGAAAGGCCTATCATAGTCCCTATTCTCTTTTTTATCCACGTTCCTGAATAACATAGTAACCGCTTTACACTATATGCTATTGATATGTTTTGCTAGTATAACTGCCTATTGTGTTTGATGTGACTATATGATGCCAATGCTATGTATTTTAGTGGACAAACATTTAATTCATAGATCAATACTTCCTGCAGGTATTTGCTTTTCATGTTCTGCTGTATTCCTCCCTCCCATGCAGCACATGTCATTATGTATTGCAATCATGTCTCCATTTCTCTCTTTCCTGACAAGTGATTTATTGGACACCATGGTGTGCTAGCTCGTGCGTAAAGCTTCCCGATGTTTTAGTCTATCACATGTTACAATTGCACATATTTAAATTATTATGTGAACGACATAAAGCTATCTACAACATTTTCAGATCTTGCTTTGGTAGATGAACTCCTTTTTGCCTGAAATGTCCAGTCTTTCAGATTTCTATCTAAATTACCCAGGGAGATATCAATTTAGGTTTATTTAACCTATGACCGACACAAATGGTGTTACAAATTAGATCAACCTCTGAAATAAAACCTAGTGCCACAAACCAGTCCTTTTTAACTTTAATAAATAATTAATGTGTTAGAAAAAAAAATGTATGAATTAAAAATGCTAGCAAAGCAAAGTCAAGGAGCCATATTTATGAGTCACTGACCCATTTCATGTTAAATGCTATATTTGATTATCTTATGGCCTAAAGCTGCAGGGACATTAACAAGAGAAACAGTAAATTAATTTTCCAATTATAGAAGGCTGCTTCATGCACCTGGAACATGAGAATTAGTCACCCAGTATACAGGAAGAGAACATCTGTATTTCCATTGCTTTCCTTCTATTACAGTGGCCAGAGGCATGAATATGTGCACAAGTTTGTTACTGTATTTCAGTATGACATATTATATATAGTCTTTATATTTCATGTGGATTAATATTTGTCAAACCTGCTATATGGACAACCAAGCAAAAGAAGAAATTGGCCATTGCTGTCTAAAGTCATTCCTTAAATCATTTTGAAAATAATGTTAAAAATAAAACAGGCAATAAACTCTATTTAATCTATAATACATAGACATCTAAATACTTTACATTACAAGATTCTTTTAAAGGGAGTCTGTCACCAGAATGAACCATATTAAACCAGCAACATAGATAGGTCAGGCTCACCTCAATATAAAGCCTTTTTTCCAATGAAAATTCACGCCTCTGTTGCCAAGATATTTTTTTTTTTTTCACAATATGAAAATGATCAGTCTGGACACCAAGGGTGTCTCCAATGTTCCGATCTGCTATGCCTTACTCTGCTCTAACACAGGGCAAGGCAAGATTTCAAGCATACCTCTCAGGCCCTGTCGCTCAAAGGGCGAGTGGGAGATAAGGCGCATTAGAGCAGCGTGGAACATAGCAGTTTGGTGCAATGGAGATGCCCTCACTGCTCCAGACTGCTCATTTGCATGCTGTGAATTAAATAAATTTTCTGTACATAAAAGGACCTATCCAACCAAGTTCTACAGAAGTATCAAATAGATAAAAGGATCCGCGCTTACCAACCGTAGTTCTTGTTTCATTCGTTTATTAAAGCCTCACACACAACGCGTTTCGAAACTGGAAGCTGGTTTCTTCTTCAGGTGTACAAAGGACAGTATTGCATAGATAATGAGAGCACAGAATGAAACAAGAACTATGGTTGGTAAACGCGGATCCTTTTATCCATTTGATAGGCTTTAGAAGTCTTCTCCCTGCGCAGCGTCCCACGTCGTCTTCCAGCCTTGAATTCACTCTTCTAGGCATCGGGCCTGGGCAGAGCCGACAGCGCATGCCCGCTCTACAAGCGGACATGCGCAGTCGGCTCTGCCCAGGCCCGATTCCTGGCAGAGTGAATGCAAAGCCGGAAGAGGACGCGGGACGCTGCGCAGGGAGACTTCTAAAGGTAAGAGAAGAACCAGCGTTGATTAGCAATGTATAGCATTCTGCCAATCAACGCTGGTTCTGCATTGAATCTTAACTTCGAACAGCTAGTAGTACTTGATCAAGTACGAGTATTTCGAATACCGTAGTATTTGATCGAACACCTACTCGATCGAGTACTACTCGCTCATCACTATTAAACAGTAAATCAAATATTTCCATTTAGCTTATGAAGGCAAAGTGAAAGGACACAGGAGGAAGCATCTTCAAATTATACTGAAAAGGTGTAAAATTATTGTATCATTTTCCATTAGCATAGCTGTATGACATTATGACTAGAGATGAGCGAACAGTGTTCTATCGAACTCATGTTCGATCGGATATTAGACTGTTCGGCATGTTCGAATCGAATCGAACACCGCGTGGTAAAGTGCGCCATTACTCGATTCCCCTCCCACCTTCTCTGGCGCCTTTTTTGCTCCAATAACAGCGCAGGGTAGGTGGGACAGGAACTACGACACCGGTGACATTGAAAAAAGTAGGCAAAACCCATTGGCTGCCGAAAACATGTGACCTCTAATTTAAAAGAACAGCGACGCCCAGCTTCGCGTCATTCTGAGCTTGCAATTCACCGGGGACGGAGGTTTCCGTCCAGTTAGCTAGGGCTTAGATTCTGGGTAGGCAGGGACAGGCTAGGATAGGAAGGAGAAGACAACCAACAGCTCTTATAAGAGCTAAATTCCAGGGAGAAGCTTGTCAGTGTAACGTGGCACTGACGGGCTCAATCGCCGCAACCCAGCTTTCCCAGGATCCTGAATGGAATACACTGACAGTGTATTCCCGTATACCCTATATATACCCCCGATACCCGTTCCAACGGTGTGCCCCCCCACCTTCACCCCAGAAATACACTGCAAGTCCCCTAGCAATAGAATTGGGGCTATATACACCCACTATTTTTGCTACTGGTATATAGTGCCATTGTCTGACTGGGAATTCAAAGAGTATATTGGGAATACAAATACCCTCATTTCTTGCTACTGCCATATAGTGCCAGTTTCTGACTGGTAATTCAAAGAATATATTGGGGTTACGTGCACCCACAATTTTTGCTACTGGTATATAGTGCCATTGTCTGACTGGGAATTCAAAGAATATATTGGGGTTACAAATACCCTCATTTCTTGCTACTGCCATATAGTGCCAGTTTCTGACTGGTAATTCAAAGAATATATTGGGGTTACGTGCACCCACAATTTTTGCTACTGGTATATAGTGCCAGTTTCTAACTGGGAATTCAAAATGCGCAAGGCTCCCGGAAAGGGACGTGGACGAGGCCGTGGGTGAGGTCGGGGGAATGGTTCTGGGGAGCAAGGTAGCAGTGAAGCCACAGGGCGTCCCGTGCCTACTCCTGTGGGGCAGCAAGCATTGCGCCACTCCACAGTGCCAGGGTTGCTTGCCACATTAACTAAACTGCAGGGTACAAACCTTAGTAGGACTGAGAACCAGGAACAGGTCTTGCAATGGCTGTCAGAGAACGCTTACAGCACATTGTCCAGCAGCCAGTCAGACTCTGCCTCCTCTCCTCCTATTACCCAACAGTCTTGTCCTCTTTCCTCCCAAAATTCCCAAGCTTCACAGAACAATAACCCCAACTGTCCCTGCTCCCCAGAGCTGTTCTCCGCTCCTTTCATTGTCCCTCAACCTGCCCCTCCACGTCACGATTCCACGAACCTAACAGAGGAGCATCTGTGTCCAGATGCTCAAACACTAGAGTCTCCTCCATCTCCGTTCGATTTGGTGGTGGATGACCAGCAACCCACCCTCATCGACGATGATGTGACGCAGTTGCCGTCAGGGCATCCAGTTGACCGGCGCATTGTGCGGGAGGAGGAGATGAGACAGGAGTTGGAAGAGGAAGTGGTGGATGATGAGGACACTGACCCGACCTGGACAGGGGGGATGTCAAGCGGGGAAAGTAGTGTGGATGTTGAGGCAGGTGCAGCACCAAAAAGGGTAGCTAGAGGCAGAGGCAGAGGTCAGCAGCTTAGGCGAAGCCAGGCCACACCCGGAATCTCCCAAGATGTTCCAGTTCGTACCCAGCCCCGAAAAACTCCCACCTCGAGGTGTGGAGTTTTTTCAAGGAATGCGCCGAGGACAGATATAGTGTTGTCTGCACAATTTGCCTCTCGAAATTGATTAGGGGCTCTGAGAAGAGCAACCTGTCCACCACTTCAGTGCGCCGTCATTTGGAATCCAAGCACTGGAATCAGTGGCAGGCAGCAACGGCAGGACAAAGGCCGCCTGCCGTTCACTCCACTGCCACTGCCTCTGCCACTGCCACTGCTGACTGTGCTGGCGATGCACTCCAGAGGACGAGCCAGGACACCACTTCATCTGCCTCCGCCACTTTGATGACTTCTTCCTCATCCTCCCCTGTTCCTGTCTTATCTCCTTCTCCTGCACCATCAAAGGCACCATCAAGCGCTTCTTTACAACAACCCACTGTTAGGAGTATTTAGGTTCATTGCTTTCTTTCCTGGTTGATTAGTCTGTCCTCCCATTTGCACCTGGGAGGAGTGGTCTCTACTCTGTATTTAAACCCATGCCTCCCATGGTTCTGTGCTGAGTGTCGCTTTTCAGAGCTAGGCCTTAGCAGGAGGAGTAGGTGGTTATCTTGGATAGAGGAAGTTCCGTGGTTGGTTTTTGGGAGGTTTTGGGTGAACGAGTTGGTTTGTGTTTTCCCTTCTGTGTTCACCAATCCTCCCTCTGTGTATAATTGACTGTGTGAGTGAATTGCCTTATCCTTTGATTTCTACTCAGTTTCCCTGTGTTTGTTTCCTAGTGTATGGTTCCTTCCCATATTGGTTTGGGGAATTCTTTCCTACATGTTTCCTGTGTGCTGCTTGTGTTGTTAGTCAGCGCACACCCTTGTCAGTCCCTGTCAGTAGCAGCTTCACTTGTTCGTTAGGGGTGACCCCCTTTAGTCTCCAGTCCCTAGAGATCTTATAGGGCATTCCTTCTCCCACTTCCCTCTAGGCCTACGGTGTCAGTGAGAGAGGAGCTGTCGGGGTCAGGCTTAGCCTGAGAACAGCCGACCTACACCCGTGAGGCAGGGACCGGGTTAGCTAGTGGGAGTAGTGCAGGGCGAGATTTCCTACTGGTATTCCTTAGCCCCGTTGCAGCTATCTGGACTGACATAACAGTACACTCAGCCGGTAAAAAAAAAAAAAAAAAAAAGGTTTGTTTGTATTATGACGGACCTGAAACAGTTGTACCAGGCGGTGCAGCAGATCTCCACTGAGATGGAGGGGATCAAGCTACGAATGGATGCCATCCAAGCTTCTGGCGTATCTCAAGTACAGCAGTTGGCTCAACACAC
This sequence comes from Leptodactylus fuscus, assembly GCF_031893055.1. Taxonomy (NCBI): domain Eukaryota; kingdom Metazoa; phylum Chordata; class Amphibia; order Anura; family Leptodactylidae; genus Leptodactylus; species Leptodactylus fuscus. Next base: position 250,483,460 of record NC_134265.1, read on the forward strand.
AGCCTCTCAGGTGGAGGGCATACAGAGGCAGGTGAGTAGCGCCCCTGTGGGTCGGCCTCTGGAGCCAAAAGTCAGCTTACCTGAACCCTTCCGAGGTAAGAGGTCAGATTTTTTCCGATTTCAAAAGGACTGTCTTTTGTATTTCCGGCTATGGCCGTTTTCCTCCGGTTCTGAGGTACAGAGAGTTGGGATTATTATTACTTTATTGAGAGATGATCCCCTCATCTGGGCACATTCGTTACCAGCCGACTCAGCTTGCTTACTAACTGTAGAGGCGTTTTTCTCCACAATGGGGTTACTGTATGACGACCCAGACAGGGTACGCACGGCTGAGTATAACCTACGACGTGTGGTGCAAGGGGATCACGCTATAGAGAAATATTGCACAGAGTTTCGTAGGTGGGCAGCAGAAGTACACTGGAATGACCCCGCTCTACTTAGTCAGTTTGAGACAGGGCTCTCAGACCAGGTTAAAGACCATCTAGTTTCTCACCCTGTTCCGGGAGATCTAGATGAGGCCATGCAGCTGGCAATTAGAGTTGGACGGCGCCTCCGGGAGCGTGGAGACAAGAGTCCTGGGGGGCTTAACCCTCCTCAATTCTCCGTTTTTAGAGAGGACCCGGGGGACCAACCCATGCAGATTGGGGCGACTGTGCGAAGTGCTAGACCCAAGAGTGAAGGGTCCCGCACAGTACGCTGTTTTGTGTGTGGAGGGATGGGACATGTAGCAAGGGTATGCCCCTCCAGAGAATGGTTCGCCAAGGAGAGTAATAACCCCAGGTCTATTGAGGGTAAAGGGAGAAAACCTACTAAGGAGGGAGGTGTGCATATTTCCTGTACTCAGACTGCCGGGTTGACCCTTGAAGGATGGGTAAATGGGCAGAAGTGCCGGATTTTGGTTGATTGTGGTTCGGCAGTCAACCTTATTGACTCAGAGTTTTGTGAGCAATTAAGGGTGAGTCCTTTGGTCTTGAAGTCTCAGATACCGGTGTGGGCTATTGATAAGACCCCTCTACAGCAAGCTGTCATCTCCAAACAGGTGGAGGGTCTGGAGTTTGTTGTGGGTGGCCACCGGGAAGAGATTGACTTGTTCTTGTTGTCTAAATTACCAGCACAAGTAGTGTTGGGGTGGCCCTGGCTGAAGCAGCATAACCCTATTATCAACTGGGAGACCGAGTCAGTAGTTTCTTGGGGGCAGGGGTGTAATGGTCGATGTCTGCCCATATCCGTTATGTCTTTGTCTATAGACAATTTGCCTCAAGAAATATGTGAGTTCAGGGAGGTCTTTGAGGAAAGGGCAGCCAAGACATTACCACCACATCGCACCTATGATTGCTCGATTAAATTTATACCAAATGCAGTGCTACCCAAGACACGATTGTACAATCTCACTATTCCGGAGAGGGAGGCGCTCAAAGAGTATATTGAGGGGAGTCTAGAGGTGGGGCATATTCGCCCATCTAAGTCCCCAGTAGCAGTGGGGTTTTTCTTTGTAAAGAAGAAAGATGGAGGGTTGCGCCCTTGTTTGGATTTTAGGGAAATTAACAAAATCACGGTGCGGAATCCCTATCCCATTCCGTTGATCTCGGATCTATTCAGCCAGATTACGGGAGCCCGCTGGTTTAGTAAAATAGATTTACGTGGGGCATATAACTTGCTGAGAATCAAGAAGGGGGATGAGTGGAAAACAGCGTTTAACACACCCCTAGGACACTTTGAGAATCTTGTGATGCCTTTCGGTCTAACCAATGCGCCTGCGTTTTTTCAGAATTTTATTAATGATGTACTAAGTGCCGTCATAGGGAGGGGGGTTGTGGTCTATCTGGACGATATACTCATTTACACCCCGGATTTGGAGACTCATTGGGAGAGAGTGAGAGAGGTTTTAGATCTCCTGAGGGTTAACCAATTAAGTGCTAAGCTGGAGAAATGTGTGTTCGCGGTCAATAAGTTATGTTTCCTTGGCTATATCCTATCGGACAAGGGGTTCGAGATGGACCCTGAGAAGGTCAGGGCAGTCTTGGAGTGGCCGCGACCCGAGAACCTAAAGGCGGTCCAACGGTTCTTGGGGTTCTCCAACTATTATCGCCAGTTTATCAAGGGATTTTCTGAGGTTGTGAAACCTATCTCGGACTTGACTAAGAAGGGGGCTGACTGTGCTAAGTGGTCGCCAGAGGCGCTAGCTGCGTTTGAAGAACTGAAGAAGCGATTCTCGTCCGCTCCCATTTTGAGACAGCCGGATGAGAGGTTGGCCTTCCGAGTGGAGGTGGATGCCTCCTCGGTGGGGGTGGGAGCAGTACTTTCTCAGGAGTTCGAGGAGGGTACGCATCCCTGTGCCTTCTTTTCTAAGAAATTCTCTGCCTCTGAACGGAATTATGACATCGGAGATAGGGAACTACTGGCAATAAAACTAGCATTCGAACATTGGCGTCATTTCCTGGAGGGGGCCAGAAGGCCAGTCCAGGTATTTACTGACCACAAGAATTTGGTTTATCTTGGGTCGGCGAAGAGATTAAATGCACGGCAGGCCAGATGGGCTCTATTTTTTGCGCGGTTCCATTTTACCGTGACTTATGTGCCGGGTTCAAAGAATGTCAAGGCTGATGCTTTATCCCGGTATATGTCGACTGAGGAGGAACGAGAGGCGCCTGCCACTATTCTTGGGGATGGAGTGGTGGTAGCAGTATTGGGCGCGAAATTGGAGAAGGCCTTGATCGAAGCGCAACACGCTGCACCTTCCAAGATACCTAGAAACAAGCTTTTTGTCCCAACTACTCTCCGACAAAGTCTCCTGAGGGAGTGTCACGAGTCGGTTCTTGCTGGTCACCCGGGGGTTTCAGAGACCATGAGATTGGTGTCTAGGAATTTTTGGTGGCCAGGGTGGAGTAAGGATGTCTTGCAGTTTGTTCAAAATTGTTCGGTCTGTGCAAGAGCCAAGGCGTCGCATACCCGTCCCCACGGTCTTCTACATCCATTGGAACCTCCTAAGGCACCTTGGACTCATCTGTCTATGGATTTCATCACGGGCCTTCCGGTGTCTAAGGGTTTCACGGTCATTTGGGTAGTCGTTGACCGCTTCACGAAAATGTGCCATTTGATCCCGTTTTCCAGGCTGCCATGTGCCAAGACACTATCTGAGGCGTTTATTAAAGAAATTGTAAGGTTGCATGGTCTTCCTGAGGATATCGTTTCGGACAGGGGACCGCAATTTGTGGCTAAATTCTGGCGGGCTTTTTGCAGCAGGTTGGGAGTTACACTGTCGTTTTCCTCCGGGTTTCACCCAGAGTCTAACGGACAAACAGAGAGGAAGAATCAGGATGTGGAACAGTTTTTGAGGTGTTTTGTTCGAGAGAACCAGAATAATTGGGCTGCCTTTCTCCCCCTGGCAGAATTTTCCCTAAACAACCATGATTCCAATGCCACAGGTACCACACCTTTTTTTTGCTCCGGTGGTAGACATCCTGTTTTCGGAGTATTTTCTTCCATTTCTTCCCCAGTTCCGGAGGAGGAGCTATTTTCTAAAAAGCTGCAAGGGGTATGGTCCCGTATCCGAGAGAATCTGGTGCGGGCGTCGCACCAGGCTAAGGTCCAGGCGGATCGGAAGAGAGGAGAGTTGCAGTTCTTCCCTGGTGAGATGGTTTGGTTGTCCACCAAGAATATCAAGTTGAAGGTTCCTTGCAAGAAGCTGGGTCCCAGGTTTGTGGGTCCTTTTAAGATCATCAAGATGGTAAATGAAGTGGCGGCGCAGCTGCAACTACCTAAAAGGTGGAAGATAAACCGGGTGTTCCATGTCTCCTTGTTAAAGAAGGCCAAGAAGGGAACGTCTCCTGTTAAGGTTCCACCAGTTTCTGAGTCCGGGGAGTATGAGATATCCCGAGTTCTGGATAGCAAATATGTTCGGGGGAAGCTACGGTATCTGGTGGCATGGAAGGGATACGGTCCTGAGGATAATTCTTGGGTTTTGGAGTCGGATATGTCAGCCCCCAGACTCGTGGAGAAATTCCACAAGGAGTTCCCGAAGAAGGATGCTCCTAGAGAATCCGGAGTCTTCTCCTTGAGGGGAGGATCCTGTTAGGAGTATTTAGGTTCATTGCTTTCTTTCCTGGTTGATTAGTCTGTCCTCCCATTTGCACCTGGGAGGAGTGGTCTCTACTCCGTATTTAAACCCATGCCTCCCATGGTTCTGTGCTGAGTGTCGCTTTTACAGAGCTAGGCCTTAGCAGGAGGAGTAGGTGGTTATCTTGGATAGAGGAAGTTCCGTGGTTGGTTTTTGGGAGGTTTTGGGTGAACGAGTTGGTTTGTGTTTTCCCTTCTGTGTTCACCAATCCTCCCTCTGTGTATAATTGACTGTGTGAGTGAATTGCCTTATCCTTTGATTTCTACTCAGTTTCCCTGTGTTTGTTTCCTAGTGTATGGTTCCTTCCCATATTGGTTTGGGGAATTCTTTCCTACATGTTTCCTGTGTGCTGCTTGTGTTGTTAGTCAGCACACACCCTTGTCAGTCCCTGTCAGTAGCAGCTTCACTTGTTCGTTAGGGGTGACCCCCTTTAGTCTCCAGTCCCTAGAGATCTTATAGGGCATTCCTTCTCCCACTTCCCTCTAGGCCTACGGTGTCAGTGAGAGAGGAGCTGTCGGGGTCAGGCTTAGCCTGAGAACAGCCGACCTACACCCGTGAGGCAGGGACCGGGTTAGCTAGTGGGAGTAGTGCAGGGCGAGATTTCCTACTGGTATTCCTTAGCCCCGTTGCAGCTATCTGGACTGACATAACACCCACCATCTCTCAGACATTGGAGCGGCGGCAGAAATACACTGCTAACCACCCACACACGCAAGCCTTGAACGCCAACATCGCTAAACTGCTGGCCCAGGAGATGTTGGCGTTCCGGCTTGTTGAAACTCCCGCCTTCCTGGACCTGATGGCAACTGCGGCACCTCGCTATGCCGTCCCTAGCCGTCACTACTTCTCCCGGTGTGCCGTCCCCGCCTTGCACCAGCACGTGTCACTCAACATCAGGCGGGCCCTTAGTTCCGCGCTTTGCACAAAGGTCCACTTGACCACCGACGCGTGGACAAGTGCATGCGGACAGGGACGCTACATTTCACTGACGGCACACTGGGTGAATGTAGTTGAGGCTGGGACTGCTTCCCAAACTGGCCCGGTGTACCTCATCTCCCCGCCTAACATTCCTGGCAGGGACACGAGAAGAACACCCCCCTCCTCCTCCTCCTCCACCGCCTCCTCCTCCGCCACCGCCTCCTCCTCCGCCACCGCCACTTCCTCCGCTGTTAGATTGACCCCAGCTACGAGTTGGAAATGTTGCAGCACTGGCGTTGGTAGACGTCAGCAGGCTGTGCTGAAGCTGATCAGCTTGGGGGACAGACAGCACACTGCCTCCGAGGTGAGGGATGCCCTCCTCGATGAGACGGCAATATGGTTTGAGCCGCTGCACCTGGGCCCAGGCATGGTCGTTTGTGATAACGGCCGGAACCTGGTAGCAGCTCTGGAGCTTGCCGGACTCCAACATGTTCCATGCCTGGCCCACGTCTTCAACCTAGTGGTGCAACGTTTCCTAAAGAGCTACCCCAATGTTCCAGAGCTACTGGTGAAAGTGTGGCGCATGTGCGCCCACTTTCCCAAGTCGACAGTAGCCGCTGCTAGCTTAAAATCTCTCCAGTAACGCCTGCATGTACCACAACACCGGCTTTTGTGCGACGTCCCCACACGCTGGAACTCAACGTTTCAGATGTTGAATAGAGTGGTTGAGCAGCAGAGACCTTTGATGGAATACCAGCTACAAAACCCTAGGGTGCCACAAAGTCAGCTGCCTCAGTTTCTCATCCATGAGTGGCCATGGATGAGAGACCTTTGTGACATCCTACGGGTGTTTGAGGAGTCCACAAGGAGGGTGAGCTCTGAGGATGCGATGGTGAACCTTACAATCCCGCTCTTGTGTGTTCTGAGAGAATCCCTGATTGACATCAGGGATAACTCAGATCACACAGAGGAGTCAGGGATAGCATCTGATCTGTCACAGCTGGAGAGTAGGTCCACACATCTGTCCGCTTCATCGCGTTTAATGGAGATGGAGGAGGAGGAGGAGGAGGAGGAGGAGGAGGAGGAGGAAGAAGAGTTGTCCGATGATGTGATGGTGATACAGGAGGCTTCCGGGCAACTTCGAATCGTCCCATTGTTGCAGCGCGGATGGGTAGACATGGAGGATGAGGAGGAAATGGAGATTGAACTTTCCGGTGGGGCCAGAGGAGTTATGCCAACTAACACTGTGGCAGACATGGCTGAGTTCATGTTGGGGTGCTTTACAACCGACAAGCGTATTGTCAAAATCATGGAGGACAACCAGTACTGGATCTTTGCTATCCTTGACCCCCGGTATAAAAACAACATCTCGTCTTTTATTCCGGTAGAGGGGAGGGCCAATAGCATCAATGCTTGCCACAGGCAATTGGTGCAGAATATGATGGAGATGTTTCCAGCATGTGACGTTGGCGGCAGGGAGGGCAGTTCCTCCAGTAGGCAACCAAGTTCTCACCGGTCCACACAAACGAGGGGCACACTGTCTAAGGTCTGGGACACCTTGATGGCACCCCCTCGCCAAAGTGCCGCCACGGAGGGTCCTAGTGTCACCAGGCGTGAGAAGTATAGGCGCATGTTGCGGGAATACCTTTCCGACCACAGCCCTGTCCTCTCCGACCCCTCTGCGCCCTACACGTATTGGGTGTCGAAGTTGGACCTGTGGCTTGAACTTGCCCTATATGCCTTGGAGGTGCTGTCCTGTCCTGCCGCCAGCGTCCTATCTGAGAGGGTGTTCAGTGCAGCCGGTGGCATCATCACTGACAAGCGCACCCGTCTGTCAGCTGAGAGTGCTGACCGGCTCACTTTGATAAAAATGAACCACCACTGGATAGAGCCTTCATTTTTGTGCCCACCTGTGTAAAGCACCCCAACATGAAACTCCGTGTCTGTACTCAACCTCTCCAATTCCTCCGCATCCTCATACTCATCCACCATAAGCGTTGCACAATTCTGCTAATACTAGGCTCCCTCCACCCTGATTTCCCCCAACTCTGCTGGTTAGAGGCTCCCTCCACCCTGATTTCCACCAACTCTGCTGGTTAGAGGCTCCCTCCACCCTGCTTTCCCACAACTCTGCTGGTTAGAGGCTCCCTCCACCCTGCTTTCCCACAACTCTGCTGGTTAGAGGCTCCCTCCACCCTGCTTTCCCACAACTCTGCTGGTTAGAGGCTCCCTCCACCCTGCTTTCCCACAACTCTGCTGGTTAGAGGCTCCCTCCACCCTGCTTTCCCACAACTCTGCTGGTTAGAGGCTCCCTCCACCCTGCTTTCCCACAACTCTGCTGGTTAGAGGCTCCCTCCACCCTGCTTTCCCACAACTCTGCTGGTTAGAGGCTCCCTCCACCCTGCTTTCCCACAACTCTGCTGGTTAGAGGCTCCCTCCACCCTGCTTTCCCACAACTCTGCTGGTTAGAGGCTCCCTCCACCCTGCTTTCCCACAACTCTGCTGGTTAGAGGCTCCCTCCACCCTGATTTCCACCAACTCTGCTGGTTAGAGGCTCCCTCCACCCTGATTTCCCCCAACTCTGCTGGTTAGAGGCTCCCTCCACCCTGCTTTCCCACAACTCTGCTGGTTAGAGGCTCCCTCCACCATGAATTTGCCCAAACTGGGCTGGTTAGAGGCTCCCTCCACCCTGATTTCCACCAACTCTGCTGGTTAGAGGCTCCCTCCACCCTGATTTCCACCAACTCTGCTGGTTAGAGGCTCCCTCCACCCTGATTTCCCCCAACTCTGCTGGTTAGAGGCTCCCTCCACCCTGCTTTCCCACAACTCTGCTGGTTAGAGGCTCCCTCCACCATGAATTTGCCCAAACTGGGCTGTTTAGAGGCTCCCTCCACCATGAATTGGTCCAAATTGGGGGTTTTAGAGGCTCCCTCCACCATGAATTTGCCCAAACTGGGCTGTTTAGAGGCTCCCTCCACCATGAATTTGCCCAAACTGGGCTGTTTAGAGGCTCCCTCCATCATGAATTGGTCCAAACTGGGTTTTTTAGAGGCTCCCTCCACCATGAATTGGTCCAAACTGGGTTTTTTAGAGGCTCCCTCCACCATGAATTTGCCCAAACTGGGGTTTTTAGAGGCTCCCTCCACCATGAATTTGCCCAAACTGGGCTGTTTAGAGGCTCCCTCCACCATGAATTTCCCAAAACTTGGCTGTTTAGAGGCTCCCTCCACCATGAATTGGTCCAAACTGGGTTTTTTAGAGGCTCCCTCCACCATGAATTGGTCCAAACTGGGTTTTTTAGAGGCTCCCTCCACCATGAATTTGCTCAAACTGGGCTGTTTAGAGGCTCCCTCCACCATGAATTGGTCCAAATTGGGGTTTTTAGAGGCTCCCTCCACCATGAATTTGCCCAAACTGGGCTGTTTAGAGGCTCCCTCCACCATGAATTGGTCCAAACTGGGTTTTTTAGAGGCTCCCTCCACCATGAATTGGTCCAAACTGGGGTTTTTAGAGGCTCCCTCCACCATGAATTTGCCCAAACTGGGCTGTTTAGAGGCTCCCTCCACCATGAATTGGTCCAAACTGGGGTTTTTAGAGGCTCCCTCCACCATAAATTTGCCCAAACTTGGCTGTTTAGAGGCTCCCTCCACCATGAATTGGTCCAAACTGGGGTTTTTTAGAGGCTCCCTCCACCATGAATTGGTCCAAACTGGGGTTTTTAGAGGCTCCCTCCACCATGAATTTTCCCAAACTGGGCTGTTTAGAGGCTCCCTCCACCATGAATTGGTCCAAACTGGGTTTTTTAGAGGCTCCCTCCACCATGAATTGGTCCAAACTGGGGTTTTTAGAGGCTCCCTCCACCATGAATTTGCCCAAACTGAGCTGTTTAGAGGCTCCCTCCACCATGAATTGGTCCAAACTGGGGTTTTTAGAGGCTCCCTCCACCATGAATTGGTCCAAACTGGGCTGTTTAGAGGCTCCCTCCACCATGAATTTGCCCAAACTGGGCTGTTTAGAGGCTCCCTCCATCATGAATTGGTCCAAACTGGGGTTTTTAGAGGCTCCCTCCACCATGAATTTGCCCAAACTGGGCTGTTTAGAGGCTCCCTCCACCATGAATTGGTCCAAACTGGGGTTTTTAGAGGCTCCCTCCACCATGAATTTGCCCAAACTGGGCTGTTTAGAGGCTCCCTCCATCATGAATTGGTCCAAACTGGGGTTTTAGAGGCTCCCTCCACCATGAATTGGTCCAAACTGGGGTTTTTAGAGGCTCCCTCCACCATGAATTTGCCCAAACTGGGGTGTTTAGAGGCTCCCTCCACCATGAATTTGCCCAAACTCTGCTGGTTAGAGGCTCAATCCACCCTGATTTTCAAAACAAATGTTGGTGCCAACCTCAACTTACTACAAGGGCCAAATTCACTGCTGGTGACAAGCTCTCCTCACTGCAAGTGCCATACACATGTTTCAAGGTGTTTTCCTACTGTCAGAGAGGTGGTATTGAATGTGTAAAGTGTGTAGTTGTTAGGCTGTGATGTTGGGGTAATAAAGGGTCTTTGGTGTGTTAGATGCCCCCAGACATGCTTCCCCTGCTGTCCCAGTGTCATTCCAGAGGTGTTGGCATCATTTCCTGGGGTGTCATAGTGGACTTGGTGACCCTCCAGACACGGATTTGGGTTTCCACCTTAACGAGTATATGTTCCCCATAGACTATAATGGGGTTCGAAACCCGTTCGAACACACGAACATTGAGCGGCTGTTCGAATCGAATTTCGAACCTCGAACATTTTAGTGTTCGCTCATCTCTAATTATGACATCATCACCTAAAATAATAATTTTGGCCCAATGCCAAAATAAAGTGAAAGTAAGGTGAAAATGAATAGTTTTTACATTATAACAAACATATAGAAGAATGCTGACACTTTAGGCTTCAGGGATTGTTTCTTTAGCTATATAGATGATGACAATGCAAGAAATGCCACTTAAGAAGTACATTTTCACCTCAGGTCTAGTTCACATCTGCTTTCAGTATTCTGTTCAGGGAGTCACCTTGCGGATCCCCCAAAAGGAAACCTATATAAATTTAAAAGATGTTAACTAAGAAATGACGCAGGCCCCATAGAGTATAATGGGGTCCGCGTGGTTTCCGCACGAAGCATGCAGAAAAAAAAAGTGGTGCTTGCAGTAATTTTCTCTCCACATGATTCACGCAGACACTGAGCAGAAACCACACTGACCACATAATAGTCTATGGGGTCCATGTGGTTTCTTAGCTAACCGCTTTTTAATGTGGTGATAATGTTTGTATATCTAAGTTGGTGACCCACTTGGTGGCGTTTTCCTTCCCTGTCTAGAACCACTGGCTAAACCTCTGGTCTGTAGGTAGAGCTTGGGAGGTCCTGATCCAAGGTAGGATAGGTAGCAAGGTAAAGGTAAAAAAGATAATCACTGTTGGAAAGTGGGTCAGTAGTAGGGTAAATCCGTTATGTTTGTGGTCCAATTGGCTACTCACCCTCCCACGATTTAGGAATGTGCATTGTTCAGTTTTGTGCTCTCTCTGTACACTGAAGACAATGGATTGAAAGGATTGTGTATTTGCAATCCTCCCATAGAGCAGATTGTCTTATAAATCCTCTGCCTTCTGTCTAAAGGGAGAATTTGGCAAGTCTTTATGGAATTAGGTTTTCCCTCCGAGGTGGTAGTTGATAAGCCGAGCAATCACAATGCAGTGCTGCATAAAGGGAACAGGTGCCAAGAGACCAAGACATGCCAAACTTATCTTACGGCATACGCCAACGTGTGATATATTTGGTGCAGTTTCTGTCTGGTTTAGTTTTACTTTCTATAAATTTAGTTCAGCAATAATAAATATCTGGCAGTATTTTTAAGGTAATAGGAATACATTACATCAATCTAATAATCACATCACAATATTCTAAAATTATATAACAATTTTATTATGCTTTTTTATATATATTTAACTATTAGCACAGAATCATTTTTCTCGTGTTATTGCTTTAAGCCTTTTGGAAGTTAAGAAGTTTTCATGGCATCATTTTATGAGGCAACTGTTCTGTGCTGCAAAGGTTGTTCTGTGCTTACATGCAAAACTATTCTAAATGTCTTTGGACGAATATTCAGAGGATCGGGGCCAGCACTGTCACCTGGTCCAGAAAGGATGTTGTTAGATTGTGTTAGCTTGGGTGAGCTGTCAGAACAAGATAAATGGAGCTCAGTTGTGCCATTAACCTGTGACATTTCTGACAGTTCAAGGCTGTGCACTATGGGAAAAGCAGAATATTTACTCCCTGACTTTGCTTCTCCTTACAATGTGAAAGTGGAATGAGACCACACAAATGTTACTCTACCAAAGCAAGCCATAAAATCCTTTCCAGCCATAATCTCGGCTGTACATTTTAATTGTCAAGACAAAATGAAGGAAAGACAAATACTGAAACAAATTGTTTTACCTGACATAAATCAACATCTTCTATATTAAAAAGAAAGACAAAAGCCATCAGTCACCTAATGATTTATGATCCTGTCATATTAAGATTAAGCAAGTAGCATAGGATAAAAGAGGAGACAATTACAAGTGACAGCTACGAAAACTATTGTTCTTTGTACTTAAAAATCTTACAGATTACCCCGAAAAGATTCAGCCATAAATACATAGAGTACATAACAATTATACGTGTTATAGTGCCCAACAGACATAGTGAACTATATTAAAATTTGAAGAATATCCTGTCTCCCTGATGTAGTTTGCTGCCAAATTTCCATCGTTTTTCCTAGAAAAACACAAACCACATAGTACAAAATAGAATTTTATGTGAGCTACATCGACTAAGTGTCACATCCGCTAAAAGAAAAACACAAGATATTATTGAGTCTATATGCCTAAGACTGTAGGCCCTATTAGATGAGAAGGAGCCCTGATCAGTACAAAGTAAGCCTATCAGAGCTTGATCTGCACTGGTTTATTTCACGTGATGTATGGAACACGTAGGAGGAACCATCACTAAAGTGATCATTCCATGACCTTGCCCTTGCTCACAGTCCATATTACACAGAGTGATGTATGGGACACGTAGGAGGGCCCTTCATTGTGTGCCAAAAGCACAGTCCTTATTACACAGGGTAATGTGCTCCTGGCGCACAATGATTTGTTTTTCCTGCCGAAGCAAGAGATCACTCGATGAATGAGCAAATGCACTATTAGGCATGCTTGGACAAATGTTTGCTCCCAATAATTGCCTGTAAAATTGCTCAGTCTAATAAGGCCTTAAAATCATCTCTGGATTGCTTCCTGTTTCCTGAAGATTTTGGCAATTGCTGAATGACCCTTCCTGCTTATGATGCGCATGCTGTTGTATAAGTCGGCAGTCCTTTGCATTTTACCTACAACCATGGCTCTTTAACATCCTGCTCACAATTCGGAATAATTAAATCTACATTATATAACTATTTTTTTATTTTTTTTTAGGCGCCGCCCCCTGAGAGGCTGGCTGCCTTGATGCAGTGCTCCAAGCTGGGAGCAAACTTTTCTTTCCTTTTTCACTCTTTTTCTCTGTATCTTCAAGAATCCGGTAACCAAGCAATCTAGCACTATGAATTTAGCAACTATAAATCGAATGGAAGACCCTGTGGAGTTTTTTTTTTTTTTGTTCCTTTTGTTTCCATTGTAAAGCATGGACTCAAGACCTGGTTCAGCTGGTTTCCACATGTGCCTGTTACCATCCCCCCAGCTAGGACAGCATGGCTCAACATGCGGCATGGAAGAGAAACCTACATGGAAATGCGGACTTCATCGTTCAAGGAGATGATTTCTGGCGTCAATTGCTGATGTGTGAAGATGCTACAGCTGACTGGTATTTCTTTCTATTACTGTGGACACGTGGGACACTGTTACAGCCTGGGAACCATCACCCACCTACCCCAGGAGTTATGGAAGCTTGGCAAGAGAGCAGCACCATGTATACCTGGATGGTCTCTGACTTCCTTGGGGCAGTAGAACACTGTGGTAAGGAGGAGGAGGACAACTTGTGATGAAGGACATTTGGGGCATTTTTTGTGGTTAAAAGGACAATAGTGCTGATGCAAGATCCCGAACTATCAGCTGTGAGCAGGAGATCTCACTACCTACCAAAGGAACTGCCACATGTTATCATGATATGTCCCCCACCTCTGCAAAAATTTCTGCTTGTTATATCCACATGCTGTGACCCCCCTCCTCGTGTCCTACAACCAAGTCGGATGTATTATCTCCCTATATTATAAAAATGAATTTCTGTCTGTCTGTCTGTCAGTCTGTCTGTGCTCTAATGCGAACCAAACGACTGGACCGATCTTCACCAAATTTGGTACAGAGATACTTCAGGTATCCGGGAAGGTTTAAGACGAGACTCCAACTCGCTCGGACACACCGTTGCTGAGATACAGCATTCCAAACACAGTGCCCCCCCCCCTTAGCCAATACAAACCTGCAAGACTTTCACTCATATTCCAACTGCAATACACACGGTCACTCCACATGCACAATACAACACTGATATCCAAACTGAGATACACGCATCAGAGGATTAGATACACAGATCAGCACACAGTATCACACGCCAGAGGATTACATACACACGTCTGCATACAGTCCCACAAACCAGAGGATTAAATACGCACTTCTGCACACGGTTCCACATGCCGAAGGATTAGACACAGGCGTCTACACACAGTTCCACACTCTAGAGGATTAGATACGCGCTTCTGCACAAATTTGTACACACCATAGGATTAGATACACGCGTCTGCACAGAGTACCACATGCCGTAGGATTAGATACACACGTCTACACATAGTTCCACACTCCAGAGGATTAGATACGCGCATCTGCACATAGTTGTACACACCATAGGATTAGATACACGTGTCTGCACACAGTACCACATGCAGTAGGATTAGATACACGCGTCTACACATAGTTCCACACGCCGAAGGATTAGATACGCGCCTCTTCACACAATACCACACAAGGGAGGATTAGATACGTGTGTGTGCACACAGTACCACACTTTGGAGGATTAGATACATGCCTCTGCACACAGTACCACAAGCCAGAGAATTAGATACGCGTCTCCACACACAGTATCACACGGGGGAGGATTAGATACGCGCGTCTGCACACAGTACCACACGGGGGAGGATTAGATACGCGCGTCTGCACACAGTACCACACGGGGGAGGATTAGATACACGCGTCTACACACAGTACCACATGCCATAGGATTAGATACACGCGTCTGCACACAGTACCACATGCCGGGGGATTGGATACGCGCGTCTACACACAGTTCCACACGCCATAGGATTAGATACGCGCCTCTTCACACAATACCACACAGGGGAGGATTAGATACACGTGTCTTCACACAGTTGTACACGCCATAGGATTAGATACACGCGTCTGCACACAGTAACACATGCCGTAGGATTAGATACGCGCGTCTACACACAGTACCAGATGTTGTAGCATTAGATACGCGTGTCTGCACACAGTACCACTTGCCGTAGGATTAGATACGCGCATCTACACACAGTTCCACACTCCAGAGGATTAGATATGCGCATCTGCACACATTTGTACACGCCATAGGATTAGATACACACGTCTGCACAGAGTACCACATGCCGTAGGATTAGATACACGCGTTTACATACAGTTCCACACTCCAGAGGATTAGATACGCGCATCTGCACACAGTTGTACACGCCATAGGATTAGATACACGCGTCTGCACACAGTACCACATGCAGTAGGATTAGATACGCGCGTCTACACATAGTTCCACAAGCGGAAGGATTAGATACGCGCCTCTTCACACAATACCACACAGGGGAGGATTAGATACGTGTGTGTGAACACAGTACCACAGTTTGGAGGATTAGATGCATGCCTCTGCACACAGTACCACAAGCCAGAGAATTAGATACGCGTCTCAGCACACAGTATCACACGGGGGAGGATTAGATACGCGCGTCTACACACAGTACCACTAGCCATAGGATTAGATACACGCGTCTACACATAGTTCCACACACCGAAAGGATTAGATATGCGCCTCTTCACACAATACCACACAAGGGAGGATTAGATACGTGTGTGTGCACACAGTACCACACTTTGGAAGATTAGATACATGCCTCTGGACACAGTACCACAAGCCAGAGAATTAGATACGCATTTCTGCACACAGTATCACACGGGGGAGGATTAGATATGCATGTCTGCACACAGTACCACACGGGGGAGGATTAGATACGCGCGTCTACACACAGTACCACATGCCGGGGGATTGGATACACGTGTCTACACACAGTACCACATGCCATAGGATTAGATACGCGCGTCTGCACACAGTACCACATGCCGGGGGATTGGATACGCGCGTCTACACACTGTTCCACACGCCATAGGATTAGATACGCACCTCTTCACACAATACCACACAGGGGAGGATTAGATACACGTGTCTTCACACAGTTGTACACGCCATAGGATTAGATACACACATCTGCACAGAGTACCACATGCCGTAGGATTAGATACACGCATCTACATACAGTTCCACACTCCAGAGGATTAGATACGCACGTCTGCACACAGTACCACATGCTGTAGGATTAGATACGCGCATCTACACACAGTTCCACACGCCAAAGGATTAGATACGCGCCTCTTCACACAATACCACACAGGGGAGGATTAGATACATGCATCTGCACACAGTACCACATGCCAGATAATTAGATACGCATCTCAGCACACAGTACCACACGGGGGAGGATTAGATACGCGCATCTGCACACAGTACCTCACGCCAGGGATTAGATACACCTGTCTGCACACAGTACCACACGCCAGAGGATTAGATACACGCGTCTGCACATAGTACCACATGCTGTAAGATTAGATATGCACGTCTGCACACAGTTTCATTTACCGGAGGATTAGATACGTGCCTCTTCACACAATGCCACACGGGGGGAGGATTAGATACACACATCTGCACACAGTACCACACCAACAAGGATTAGATACTTGCGTCTAAAAACAGTACTACACGGGGAAGCATTAGATACAGCTTTACTCCAGGTATCCATAACAACTGATCACAGGTTTTTCACTGATATCCAAAATGAGATACACATAATCACATGACGCTTATGGGCATACACACAAACAACATACAAAATACATCAGTACAAAATTGGACAATTCTTATGAGGCCACTACACAAACATAAAATGTATTATACCCGTGCGAAGCCGGGTCATCCCTCTAGTTATTATTATAATTATTATTATTAACATCAATCTGCACAGAGAACTAAATGATCCTGCAGTGTGTCTGTGTTTCTTTCTTTTTAGTTGCTATGATTCCTAGGATTTCTCTATCTGCCATGAGCTTCTATGTGTCTCTCTCTTGTTATATACTACTGTACCATCTATGAAACTGTATCACTGAAATTTCCCCATTGTGGGACTATTAAAGGAATATCTTATCTTATCTTATCTTATCTTATCTTATAGCTTCAGCTTTTCATAGATGTGATCTGCCCATGTTCCCTATCGCGATGTCTGGGCAAACCATCATGGGACATGTAGATAGAAAAGTCACTGCCTAAGTCAGCAATTTCTATAATAAAGAAGATGACTAGCTTATTATTTGGATTATAGGTAGAGATGAGCGAGTACTGTTCGGATCAGCCGATCCAAACAGCACACTCCATAGAAATGAATGGATGCACCTGGTACTTCCGCTTTGACGTCGGCCGGCCGCTTAACCCCCCGCGTGCCGGCTACGTCCATTCATTTCTATGCGAGCGTGCTGTTCGGGTCGGCTGATCCGAACAGTACTCGCTCATCTCTAATTATAGGTTGGAAGGAATGATGTCATGTGTGTGCTGAATAAATGAATCCCATAAATATATACAGTGAATTCAATATAAATAGTATGTACGTAGCAATTTCCGGTTAATATAATTATGAATAAAAAGCAGATTTCTAGATACTAATAGCATTTTAGATTATTTTAATTTGCTTTCACAAACCTATATTACTAGGCAAGACATGTAGCTGCCATTTCCTTCAGTAACTTGAACAGAGATATGCCAAAGTGCATTTATTCCCTTCATATGTAGAGTTTCACTAACAATAGATGATCGAGAATGACTGAAATCCTTATGGACATCAAGTGTCCCAAGAGTAAAAATGGATTGATCAATGACTGATACCACTATGTGGTCATTTGCTAGTAACATTAGTAAAGTCTAGTGGGACATATCATTCATCTTGGGGAATGCACAGTCAGATGTGTCAATTCAAATAATCTGCCTCATGTGTAAAAAAAAAAAAAAAGGTCTTTTATATCATATACAGATGTTGCGGCGCTGACTTTTCATTTTTAAGCTAAGGTAATGATAAAGGTTTAACTAAGGTTGTATATAAAACTACAATTAACATATTAAGGCTAAGGCCCCATATTGCGATGTACCAGACAAGAGAATGAGATTTTATTTTATCTCATTCACCCATTGCGGGGAAAAAAAAAACTGCAATAAAACACAGCATGCTGGAAAATGTAGCATTTTAATTTCAGCTGCGGAATCGCAAGTGTTTTCCTTATAATATTAAATAGGGGAAGAAAAAATGTAGAGAAAAACACAGCAATAACTGTATGATAAACACTGCAGAGAAATCGCAGTGTTTTTGCAGCATTTTTATCTCTGCGTTTTGACGCGAGGGGCTTTTAAAAGACATATGTAGGCTAAAGTGGTGCCTATTTGCAAAAAGGGCTCTAGATGTTCCCCGGGTAATTACAGACAGGTAAACTTAACATGCATTATGGGAAAACTGTTTGAGAGGCTCTTAAGTGACAATATACAGGAATATGTGACTGTATGTAATATTAGAGATAGAGAAGTTTCAACAGGGGGCTACAAAACAGATAAGAGGAATGGAGGCATGGAGGACCTCAGTTAGGAAAAGAGACTAAAGGAGTTAAATCTGTGTAGTCTGGAGAAGAGGTGATATGATAAACATACATAATTATATAAATGGTCCATAAAAAAATATGTGGAAAAGCTGTTCTATGTAAAATTCCCTCAATATACAAACAGGCACTCCCTCCATTTTGGAGAAAAAAGGTTAAATCTCAAGAGCCAACAAAGCTTCTTCACTGTAAGGACTGTGAATCTGTGGAATAGCCTACCCCTGGACAACAGCCAACAGCTTTTTAGAGCAAAGCAGCATTGATAGTTATGGAAATTTATAGAATGTCATGATGTTTCCCATGCCTCTGGTTGAACTTGATGGATATATGTCTTATTTCAACCATACTATGTAATTATGTGACCACAATGACCAAGTGTTTGAAACACTCGCATGACAGCTGCTGTCCCTTCAGGGCTCACACTTGCAAATGCCATAAAGTCACAATCCATAGTGGCTGTTGATGGTATTATACGTTTATCACAGCCGTACATTCCGGCGTTACAGCAGGGCTGCCGAACACTTCCCATTCATTTCTATGGGAGCCGGCATGCGAGCGCTCCCCATAGAAATGAATGGGCTGCTTCTTTCACTGCGAGCAGTCTCATTGAAGTGAATGGGAAGTGCCGGCGTATACGGCAAGCTCTGCTCATGCCGACCCGTACACGCCGGCACTTCCCATTCACTTCAATGGGACTGCTCGCTGTGAAAGAAGCAGCCCATTCATTTCTATGGGGAGTGCTCGTATGCCGGCTCCCATAGAAATGAATGGAGCTGCTTTATACGCCGCTTATTCTGAACATTTTTTACGTTCAGAATAAGCTTCAGTATACGTAGTGTGAATGCCCCCTTACTTGAATATGGAAACTGTAATACTATACATAGCCACTGCGGACTGGGTAAGTGTAAGCACTGAAGAGGCTGCAGAACTCTCTCATGCTAAGAGTACAACCACCAGCAAGCTAATATTGATAGCCTGTCCTGTTTGCCAACTTATCTGTTCTGATAGTGAGGATTTCACCTAACTCTAAAACTGCCCCCTTCATCCAAACTCACCCCAGTGCTCCCTTCTATTGTCATAGAAGAGAATAGGAGTTGGAGAAACCACATACCACAATGAGCTACACAAGTAACAAAAATAGTGTACCTGTGAACCAACTGTTGCCTGGGCTGCAAGTCCTGCTTTCCAAGGGCCTGGTAACTTATCTCAAAGTCATGTTGCTTTTTAGAAAAGGTGCATAACCCGTAAGTACTATCATGGTGTCTATCATAATGATATGTGTATGATAGTGGTGTATGATAGACACCATGATAGTACTTAAGGGTTCGTTTGCTGTACACATATCTAGACATATCCAGCCAAAAGGAAAGATAAGAGAGGACACATCCATCAAATCCCCGGTAGATGGTGCCATTAGTGATATTTATGTTACTTTTAGAGAACACGCAGTTTTGGCTTTGAGAACGAGGTTTTTTCTTTTTCATTTATTTAAGGTCATAGTTTTTGAAGGCCAAGGTTTTTATATGTTTCCAGTAACATTGCTATATGTGGGAGATTTTTAATTAATGGTACTTAATTGCACCTTTTTGGAGTATATAATATGAGCTGTATAACTTTTATTTTTGTTGTGGGGGGGAGTTCACAAATGACATGTGAATTACTGGTTAAATTCTGCATGTACTCCTCTGACTTCAGTGAAGAACTTGCCGATGCGAGGAGTATAGCAGCAGGGTGAGTATAAAGCTTTTTCATTTTTATTGTGGGCCAGATGGCTTTATTACAGGGCGATTTGGGACACTAAACCATGGTCCATAAGGGCCTGTGGTTGGCTTAGTGTCCCAAATCGCCCTGATAGATTCCCTTTAAAGGCCTGTCAAAATGAGCTAGCATAATAGCTGTTTTCATTTAATGGATACAGATAATGCAAATGGCATTTGCATTCGGTTAATGGAATAGTGAAAGACAGGTATAAAAATGGAAGTGACGTCAGAATATTTGATAGCCTAGGAAATTTGCATTAGTGGACTGCCAAATAATGTTATATAAGAGTACAGAGCGTCATGGTAGACATGTTAAATATAGAACAATTACATTTAATCAGAGGTGTCCCATTACTGGTTCTCTTCATGTGGTCTCTTATTCCAGTTTAGTGAAATATAAGATTATCAATTATCTTGATTGTCAAATGATGGATTAAAGGAAAACCAATGTATTTGGGTTTGGGGGAACAACAAAATATGTCAACTTGGGGCCCCCCATCCCCCGACCAGAATACTGAGGGCATTAAAAAGCGGTGAGCTTATGAAAGCACACGGACCCCATAGACTATAATGAGATCTGTGTACTTTCAATGCTCACTACTTGTCAGTTCATTCTGTATTCCATTGTGGGCGTCCCCAAGCGGAATACCGAACGCAGATGTGAACCAGTCCTTAGATAAAGAGTTAAACTGTATAAACATTTTCAATAATTAACACCCTAGAATTCCAATAGAATAATATATATTTTACAGAGTTTTGCTTAGAAGAAAAGAATATGTACATATTAAATGTTTACTATATTAATTTCTTATCCATCTATGTACACTCATGACAATACTTCCAAACTTTCCACTAAATGAATAAAATACAGTATAAAAAGAACTATCAGCCTGTGACAGGCAGGGTGTAAATCTGTCTCTTGTAATCCAGGATTATATGCAAATGCACTGCTATTGAAACTGCATAGTCAATACTGGTTTACATACAGTTAACTATAAATATCAATAAAACCCTACTAGCTACATCCTTGACAATGAAGGTTTCAGATCATAATTTTCAGCGATGTAGAGAGATAATACGTACTCAAAAATGTAAAGCTGCAAGATCTAAAGCTCAAACACTGTCTCCATGGTATTCTGTATAAAATATGCTGGAAAATAAGCAATGATCAAAATAAAGACAGTATACCTTCCAGCTTCAGCTGATCTCATGTATTCTCTACACAGCAGCCCTGTCCACTTACAAAGCTAAAAGAGAAATTTTCCAATCCAGTGTGAAACAGCTAAAATGAAGATCAAAGATCCTAAATTTATATTAGGAAGACATCAGACATGCAGTGTAACAATTTGTGGTCTGCAGCATGAGTCTCCATTTCTGAGATGTGTTAATGGAAACATAAAAGGTTGGTTTCAAACATATATTCCTCCTTGTCAGAGGTAATGTGTGTCAAATGCTGATGTGAAGCACAGGATCATCACTGTCTTGTATTTCATATTAAATATAGCTGTGATATAATAAGCAATAAAACATACAGCACCATATAAATACAGTATTAATAGACACATATGGTGCTGCAACAGTAAACAGTAGTCCAAAGGGAGAATGTACTGTAAATCTGATCTTATTGACAATACATTTAATTACTTGCTATAGACATATCCTTCCTTACTTTTTGACTGGGCAAGTCCGGATATGTATCCCAAGTTGATCATCTTTTCAAAACATGATATTGTGATACTGTACCACAAGCTGATATAATATATGTGTCTATGTGCATTCACTCAGTGGTTATAATGATAATTGTAGCCTATCAATGGTTTTACTAACATATTGTTTAGTTGGTTTCATGAGAAATTGGAGTCCTTAATTCTCAGTACTTGGTCAGGAGGCCGGGAAGGTGAAACATAAAAAACCTGTCCCCAGCACTCTGGTGTCTGCAGTCCCTGTGCAGTCTAGTGCATGCATTGGCTTGTGGTGATGGAAGTCGTCACCACATATGGCTGCTTTATCAAATATAGTATCAATGTTGCATTGTCCATTTTACCCATCAAAAGTGCTAGCCAAATACTATCAAGCACAACATACAGATGTAGAACATGTTAACATTAGGGGTATGTAACACATTAAATGGCAAGTTGACATTTGCTACATCTGCACCAAAACTACCATAGTGCAATACAAAACACCTCTCAATAGCACTACATGCAACAATGCAGTAAAAAAATATCCCCATAGAAGGATCAAATGCCAAAGTGCAGCTCAAGATACTTCTCCAAAAAGGGCAATCAAGTACTAAAGTGTACAAAACTGAGAGTAGCACTTCCCCATTCTGATTGGTCTCCCACTAAAAGGGCATTATTCTACAGGGATACAAGAGGGAATAATACTATAGTAGGCACTAAGGGAGCATTATAATGTGGGAGGCCACTAAAAGGTCAGTATACTATGTGAGGCCACTGATGGTTCATTATACTGTGTACAACACAAAGTAGGGCACTATTCTTTGAGGAGACATCAAGGAACTGGACAGGACCAAAGAGGAAAATGGGTGTAGTTAGGTGTGTGTCTGATCACAAACATATCTGTTATGCCTGATGATTCCCTTTACAAAATCTTGCGTACGTTAGCACTTTAGCCTTGCAGCGTCCTGGGTTCAAATACCGCCAGCAACAACATCTGCAAGGAGCTTGTATGTTCTCCCTGTGTTTGCGTGGATTTCCTCCCATGCTAAAAAGACATACTGGTAGGAGTCTACCCCCTATATGGGGCTCACAATCTACATAAAAAAAAAAATCTTGTGTAGGTTCCTAAGTAGCGGCATTGTCCTCACCTAATTCCTCTAGCACTAGCAGCAGCACTGTCCTACTGGCAAAGCCTCATCTCCCTTTCATGCGTGGTATGCTGATACAGACACCGAATGGTTTATAGCTTTCCTAATAAAGAATCTGGATCCTAAAAGGCACTATTAATTAATAATGCTCACACATGCGAATTAACACTCATTTAAACATCTTACTGTATTATTTATCATACAGATATATTTATCTGCCGCAGAATACTTCAACACATGGCTACTGACTTTCTGTCTAATAAACTACTGGGATTGAGGAGGACTGCAGGAAAAAAGGACTTTTGTTAAAGTTTAAGTAGATTGAAAGCTGGGGAGGAATTGTACTCAAGGAGGGGAATATAACCTTGAAAAGTAAGTCACATTTTAAAATAGTTTAAACCCCCAATTCCATACATTATAGATAAAATGTATAGAATAGGAATCTGTTCCTCAATCATCAGCGTTGTGTAGAAAAAAAAAATCTAAATGCTAATGTTATACCAATAGACAGAGGAGGTATAGCTTTGGGGGGTTGCACCCTATACTCTACACTTGATTGCTTTAGTCACTGAATTTTGAAGATATGTTATTGCATGTTTTTGTCAGTGTTTAATATCATATATTTTTGTCTATTGTGTAATTGCTAATCTATTGCATTGATGATGGTTACAGTATATATACGGTTACTGTTTGCTTGAGAAAGGCTTATGTTTGGGCTAAAATGTCGCATTGGGCGATAGACTTCCCTCACCATTTGTTTCACATCATATTGGAGTACTGCCTGTTTTTTCTATTCTCATTCTCGATCACTACATTGAGACAGAACCAATTTCCAAGGGTAAGCACCCGTTTCTTATACCGAGGAGGTCTATTTTTGGACTTGTGCATAGATAGATAGATAGATAGATAGATAGATAGATAGATAGATAGATAGATAGATAGATAGATAGATAGATAGATAGATTAAAAAAAACAAAAAACCTATCTCTCTCGCTCTCTCTCTCTCCCTTCCTCTCTCTCTCTCTCTCTCTCCCTCTCTCTCTCTGTCTTAGGGTATATACAAAGGATCTGGACAATTGATCACCAAGTAACAAAAAACACAAAAAAGCAGTTCTTCAAAAAGGTAAATGTAGAAAAAAACGTGGCGTACGTTTATTATCACATATAGGCTAACAAAGAACATATCCACCATTTTTCTACATTTACCTTTTTGAAGTGCTGCCTTTTTTGTAGATTGATACAATGAAATGTTTCAATAAAATATTAAAAATTGACCTGCTATTACATTTTGAATCTTTTTTTGTTGCCACTGTACATATGACTGGTAACAGGATTGACATGATAATACAATAGCTAGAATTATTTTGCTGCATGCTACAATGACAAGTGGCATATTATGCACATGATATTGAAATGGAATAGCAAACACTGGAGCAGCTTGGTAAGCTAGAGTTAACATGCAATGCCTGATTTAATAATGGTCTGATATTATGAAGAAATATAGCTGGGGATTAGAGTGGATGATTAGGCACAAGAATGACAGAAAAAACTAATAATGATCTTAATTTCCTCCTGATACAGAATACTTGGCGGCTTGCAAATGAACAGTTTCGAGGTAAACCCTGTAGTGGTTACAGGGGAAATGCTTCAGCCAACCAATAATTTGTACCGAGACATACTTTAGGAGAGCAATTAAGTAACCAATTTATTTTTTTAATGCCGCAGAATATTTCAACACATGGCTACTGACTTTCTGTCTAATAAACTACTGGGATTGAGGAGGACTGCAGGAAAAAAGGACATTTTTTAAAGTTTAAGTAGATTGGAAGCTGGGGAGGAATTGTACTCAAGGAGGGGAATATAACCTTGAAAAGCAAGTCACATTTTAAAATAGTTTAAACCCCCAATTCCATACATTATAGATAAAATGTGTACAATAGGAATCTGTTCCTTAATCATCAGCGTTGTTTAGAAAAAAATTCTAAATCTTCCTAAAGTTATACCAATAGACAGAGGCATAGCTTTTGGGGGGGGGGGGGGGTTACACCCTGCGGGCCACTGCATAGAAACAATTTCAACTGTATCAGCGCCTGCAAGACACCAATATTATGATTTATTTGTTATGCTAACTTATATAGGACCACCATATTCCATGGCCCTTTACAGACATTGTCCCATAGAGAGTTCACAATATACATTCCCTAATCCCTATCAGTATGTCTTTGGAATGTGGGAGGAAATCCATGTAAACATGGGGAGAACACACAAACTCCTTGCAGATATTGTCTTTGGCAGAATTCATGCCCAGGACTCCAGCGCTGCAAAGCTGTAGTGCTAACCACTGAGCCACCGTGCTGCCTGCCAATATAGTTGAACTATGTGGTAGAGGACCAATAATAACCAATGTGGCACCCAAAAACCTCTCTTATACACAGCCTGTGTGTATCTCCTATTCTCATCCCAGGTCCTGCAGAACTATAAAAAAGTAGACAGGGGACCTGGTAGGAGGATAAGATATACAAACAGGATGTGTACAAGAGCGGCTTCCGGGCACCACGTCAGTCATAGGATAGGATAGGATAGGATAGGATAGGATAGGATAGTCATATCATTACACTTTTGCCAGAAATCTGGCATACAAAAGTCATAAATTATGGCATAAGCCTCCTTTGAGAAAAAACTGCCCTTTGACCGTTTCCTCCATTTACCATCACTTTTAGGCCAGGACCCCATGTGACGTGAATGACACAGAAAAAAAACGCTGCATTTTACAGTCAATGTATAGTGGATCCCCATAGTGCGGTAAAATATGTGCAGACCATTACGTTTTTGGAAATCGCTGCATATCAATTATACCTACAGAAACACCAGTGGTGTAATAAGTGGTGTTATAAGTAAAACTGATGCAGAAAGTGCTGCGGGAAAAAACGTGACGTTTGGCTGCTGCATTTTCTCACAGCGCTTTTTTGCTATGTGGAACCTTAGCCATGATGCTGAGTCGTGAGAAACGCCCCCTCCCCCTCCTGACAGTACTTGTTCATAGACTAGTACTAGACAGACATGAAAGGGCATCTTTAAATTCAAATTCCCAACTGTGTTTTTAAGTAGTTGTATCTCAGGTTCTGTAACCTCACTATTCTCTGGAACTTCAATATTGGCATCATATAAAAGCTGAGAATCCTTTTTCTAGGTGGTATAAAACCAAAGAAACAGCCATTTTAAGTGACCATTCTCCTCCTCTCCTCTGTGCAGTTACGAACCTTCACAGGGCTATGCTGGGTGACCTTTATGACCTTTTCAATGTATTTATGTAAGGCAACCTGCATAGTGTAACCTGTTCATAAAGTAAGCACTCACTTTACACTTGAGGCTAATAACATAGTTACAGTAATACAAGTAATCAGATAGACTTATAACAGGACGAATAACTCATGTTCCCTATCATGACTTGTCAAGTAGCCGTAATGCCAGCGAGTGCAGAACCACCTGCTTACCTGCTGCATAGTTCCTGCTTGTCTACACAGCCATGTGCATATACTTCCTTCTGCTGTTGATACTGTCTATAGGGTGGTTGCATTAATTTCTTCCTATATCTTAAAGGGCCAGTGTATACTCCAAATGCTTCCCTAGGAAATTTCTGCAAGTCTGTATGTATAGAGGCCTACATCATAGTCATTCCCTTCATGATAAAAGGTTGTAGCTTTTTAGTTTCCTGCTGTATAGTGTTCCAATTTACTATGTATTTGACCCTGCTTTGTGTACCGGACCTCAGTATTGACTGCCAAGATATTTATACCTATCATAACCTGCTGCTAACTCTAGTATATTTCTTAACTATTAAATGATATACACTTATTACTACCTGCTGTTGAATCCTAATTTCAGTATGTCAGCTCTCCACCCTGACCTCCGGCTTGACTACTGACCACCAGTGTCTCTAGGCTTACTTGGCTAGATGCCACCAACACCAGGACCACTCCAAGAGATAGTAACATGGTGGTCTTCTTGCTGTGGTCTAGATCCCTGTACTGAGGGTAAAGAGTAAATAAAAGACAGGGTATATAGAAAACAACCTTATTCTGAGTCTTACAAAAATAAATACCAGCCAGAGAACCCCTTTAATGTCGGAAAAGATAAATAATAATAATAATAATAAACGGCAGAACATGCTAGTCATACTGTTTTTATATCTCATACAAAAGAACGGTATTTGTCATCTTTACAACTCATTATTCATAGTAAATGATGCACATACTGCTAGAAACCAAGTATTTCACTGTAAAAATGGTGACGTCGCTGCACCAGAGCTAAACATGGGAAATCTGAGCACACATTACCATACATTAGAATAAAATCTATTGTGTGTCTCGGCTAGAAAGTGAAAACAGCAGTATGCATATGTTTTTTTTTTTTACTGACATGTTTTGTTAACATCTTTGACTGTCTTATTCCGTGTTGTTTCAATGGTGAAACACGAAAATACTCCAAATAATCGGTGTATACTGTATATGGTGGTATTTTATTTCAGGTTCGGCATTAAGCTTTAGTTTATGAAATTCCCCTTAGAGTTACATTTATTTTGAAAATGCAGCTGTGACTTTTATCAAAAAAAGATCCAACATCTTCACGAAACCAAAATGCCTCAGGATGTTGGCCTTACTGTCACTTATTAGTAGCAACAACATATGCTGCACTGATTATATCCAAAATATATATATATATATATATATATATATATATATATATATATATATATATATATCCAAAAGCCAAAAAAAGAAGACTACCTCCAAAATGAATCTTCATCTAGCATTAAAATCATTTACAAATCCCCCAAATCTGAAACATTTATATTGTGTTAGTCATATTATTATACACAATGATACAATGCTTACACTGAGAGCTTCATACTGTATATTATAAGGTGAGAATCTAGTCTGGATATAGAATCTTGGTTTTGTTTATTTATAAACCTCACAAATTTGCGAGGTTCTAGACAGATGTTTTATAGAAGTGACTTTAGACTGGTTTTAGTACATAATAGCTTTCTTCATGGTGCCTGGTTCCAACTGCTTACTGGCAACCTACTATTGTGCACCTGGACCAATAAGTAACCTGCTTCCTTATTCGAGCTATATCCATATGGGAAACATACTAATATCTTGAGAATTAGCACAGTTTTGTATATGTTTGCCAGTCCATTCTGGTACTTAATTGGTTAATTATTTATTTCTATGGTTGTTATACACAAACAGGTTCTAGGACATCACACCTTGTGGTACCCACCAACTGAAGATGAAGTGTGATCTACTCTAATAACATCAAATATAGCCTCTTAATGTTAATGCATTATTAGGAAATTAATATATATATATATATATATATATATATATATATATATTTTAATATGACATGTTACTACCGCATATACTCGACTATAAGCTGAGTTTTTCAGCTCAGTTTTTGGGCTGAAAAAGTCCGACTTGGCTTACTTGAGTCATTATGGTAATTCAGCAATATTTATAGTTACAGATCCGGCATCCGGACCCGGCATACAGACACCGGGCGTGGCGATGCTGTTAATTTCAAACTGCAGAAGTACTTACGGTACTTCTGCTAGCAGGCCCGGAACGCAGACCCTGCCCTCCCCCCCCACTCCATCACACGCCGGGTGACGCGGCCATGTAAACTCAGTCCCGCACTCAGAGATTGCAGGCATGAGTTCTGACATCTCCACTGTAAGCGTTACAGCGGAGATGCTCTCTGGTGATGTCCCGGTCCGGTGATCCTCCCCTCAGTCGGCAAGCGCTGCTGCAGGGAAGCAGCAGGCGCCGCCATGCCACTGGAGGCAGGAGGGAGCGGGCGTGACTGCTCTCTCAAGGGCAATCCTGAAGGATAGGCTCAGCTGCGCTGAGGGAGATCCCCTGCCACAGGAAGGCGTGCCGATGGGTGGACTTGAAGGAGAACCTCAGTCGCCGGACCTGAAGGGGAACTGCGGCCGGCCGCCAGCAGAAGCGCTGAGGGGAATCCCTGGCAGCCGAGGTCCTCCATCAGGTCCGCCCTCAACGCTTCTGCCGGGGATTCCCGTCTGCACTCCTGCCGGCGGCCGGCCGCAGTTCCCCTCCAGGTCCGGCTGGCCGAGGTTCTCCTTCAGGTCCGACCCTCAGAGCTCCTGCCGGGAATTCCCCTCAGTGCTTCTGTAAAGTCTCCCCGGCCTGCAGTGCTTTTCTTTTGCAGGCTGCTCTCAGCCTGCAAAAGAAACAACGATGTTTTGCAATGTATTGCAATGCATTAGCATTAGTGATCAGACCCCCTGGGGTTTAAGACCCCTAGGGGATCTAATAAATGCAAAAAAAAAAAAAAATTTAAGTAAAAAAAATCTAAAAATATGTATTAAAAATTCAAATCACCCCCCTTTCCCTAGAACACATAAAACGAATACTGTTGCTACTGTGAAACACATACACGTTAGGTATTACTGTGTCCGAAAACGCCCGCTCTACAAATCTATAAAAATGTTTTTCCTGTATAGTAAACACCGTAGCGGAAAAAATAAAAAGTTGTCTAACTGCCCCTTCCCTGAAATTGGGTTCCTCCCCCCCACTTGGAATTCAGCCTGACTACAGCCAGGCTAAATACAGGGTATCTGCAGTGCTCCTATTCCGTCGGGAAGGGGTTAATAGAAGCACTGCAGACAGGGCCGGCTCCAGGTTTTTATGGGCCCTTGGGCGACAGAGCCTCAGTGGGCCCTCTTGTAAAGGAGGTGGGGGAGTCGAGACACTGTGCGTTGCAGATGAAGCGAGTGACGTCATGCAGGAGTGTGGCGTCACCAACGCCATACCTCCCAATCTTTTAAAGAGTAGAAAGAGGGGCAGAGCGCGCCACGGCAAATTTAGCTCCACCCACTTTTATGTTGATTCCACCCATTCTCATTCAGTTATGTGCTCCCACACAGTATAATCCTCCTACAGTCACCCGTAAATTATATGCCTCCCTCCATCTCTCCCCCAGTTTCATATAACCCTTCCTCTGCCCCCAGTTTCATGTCCCCCCTCCATCTCTGTCCCCAGTTTCATCACGTTCTCCCCCTTCATCCGCCCACAGTTTAATGTCCCCCGTCTCTGCCCCAGTGTCATGCCGTTCCCCCCTCCCCTTCATTTGCCCCTTCAGTTTCATTGGGCCCCCTCCATCTCTGTCCCCAGTTTCATGCCGTTCTCTCCCCTCCCCCTTCCCCTGTCTCATGCCGTTCCCCCCCACCCTTCATTTGCCCCCTCAGTTTCATTGGGCCCCCTCCATCTCTGTCCCCAGTTCCATGCTGTTCTCCCCCCCTCCATCTGCCCCAGTGTCATGCTGTTCTTCCCCCCTACATCTGCCCCAGTGTCATGCTGTTCCCCCCTCCCCTTCATTTGCCCCCTAGTTTCTTTGGGCCCCCTCCATCTCTGTCCCCAGTTTCATGCCGTTCTCTCCCCACCCCCTTCATCTTCTCCAGTGTCATGCCGTTCCCCCCCTCCCCTTCATTTGCCCCCCAGTTTCATGGGCCCCCTTCATTATGTTTCACCTTAATATGTAATACAAAACAAACACTTACATCACTCACCTTCTATCACTCACCTTCCCTCGTTCCCCCGACGCTCCTCTCTCTCTCCCTCCAATCACATACGCGATGCAGGAGCTGTGAGATCAGCTCCTGCTTAGCTCGGACCGGCTTGCGTGTGTAAGCGTGATGTGATGACGTCATCGCGCCTACACACGCAAGCCGGGGCCGGAGCTTTAAAGCAGGAGCTGATCTCACAGCTCCTGCATCGCGTATGTATTTCAGCTCATCGGCGTCCGCCCGCCGATGAGCTGAAATTGTGACAGGCAAGTGCCGGGGGGCCCCCAGAGGCTCTGTGGGCCCCGGCACTTGCCCGACTATGCCGTGCGCTGACGCCGGCCCTGACTGCAGATACCCTATATTTAGCCAGGCTGAATTCCAAGTGGGGGAAAAAAAACCCAGTCCTCAAGCTCAGGGAAGGGGCAGACAACCAAAACACACCCTCCCCTTCCCCAGTGTCTACTGCACCCAAAAACTCTGGCCATTTTAATTTTTGAAATTTTCCAGTAGCTGCTGCATTCCACACTTGAGTAAATAAGATTTCCCAGATTTTTGCAGTAAAATATATACAGTATTTTTATTTTAAAATGTCTCGAAATCGTACATTTTTAAGCAGAGCCACTGAGCCTGTGAGGGAATTGCTAGTTGCACAATTCCCTAGTGTTGCTGCTGAAACCAGGAAGAAGGGAAGACAGAGACAGTAAGTCCTAAACTTGGCCTAGCCCCTGTCCCTACCTATTTGCCAGACTTGCCCTAGGAGACAGACGGCAACTTGGCAACCGTCCCTTCTCTGAATAAGTGTACACAGAACAAGACAGGACAAAACAACACAGATGAGGAGCCAGCAAGCCAAGGGGCAAAGCCAGAGAGACAAAGCTGTACAAAATTGCAATACAAAAGTGTAGTGACAAGGGAAGCCAAAGGCCAGAGGTCAGTAATACAATAGTAAGAGAAGTAGGAAGCTAGCGAGGATAAAGTCGCAGGACTGAGTCAAAATAGCCAGCAAACCTGTGTGAGCTTATGCCTTGTATATAGGAAGCCCAGGACTTGACTCAGATTTGATTGGTAGACAGGCTGTCAATCACACAGGCAAGACTAAGATTAACTATTTGATAGACAGAGGGAAACAAGGTGCAGGAGACGGGTGAGGTGAAAATTCAATTACAGAAGATAGGTAATAGAACAGTGTTCAGACAAAGCAACAAAAAACTCTAAGCAAGGAATCAAACTGTACACACCTCCTGCGCCGCAGTGTGAAAGGGGAAGGGGGCACAGAGACTCAAACAGGCAGAGACGTTACAGAGCCTAAGAGTATATGCACATGACTATGCCTACTTCTCTGTCATTAAAAATCAGACAAATTGATGCATTTTTAAGGGCTGTTGTGCATCTGTTTTGCATCAGCATGGCTGTTTGTCCATTTTGATGGTCAAGTATCATTAAGCAATTGGATCAATTAACTAATTTGTTTTTAACTGACATAAATTGGACATCAATCTGGATAATTTTAAAAATACGCCTAAAGATTTCTATAGGGTCTGTGTGTCCATCAAAACAGACAAATATTGAACATGGACATTCTCATTTCTTTTAAAATAGCCATGTGACAGTCGCTAAAAACACGTCCGTCACATGGTTGTTGTTCATGTCATGGGAATAAGACCTTATAGTCATGGAAAATGGGCAAGAAGAGGGTATGTCCACATAGGTGGTGGTGGTGGTGGAAATGGGGTAGATCCAGGCATTTTGGGGTGGTTCTAGGGCACAACTTGGGTGGTGATTAAGTGTTCAGAGATTTTGTTGCCAATCACAGGCTGAAACCTCCTGTTCCATAGAGATCACTTTTAAGTAGCCGTCTCATTATCATCACAGATAGAATTAAAATGGAGGATAACACCTATACATTATATAGTTAAGACAGGAGACACAATTCGCAATAGGTGATAATCATAGTTCACAACTCTTTCCAATAACTGCAGACTGAAAAAAAAAAAATCGATATTCAGAAAATAAAAACAGAAAAAATATCTGTGAAAATCTGATTTTAATTCGGAAAAAAATTATTAGAATTGCCATTTGTTAAGTTTGGGCTCATAAATCAGAGGTAAATTAACAAACATGGAAGCAAGAAGGGTGCTTAAAGTTTTCTTATTTTACATATCCTCAATTGATATATTTTTGGAGGTTTTGAAATAGTTTTTTGCTGTGTTGTGATTATTACTATAGTTACAATTGTCATCACTTTCTTTCTATTACTATAATATTTCTATGCAGAGTTTTAACAATGCCTCCCCAGTGACAATATTTTATGTCATGGCAATCGCTTTGTCTTCAGTAACAAAGCAGTTAAACACTTTGAAAGAACGACACTTATCTTTTACTGACTTACCAGTCAAAATGTGCTACCTACCGATGGCAGATAACCAACCAGTGAAATAGGATGAATTCATCATGTGTCTTCTTTTAGCTTTTTTACAAGGGTACACTGACTTGATCTATTCCTCATACAGTAAGCTGCTTATAGTTGCCAGTCAATGATTGGGATCACATACTGTGTGAACTTTTCAAAAGCAGCATATTATTAACTTTATGTGAGTAGTTCATAGCTACTTCTAAACTTATAAATCCAAATAAAGCATATTTCGAGGAATACATTAATGTTTATAATTTAAAAATAATAAATTATTAAATTGCTAGATTTGATTTTGAATGTTACCTTAAGAGGGAGTTACAAGCTATCCGTGTGAAGAGGGAACCGCTAACTAATTGATTCCTGTAATTACAGAAGCATCAGCATTGACTGAAGTGGTCTCTCTTTTTCCTCTGTATGAGAGGGTGAAGGAGAAGGGTGATGTTGTGCGAAAGGGTAAGCTCACACGGAATTTTTTGCAGGTGGGTTTTGGCGCTGACTCCACCTCAAAATCCACCTGAAGGAACCCCTCCCATTCATTTCAATGGGAGTCACTCGCAGTTTTTTGACATGTGACATGACCTATCTTCACGCGGATTCCGTGGCTGAGTCACCCACAGTGTCCGCAGCTCGAGACTCACTCCTGATTACTCCCATTCAGGCCTGATCAGGAGTGGGATTCCGTGACGGAATGTCAATGCACTGCATCAGCATCCCGCTGCAGCTAGCCGCATGAAAAAGTCAGCGGCGGAAAGTGAAGAGGAATTTCCTCTTCACTTTCCGCTGTCTGAACGTATCCTAAAGGTGTAATGAGTTGAAGATGAATAGACCAGTCTTAAGCTCTATTATACATATAACACAATGATGACAATTTCTTGTTAGTCAATTGGGAAGAATCATAGTTCTGTGATACAAACAGGTGTTCTTTCAATGGATAAGTTTCACAAAAGTACTAAACATGAGAATCTAAGGCCTGGTTCACATCTGCATTTGGTATTTCGTTCAGGGAGTCCACATGGGGACCCCCCCCCCCCCCCCGAACGCCATACTGAACAAGCGGTGAGCTTATGAAGGCACACGGACCTCATAGGCTATAATGGGGTCCTTGTGTTTTCCGCGCGGAGAGAAAAGTAGTTCATGAAGTACTTTTCTCTCCGCATGACTCGTGCAGAGACTGCGGGAAAAACACACAGACCCCATTATAGTCTATGAGGTCTGTGTGCTTTCATAAGCTCACGGCTTGTCAATGCATTCAGTATTCTGTTCGGGAAGGGGGGTCCCCAAGTGGACTCCCTGAACGGAATACCAAACGCAGATGTGAAATAGGTCTAAAACAAGTGTGAAGTTTTTATTTTCACTGGAGGTATGCCTCAAATTACAACAGCCTTAGATGAAACAATGAGCTCCCTAACCTTGCTGACAATTCCTGAATATCAGTATGGAAAAAAAAAAAATCTCATATAAGGTAGGGTCAAACTTCGTAGGCATATCTCCTGTACTTTCTTTTATATTAATACCCTATGAATACACATTCATGGCTACATATTAGACCAATTTTCAGCAACACAGTCTGTCATGGTTAAATAAATCACAAGCCTATAAACTCTAAAAACATGACATTTTTTCAATTGTGCAAAATCACATTACAAAATAATACACATTGAGGATTTAATTAGAGCTTGAAGTGTATCTTTACTGGAAGTGCAGAATTGCATCAATATGAATGTCAAGTTGTTGACAGAAAGTCAATGTCTTTGGTATGTCCAGAGGGCAATACTGTCTGTTAACGTTTTCTGGACCCTCTATGCAGTTCGCCTGAGGTGTCTTCAGCAATACAGAATACGCAACTAACTTTAAAGAAATGCTGCTGAGAAAGGAGGAAAGCATACACATAAAGAATGAAAGAAACATCTTGTGGTACAAAGATTGGGAAAGTATGTATTTGTGTCCGACCAACAGTACCAGTATGTTTAAACCTCAACAAGGAGTATCACTTTCATATACTCTAATAACGAAGCAACTACTGGGTCTCTTTTATTTTCTTATCATGGCACATCACGTAGCCAAACAACTATTGTGACAATTGTATCCGTAAAATTACATCTACCCTCCGAATAGCCAAGCGGGGGCTTTGAAAGTATTGTACTAACTGCAATAGAATAAGGTGAACTATCAAGATCAAACACCTACCATTTTAGATCTGACCTACATAATTCAAAACCTCCATACATCACAAGACAAAGACAGCCCAAACTTATAGTTCTAAACAAATTCACATGTGACTGGTCAAAGGGACAGTGACTTAGCAGAGCAATTCTTCATTCTAAAATTATAGAATGTCATAGAATATATCTAAGAAAAAGGTCATTGTTCATAAAAGGGAAAGAAAAGTAAAAAGAAACAGAACAATCTGGTTTTAAACAAGTAAGAAATCATGTAATAAGATAAGAATACTAAAGATAAATCGTGTATATTACTTATTTTACATTTGCTTGCCTTCAAGACTAATGAATCTCATCTTCATTTTTTAAGCAAACTTCCTTCCCACAAACCTTTCAACTACAACATACTGCAATTTACTATCTTCCTACTATATAAAATGGATGGTCTAATACCATTATTGATCAGCCTGTCATGTTCAAATTAAGCATTTTTTATATTTCACATGGCTGTCCAGTCACGAACTCAGAAATGGTATGTAAGTCAATATCAACTGGGAATAAACACCTGAAATTTATTTTCATTAGCGATGGATCAGTAACTACAGTTTAGCTACAGTGCCCATAGAGTGTCCGCTGTAGTCTGAAACACACCTCTTATCTCATTATTGGTTCAGAACGCTGGCCCCTCCTTACTCCCTGAAGCTCCGCCTCCCACAGTCTCACCAGGAAGTCAGTCCATGGAAAGCTGATTTCTTTTCAGTAAAGCCAAAATGATTCTACGGTATGGACTACCAAACCACCAGCGATTAAAAGCTGATTTGCAAGTAACTACCACACATGGACTGCAAAGAATTCCTTTAGGGAATGTCACTTTCAATGGTTGCACATGTGGCTGAAGTGAAAAAAACATTGAGATTACAGAATTGCACACAGTGAGGACACAGGCTGAATGCCACTGTCCACAAAGCCAGTCACTGAGCCATGACATGTAGACCATCTCTAGACCATACAACCTCAGATATCAATAAGAGCATCAAACATGCATTTTATGCAAGAATGGACCAAAAAAGAAAGCCAAAGAGGTAAGTTAAAAGGGA
Organism: Leptodactylus fuscus; assembly: GCF_031893055.1. Taxonomy (NCBI): domain Eukaryota; kingdom Metazoa; phylum Chordata; class Amphibia; order Anura; family Leptodactylidae; genus Leptodactylus; species Leptodactylus fuscus. The sequence goes on from NC_134265.1 coordinate 250,519,394, forward strand.
TTACTCCATATTGGCTCCAAAATGTAGAAAATGTGAAACAAAAACAAACTGTACAATATACTTCCCTTACCCATTTTCCTTTGGACCACTATCAGGTGTTGTTCCTCATATATGCTGACATGTCACACATAGAGGCCAATTTGATGTGCACACAGTGCAAGAAAAATGGGGATGCATTAAATTGGCATTAGAGGGGTACTGTAAGGTAAGAATTCTCAGGGGTTTGTTATTTTTTTATTTTGATATCCAAAAAAAATCCTTTACACAGCTCTGTTATAGGGTCTCTGGCTAGAACTTGGACAATATGGCTACTAATAGTATGGTGACACTTTGGCTTGCTCTGACTAAAGCCATTTATAAAGTGGATTTGCACATGTACCATATGGTGAAGGGTTTTCACTAATGTGTATGTGTTTTAATGAGCCGATGCCAGAGGAAAGTAGGTTAGATATACACCTTTGTAAAAAGAAGCAGGTAATACATTATTATACTATTCATCCTCATGAAATGCAAATATTAAAAATGGGTTCCCATAGCAGGAATGATATTTAAGAAGTGAATATTAGATATACATGTATATTTTAGCACAATAATCCTTACTTCTCTTTCTAGCTGTCTTCCTCACACAAATACTCATCAATTTATTATGCTATACACACTGTAATGAGCGTCAGATAACCCGAAGGAAACCTTAGAAAGATATGTATATAACAGTTTCCTTGGGATTTATGGCTTTGTAAAATGTGATAATGAAATTCATGTTTTGAGTGAAACATACTTTAGTCAACCTATAATATGTTTCAATGCCTACAAGGTAGCAAAGACATAAAAAATAGAAATGCAGCTTGATCTAAGACATAGCAAGAGAACATTAGAGCTATTCGGTTCCATAGATCATCATAATATCAAAGTAGTTTAAATGACACAATTACAATCTAGTAAGTATAATTACCCAGTAGAATGTGCAAAGGGTGTAGAACATGACGTTAAGAAAAAAAAAGTAGGACAGGAACATAGTAAAAATTTACGAAGATGCCATGCTGGTAAAATAAAAGTAGAATCAACTATCCTTGACTCTTTGATGTTCAGTAGACTCCATTACTAAAAGTGTAAGAGACATTCTTTTATATTATTCAGAACTAACATCCATCCAGTTAGCTGGGAAAGTGCCATCTGAAGTATGCTTTATACTTGACTTTTTACACTGTAAATCATTGATATGTTGTGAACCTGCTCTGGGCCCCAGCAGCTCTATGGTCTCTCCTTAGAAGATGCAGAGGTGACTAGTGAGCTGTCTCACTAAAGCAGCTCCCTTCCATATGTTCATGTTAGGGAATATAGACATCACAAAGTGGGTACCTGCTTGGAACTGCTGGCAGATCCCCTTTAATACTCCTTTTCATGGTCCATCTAAGAATTTGTTAGGATGGACACTAGGAGGCATGAAGAAAAGATAGGCAGTAAGCGGTGAAGCTGGAAGGCAGGTATAGGTCCCACAAGAAATTATGTTGACAATTGACATAGCAATGGTTAATTTTCAGGCTACTGATTTCTTCCACTGGCAACATAGGGAAACTTAGAGACACTCATGATGCCTATTAAGCACCAGGACAGGCTATGTCAATGAAGCATGTGGGCACTGTTGGTGACATGACCCACTCCTGACTGACCACTCACTCCATTCTGAAACACAGAGCTGAAAATGAATACACTAAGCATGGAGTCTAGGAACCAGTCATGTTTCTTTATCCCAACTAATGCTAACAAATCACAATATCACAATTCAGCTAACAACCTTCAAGCTGCAACCCAACAAATATTTACACTATTGTACAAATAAAACATGGCGTATGAAGGGATTTTTAGGTGATAGCACAAACCTCATCTGTCATTTTTGAGCAATACAGTAAATTCTTTGCTATGAAATCTCATGTCCCCTGAATCCATAATCATAAAGTAATTCATGTGAATTCATATATCTATGACCAATATTGGGACAGTGTTCCCTAACACTCACTAACCTGTACCTGTCCTCTTCTTGACACAAACATTGATATATAAAAGAGAGCATGATACACAAGAGTAGATGATCAGGAAACAGATCCCTTTGTTCTGTGAATTGAAATGTGCTGGCATCAAGCAGAAGGGGATATGGTTGATATGTTTGGTATAGATCCCCTTTTTGCTACACAGACACTGCAGTTAAGATGAAGTATATTTTTTAAAAAAAGTCAAATAACATGTCTGTATGATGAGCAGAAATTAAAGAACAAGTATGTTAGTTCCTTAAAGGGGTTGTCCCATGAATTAAAGTGAAAGGACTTTTCTAGCATTCCATGTTCAACCTGACCAAAGCCAGACTGAAAGTGGATGGGACTGGTGATGGTCGCCATTCCCATTCACTTCAATAGGAGCACCAGGGATAGCTGAAGAACACCAGTCTATCACCGAGACTCCCATTTAATTGAATTGAGCATGGGAGTATTGTATTGTACCTTAGCTATCTGCGGTGCTTCCATTCACTTCATTGGGAGTGCCGATCACCACTAGTCTCACCGAGTCCTGCCCGCAGGCTGCAGTCAGGTTGAAGGGGGATGTGAGAAAGGTCATTTTCTTTACTTTGTGGAACAACCGCTTTAAGATAAGCTACACTAAGATAAGCCACGCTAATTTTGTGTGGCACTTTTTGCTAGATTGTCTTCCTAGACAACCTAACAAAAAGTGGCACGAAAAATTAGTTGGTTTATCCAGGGAACCATGGATTCCCCCATTAGTTCCTGTAGTCAATATTAGGGCTAGTGCACATAGAGTTTTTTGCCAGCGAATTTTGACACGGAATCCACTGCCAAAAATGGCTCCCATTGACTTCAATGGGAGATGCTCACTTCTTTTTTCCACTAGCTAATAGCGGAAAAAAGAAGCAACATGCCCTATATCTTGCCGAAATTCGCAGCTGAATCAGCTGCTATGTCCATGGCTCAAGACACACTCAAGTGTAGGCTCATTCCTTTGGGCCTACACAGGAGCGGGATGCCACAATGGAATGCTGATGCTTCATTGGCATTCCGTCTTGGCAAGCGACGCGGAATGTTCACATGGTGGAAAAGGTTTCGCGACCTTTTCCCCCATGTGAACATATCCTTAAGAATTACATTGTTCCCACACAACTAATCGTGATCCATTAACCCTACAAAACCAGATCTGTGAACCCGTTCCCCCACATGGTTCTATAAGTACTATTCAAACATAATAACTCTCACTATCTATGTTTTGTGTGATCTGAATAAATATCACAAACATGCATTTGATAAAGCAATTACATTAAGAAAATATTCCATAGAGTCCATGAAAAGCTCAATATTTAACAACAATTATGTGAATGAAATTCACATTGGATCTGCATATTCTGAATGTCAGGTTATGAATTGCTGGAGCTAGTCTGGTTTGTTTAATGCGCAGCGATAATCTATGACAGTGTGGGAACATTTACAGAAAGATAGCCGCTCTCGTCGTCTGAGCTTGACAGTGTACACAAAGCATTTGAGCAAAATAACACTTTTAAGAATGCAAATGGTGTTCAAGCAGAGATTGAGGGAAATGTATTGGCATTTACTCTGTCGCCAATAAACATATTCTTGACCTTAGCTATAAATACAGAAAGACAGAACGTTCCGGTTTTTGTGCTAATGCTGCTATCAAGTCGGAATATCACCTGCTTTAATTTTCAGGAGTCTATGATTTTCTTTCATTACATAGGATTAGAAAACTGTACACATCGGCACATTTGCTATCTGTAATGTACCTAAAAGACACAAAAATAGCTTTGGGAAGAGAGAGAGAAAGATTTCACAGTCATTCTCATGTCAACTCATCATTTATAGATGTGTCATACTAATGACTGAGCAGGAGCAGAGGAGCAGTGACATTATGCACATTCATCTTACCATTTTTTTTAAGAAAAGGTGTATCTGCATCCTGATGCACTCTGTCTCCTGCTGTCGCCATGATAAGTGCCCTCACTGACAGTAGAGCGGATAGTGGCAATGCTACCTATCCGTCATATTCCCTGCTGAAAGGCACCTTGACTGTAGTTAGGGACGCAAGAGAGAAAAAAAACTCCTGTGTGTGGCCACAAATGCTTTTTCTTGGAAGGTTCTTATTGTTAGCACGGAGATAAATGTGCAACTATCAGACGTGATTATCTTCAAATATGTCTGAGATTTAATTATGAAATGAGTAAATGGAATTTAGGAAACCGGCGGGACCAGGTGCATGAAGCCCATTATCCTGATAGAGGAGCATACTGTGCTCGCGTTCACTTAAAGCAGTAATAACTAATTGAAAATCTGTTTAGATCCTTGTTTCATTTTAAATATTGCTACCTCTTTACATTCAGATAGAATCTCCTGTCATTGGCATGGTTTAGCTTGACAGTAACCATGGAAATGATATATACGGTGCTGCTGTGCTAGACTATGGCATTTACCTGCAGTCATTATATCAATACATATTAAATCAAATTACTATCTTATTGCTTGACTGATATTGCCAATTATAATAGTTATTTAGATTTTTTACATCTGAAAAGGAAATGGTTGAGGTGACTTTGATAGAACAGAAGAAATCTCAATACAAACCTGAATACATTGCTTGTATATTGGCCATCAATGGTTAGCAATATATTACTTTATAAAAAATGTAACTTAAATGATTTGTGATAGTAAAATAGGCAAAAGGTGCAATGGGTTTTAGGCACTGACCACATAATACTAAGGTTTTGGACATGGTAGGTTATTCTCAACAAGTTCAATAAGTGGTATTGATTTATGTGGCCAGTACTGAAAATGGCGTTCAGAACTATTTGCATAAGGTTTATGTAAAATCAAAAGCAGAAGTAAAATAAAAGGGACAAAATAACAAGATGTATCAATAGAAATCACTTCCTATTATATATCCTGTTTAAATTCAGCACCGTTTAGGTTCACACCTGCGCCCGGTCTCCGCTTTGCGGGTTTCCATCTTCTGCCCGAGAAACTGGACAAGAGACGGAAACCGGCAGACAGATTTCAAACCCATTCACTTGAATGGGTTTGCAAAGTGACCGCCCGTGAGCATCTTCTGCCTCTCCGCGGCAAAACCGTTTTTTTTTTTAACTTACAGGACTTTGTGTCTGGTTAAAAATAAAGGTTTCGTCGCGCAGACCAGAAGACGCTCACGGGTGGACATTGACTGCCAGGTTTTCGTCTCATGTTCAGTTTCTTGGGCAGAAGACGGAAACCCACAAAGCAGAGACCGGGCGCAAGTGTGAACCCACCCTTATATGACTTATTTTCAGGTTATTGACCGCAGCTGTGACATTACGTTTACAAGCTCCTGTGAGCAGTTCAGTCAGAAAATGAAAAGTCACTGCAGCACATGACCTCCTTGCCGCTTGAAGCCACTCATACTGACCTCTGTGGGAGAGATTTATTGCCTGGCCAGATAGGCGGAGGAGAACAACTCCATGGACTGAAGAATTGAGATAGAAGACAGGCACTGTGACACAAAGCAGACCCTATAGCAGGGATGGAACTTGCACATAGGGGAGAGGGGAGAGGTGCACAGAGTGAGAGCAGGCAGATGAATCCACAGATTCACTGCATGCAAATAACAGTGATCCAAGGAGCAGTAAGTAAAATAAAGCCAATCAAAGGTTGCACAAGGGAACAGTGAGTATTTAGCACTGCTGTGGATGTATTTGCAGTTAATTTTTGGAAGCTGGATAACCCCTTTAAAATACATTAGTATTGTTACAAAGGTACAGGATAGAAGATAGAGACCTCATTTTTTTCTTTAGTGCCATTTTTACCCAAAGCTATTGTAGATTGGTGTTTTGTGACTAAGCAATAGAAGTGCCCATACCATACCATAACCTGTTAATAGAACCGTCAGTCTCAAATAGTTCTAGACGATGAGGATATGTCAGCCAAGGAGTCCATCACTTCACCCAGTGCAAGAATTCATATAACTTCCCTTGGCCATTATTTATATACCTTGGTCAAAATGGAGTGGCTTATTAGTGTCCTCCTTGCACCTAGGCACAAACTTTGTCTGTCTTGCCTTATCATTGCACATTTCTTTTTAACTTTGCAAGTTAAAATTGTTTTTTCTAATTCTGCAACTTATCCCTTATCCATAGGATAAAGGATAACTTGAAAATCGGAGGAGGTTTAAGGATAACTTGAAAATCGGAGGAGGTTTAAGGATAACTTGAAAATCGGAGGAGGTTTAAGGATAACTTGAAAATCGGAGGAGGTTTAAGGATAACTTGAAAATCGGAGGAGGTTTGATTGATGGGACTCCCACCAATCACAAGAGCTGTGTGTTTTGCACTTCACTATGAATGGAGTGGTGGTCATGCAACAACCCACTGCGGACATTCCAGAAGTTGGGAGTTATAGTAGGAATAATCGGTGTTGTCAGCTGTGGCCAGAACATTAAACCACTTCCTCTAGCTCACCTCCTAGGATGGTGCAGAGATGAGGGACCTGCAGGGTACATGGTGATGGTAGTAGTTCCCCCAGGGTGCTTCCTTTGGGTCTTCAGCCTCTCTGAGACAAATGGAATTTGGAAGGGCCTTGAATGCAGAAATAGACTCAGAGACACAGGTAAAAGAAAGGATGAAATTGTACTTATGATAATGGCAAACAAAACAGCTTCCATTCAAAGATGGATGTGCAACTCTTGTAGCAGTTCTACTCTGAATATGGAGATGAGCCGATGATGGTTTCTAGCAATGTAATCTCAGATTAATCATATATTTTGCTAATAACTCCAACTTCTCTCTCTGTCTGTTCTTAATACTCTCAGGATGACCCTGTATGTCTGTGATGAAGCAGAATCTGTTTTCAAGACCAAGTCAAGTTCAGAATCTTCTCAGAAATGGCTCTTATCACTCCAATCTCCTTGTTAAGGCTGTCAGTAATATTCTTGCTTATCTCAGTGCTGCAGCAGCAATATCTTGGCCTTCACTCTTCTCACTAGCAGAACTAGAAGATGTCTCTCCTCTGTGGAAGCCAGATGAAGACTTCCAGTCTCTTTGCTCACCCCTTTCATGTGCTGGCTGATAAGCCAGCAACTCAAAAAATGTGTTCCTATACCCAATGGAACAGCCCTAAAAGGGAAACAGTTACAATTGTGTATAGAAGCGATATACAGTCCTATGAAAAAGTTTGGGCACCCCTATTAATCTTAATCATTTTTAGTTCTAAATATTTTGGTATTTGCAGCAGCCATTTCAGTTTGATATATCTAATAACTGATGGACACAGTAATATTTCAGGATTGAAATGAGGTTTATTGTACTAACAGAAAATGCGCAATATGCATTAAACCAAAATTTGACCGGTGCAAATGTATGGGCACCTCAACAGAAAAGTGACATTAATATTTAGTACATCCTCCTTTTGCAAAGATAACAGCCTCTAGTCGCTTCCTGTAGCTTTTAATCAGTTCCTGGATCCTGGATAAAGGTATTTTGGACAAACAATTCAAGTTCAGTTAAGTTAGATGGTCGCCGAGCATGGACAGCCCGCTTCAAATCATCCCACAGATGTTCAATGATATTCAGGTCTGGGGACTGGGATGGCCATTCCAGAACATTGTAATTGTTCCTCTGCATGAATGTCTGAGGATTTGGAGCGGTGTTTTGGATCATTGTCTTGCTGAAATATCCATCCCCGGCGTAACTTCAACTTCGTCACTGATTCTTGAACATTATTCTCAAGAATCTGCTGATACTGAGTGCTATCCATGCGACCCTCAACTTTAACAAGATTCCCGATGCCGGCATTGGCCACACAGCCCCAAAGCATGATGGAACCTCCACCAAATTTTACAGTGGGTAGCATGTGTTTTTCTTGGAATGCTGTTTCTTTTTGGACGCCATGCATAACGCCTTTTTTTATAACCAAACAACTCAATTTTTGTTTCCAAAATGAAGCTGCCTTGTCCAAATGTGCTTTTTCATACCTCAGGCAACTCTATTTGTGGCGTACGTGCAGAAACGGCTTCTTTCTCATCACTCTCCCATACAGCTTCTATTTGTGCAAAGTGCGCTGTATAGTTGACCGATGCACAGTGACACCATCTGCAGCAAGATGATGCTGCAGCTCTTTGGAGGTGGTCTGTGGATTGTCCTTGACTGTTCTCACCATTCTTCTTCTCTGCCTTTCTGATATTTTTCTTGGCCTGCCACTTCTGGGCTTAACAAGAACTGTCCCTGTGGTCTTCCATTTCCTTACTATGTTCCTCACAGTGGAAACTGACAGGTTAAATCTCTGAGACAACTTTTTGTATCCTTCCGCTGAACAACTATGTTGAACAATCTTTGTTTTCAGATCATTTGAGAGTTGTTTTGAGTAGCCCATGATGCCACTCTTCAGAGGAGATTCAAATAGGAGATCAACTTGCAATTGGCCACCTTAAATACCTTTTCTTATGATTGGATACATCTGGTTATGAAGTTCAAAGCTCACTGAGGTTACAAAACCAATTTTGTGCTTCAGTAAGTCAGTAAAAAGTAGTTAGGGGAATTCAAATCAATAAAATGATAAGGGTGCCCATACTTTTGCACCGGTCAAATTTTGGTTTAATGCATATTGCACATTTTCTGTTAGTACAATAAACCTCATTTCAATCCTGAAATATTACTGTGTCCATCAGTTATTAGATATATCAAACTGAAATGGCTGTTGCAAACACCAAAATATTTAGAACAAAAAATGATTAAGATTAATAGGGGTGCCCAAACTTTTTCATAGGACTGTATGTGTGGCACATAATACAGTCAGGGCCGGCTCCAGGTTTTTATGGGCCCTTGGGCGACAGAGCCTCAGTGGGCCCCCTTGTAAAGGAGGCGGGGGAGTCGAGACACTGTGCGTCGCAGATGAAGCAAATGACGTCATGCAGGAGTGTGGCGTCACCAACGCCATACCTCCCAATTTTTAAAGAGAAGAAAGAGGAGCAAAATGTGCGGCGCGCTCTGCGCCCCGCGGCAAATTTGGCTCCACCCACTTTTGTTGATTCCACCCATTCTCATTCATTTATCATGTGCTCCCACACAGTACAATCCTCCTACAGTCACCCGTAAATTATATGCCCCCCCTCCATCTCTCCCCCAGTTTCATATACACCCTTCCTTTGCCCCCAGTTTCATGTCCCCCCTCCATCTCTGTCCCCAGTTTCATCACGTTCTCCCCCTTCATCTGCCCACAGTTTCATGTCCCCCGTCTCTGCCCCAGTGTCATGCTGTTCTCTCCCCACCCCCTTCATCTGCCCCAGTGTCATGCCGTTCCCCCCTCCCCTTCATTTTCCCCCCAGTTTCATTGGGCCCCCTCCATCTTTGTCCCCAGTTTCATGCCGTTCTCTCCCCACCACCTTCATGTTCTCCAGTGTCATGCCGTTCCCCCCTCCCCTTCATTTGCCCCCCAGTTTCATTGGGCCCCCTGCATCTTTGTCCCCAGTTTCATGCCGTTCTCTCCCCACCACCTTCATGTTCTCCAGTGTCATGCCGTTCCCCCCCTCCCCTTCATTTGCCCCCCAGTTTCATGGGCCCCCTTCATTATGTTCCACCTTTATATTTAATACAAAACAAACACACTCACCTTCCATCGATCCCCCGACGCTCCTCTCTCCAGTCACATACGCGATTAAAGCAGGAGCTGTGAGTTCAGCTCCTGCTTAGCTGCGGCCCGGCTTGTGTGTGTAGGCGTGATGACGTCATCGCGCCTACACACGCAAGCCGGGCCGGAGCTTTAAAGTAGGAGCTGAACTCACAGCTCCTGCTTTAATCGCGTATGTATTCCAGCTCATCGGCGGACGGACGCCGATGAGCTGAAATCGTGACAGGCAAGTGCCGGGGGGCCCCCAGAGGCTCTGTGGGCCCCGGCACTTGCCCGACTATGCCGTGCGCTGACGCCGGCCCTGAATACAGTAATGCAAATTCTGCAGCAAAGCATGTGTTTTGCAGTTTCCACTAGGAAGCTGCAGTTGGATAGGCATATCCCTGCTCCATATTTATTAATGTGACTGACAAAGATAGCCAAGCACTGTACGTATTCATTGCAACAGAAATTCTCCACACTGTAGATGCAGTATATAAGTTTGTGATAATGTTGTGCAGAAATTTCCAAATTATCATAATAGTATTTCATCATGATCATGTTCCTTGTATTATATTGGTTTTATACATGTTGTATTGCATAGATGTGCCTTATGCTTTAGTATTATATTATGAAAATAAAGTCTCCTTGAAGGAAAGGTAAACATACTTTAGCACCACCCTTTAGAAGGTAGATATATCCCTATAAATCAATGCATGGTTTTCTATGAAACCTAGAGACATAGTCTAAGATTAAAGCCAAACCAGAACATCTATTCCAAAAGGAACACAAATTGATCCAGAGACATCTGTGTGAGGGCCCCTTCAGACGGAGGATACGCTGTCTGATTTTGAACGTGTAGACGTTCTGAATCAGCAGCATTTAAAGCTGGTCCCATTGCTTTCTATGGGAGCTGGCATACGTGCGCTCCCCATAGAAATGAATGGGCTGCTTTTTCCCATTCATTTCTATGGGAAGCGCGCGTATGCCGGCTCCTATAGAAAGCAATGGGACCGGCTTTAAACGCTGCTGATTCGGAACGTCTACACGTTCAAAATCAGACAGCGTATCCTCCATCTGAAGGGGCCCTTAGGGTTATTGCCCCTCATCTTTGCAAAAAAGAGTACTGGTTTGATTTGGTCAGAAGTCATAGATGTGGGTCATAAGGCCACCTTATGATGTGTAGAGTCTAATAGACCATGCAAATTTCTGGGAAAGGAATTTGCAAATATAGAAAAAGGAAAACTCACTGTAGTACCTTCTTCTAGAAATTGGCTCCCTATAAACAAATGCCTGTTTTCTCAAGAAACCTAGAGACGTTGTCTAGGATTAAAAGCAAACCAAAATATAACTTCCAAAAAGAAGAGAAGTCCATCAATATACCATTTCTTTGTACATTTTCTTTTTCCAATAAAACTTTAGGTCTACAATGATTTTTATGTTGTTTACACATAGTGCCTATGGTGTGTCCATGAGCCCATAAGCTAAAATGTTAAATGTGGCATTTAAACTTCTAAAGGAAAAGCCAGCAAAATGATAAGTGATTATTTTAGCGTCTCAGACTGTGAATAAACCTTCCTTGACTGTCCTGGAAATATAGCTGTGGTAGAAGAGAATACTGTACCTCCCTAACAAGTATAATATGTTACATGACACATAATGCTTCTTTAGGCCTTGCACTCCCTTGTGTGATTTGTGTTCAGTGCAACTTCAATTTATTTCTGCACTTAAGTCTGCACAGTCTCTAAGTATCTAATAACATTTGCCATCTTCAAAACCTCTTATACCGGCAAACAATATCTAGATGCTACTTCCTGGCTTGTTTCAGAATAAAAGGTGACATTCAAACACCATATCCTTTAGATCCACATTTTAGCAGCTTACTGTCACTATCATATTGATGCAGGTAGGGGCTGACTGAGAAATCTAATAGATGTTTTTAATGCATTGCTCAGTATAGATGTTACCTATGCATAAATAAGAAGGGTTATTTTAGCAGTGGTCTGTAATGTTTGAATGAGGGAAATCTGATAGCCAGGACTACCACCAATTCCAAGTTCAAGGAGGCAGTATTACTGACCATCAATGGAGACGTCCCAAAGAGATAAAAACAGAAGACTTATTGAAGCTCCTGGACCCCAGTGCTAAATCTATAATTGAGTCCCCACTTACAATGTGCTATTTATGGGTAATACAAATAAATCTGTATGAGTAGGCCATCAGCTATAGTATCTGTATGCATAGATACATAGTGCACTGATATGAAGCGCTACTGAGAAATATGGTAGAAGAGAAGATTTAGATTAGGGAGAACAAGCTTAAAAAAGCCACCTCAGAGAATATGATAAACCAGCCTAAAAAAAAACAAAAAACAAACAAACATATTTCAGGCATGTTTAAGGCTAAGGCACCCCCAAAAAGAGCTGTGAAAAAAAAATGCAACAGAAGTTCACATTTCCTGCCCTTGCGATACCTATATGTAAAACACCAGCATTTCCGCAGTTTCTAAGAAAAGAACGGATTCTGGCTTTGTTCTTGTGGTGCAGATGGCAAGACTGTCATTCATTCTAGAAACTTATCACTAAATTTACAAATGAGCTTTATAATTTCCCTTGTCAAAGAATGCATCCCTGCATGGACAGAATTGATAGAACATCGTGTAAGGTTTAAGGAATAAGGAGTTGTATGGAAAGAAGTCATCAGATGATATCATTAGTAAGCTGTATGTGTATGTGCAATGCATGGGAAGCTCCTGGAATAGCTCTCTGCAATGACAACCAAAATCAGCCTACAATGAAGGGATCAGTGATCTTTACTAGAGATGAGCGAACAGTGTTCTATCGAACTCATGTTCGATCGGATATTAGGCTGTTCGGCATGTTCAAATCGAATCGAACACCGCGTGGTAAAGTGCGCCATTACTCGATTCCCCTCCCACCTTCCCTGGCGCCTTTTTTGCTCCAATAACAGCGCAGGGTAGGTGGGACAGGAACTACGACACCGGTGACGTTGAGAAAAGTAGGCAAAACCCATTGGCTGCCGAAAACATGTGACCTCTAATTTAAAAGAACAGCGCCGCCCAGGTTCGCGTCATTCTGAGCTTGCAATTCACCGAGGACGGAGGTTTCCGTCCAGCTAGCTAGGGCTTAGATTCTGGGTAGGCAGGGACAGGCTAGGATAGGAAGGAGAAGACAACCACAACAGCTCTTGTAAGAGCTAAATTCCAGGGAGAAGCTTGTCAGTGTAACGTGGCACTGACGGGCTCAATCGCCGCAACCCAGCTTTCCCAGGATCCTGAATGGAATACACTGTCAGTGTATTCCCGTATACCCGATATATACCCCGATACCCGTTCCAACGGTGTGCCCCCCCACCTTCACCCCAGAAATACCCTGCAAGTCCCCTAGCAATAGAATTGGGGCTATATACACCCACAATTTTTACTACTGGTATACAGTGCCATTGTCTGACTGGGAATTCAAAGAATATATTGGGGTTATAAATACCCTCATTTCTTGCTACTGCCATATAGTGCCAGTTTCTGACTGGTAATTCAAAGAATATATTGTGGTTACGTGCACCCACAATTTTTACTACTGGTATACAGTGCCATTGTCTGACTGGGAATTCAAAGAATATATTGGGAATACAAATACCCTCATTTCTTGCTACTGCCATATAGTGCCAGTTTCTGACTGGTAATTCAAAGAATATATTGGGGTTACGTGCACCCACAATTTTTACTACTGGTATACAGTGCCATTGTCTGACTGGGAATTCAAAGAATATATTGGGAATACAAATACCCTCATTTCTTGCTACTGCCATATAGTGCCAGTTTCTGACTGGTAATTCAAAGAATATATTGGGGTTACGTGCACCCACAATTTTTACTACTGGTATACAGTGCCATTGTCTGACTGGGAATTCAAAGAATATATTGGGAATACAAATACCCTCATTTCTTGCTACTGCCATATAGTGCCAGTGTCTGACTGGGAATTCAAAGAATATATTGGGGTTACGTGCACCCACAATTTTTACTACTGGTATACAGTGCCATTGTCTGACTGGGAATTCAAAGAATATATTGGGAATACAAATACCCTCATTTCTTGCTACTGCCATATAGTGCCAGTGTCTGACTGGGAATTCAAAGAATATATTGGGGTTACGTGCACCCACAATTTTTACTACTGGTATACAGTGCCATTGTCTGACTGGGAATTCAAAGAATATATTGGGGTTATAAATACCCTCATTTCTTGCTACTGCCATATAGTGCCAGTTTCTGACTGGTAATTCAAAGAATATATTGTGGTTACGTGCACCCACAATTTTTACTACTGGTATACAGTGCCATTGTCTGACTGGGAATTCAAAGAATATATTGGGAATACAAATACCCTCATTTCTTGCTACTGCCATATAGTGCCAGTGTCTGACTGGGAATTCAAAGAATATATTGGGGTTACGTGCACCCACAATTTTTACTACTGGTATACAGTGCCATTGTCTGACTGGGAATTCAAAGAATATATTGGGAATACAAATACCCTCATTTCTTGCTACTGCCATATAGTGCCAGTGTCTGACTGGGAATTCAAAGAATATATTGGGGTTACGTGCACCCACAATTTTTACTACTGGTATACAGTGCCATTGTCTGACTGGGAATTCAAAGAATATATTGGGAATACAAATACCCTCATTTCTTGCTACTGCCATATAGTGCCAGTGTCTGACTGGGAATTCAAAGAATATATTGGGGTTACGTGCACCCACAATTTTTACTACTGGTATACAGTGCCATTGTCTGACTGGGAATTCAAAGAATATATTGGGAATACAAATACCCTCATTTCTTGCTACTGCCATATAGTGCCAGTGTCTGACTGGGAATTCAAAGAATATATTGGGGTTACGTGCACCCACAATTTTTACTACTGGTATACAGTGCCATTGTCTGACTGGGAATTCAAAGAATATATTGGGAATACAAATACCCTCATTTCTTGCTACTGCCATTTAGTGCCAGTTTCTGACTGGTAATTCAAAGAATATATTGGGGTTACGTGCACCCACAATTTTTACTACTGGTATACAGTGCCATTGTCTGACTGGGAATTCAAAGAATATATTGGGAATACAAATACCCTCATTTCTTGCTACTGCCATTTAGTGCCAGTTTCTGACTGGTAATTCAAAGAATATATTGGGGTTACGTGCACCCACAATTTTTACTACTGGTATACAGTGCCATTGTCTGACTGGGAATTCAAAGAATATATTGGGAATACAAATACCCTCATTTCTTGCTACTGCCATATAGTGCCAGTTTCTGACTGGTAATTCAAAGAATATATTGTGGTTACGTGCACCCACAATTTTTACTACTGGTATACAGTGCCATTGTCTGACTGGGAATTCAAAGAATATATTGGGAATACAAATACCCTCATTTCTTGCTACTGCCATATAGTGCCAGTGTCTGACTGGGAATTCAAAGAATATATTGGGGTTACGTGCACCCACAATTTTTACTACTGGTATACAGTGCCATTGTCTGACTGGGAATTCAAAGAATATATTGGGAATACAAATACCCTCATTTCTTGCTACTGCCATATAGTGCCAGTTTCTGACTGGTAATTCAAAGAATATATTGGGGTTACGTGCACCCACAATTTTTTACTACTGGTATACAGTGCCATTGTCTGACTGGGAATTCAAAGAATATATTGGGAATACAAATACCCTCATTTCTTGCTACTGCCATATAGTGCCAGTTTCTGACTGGTAATTCAAAGAATATATTGGGGTTACGTGCACCCACAATTTTTACTACTGGTATACAGTGCCAATTTCTAACTAGGAATTCAAAATGCGCAAGGCTCCCGGAAAGGGACGTGGACGAGGCCGTGGGCGAGGTCGGGGGAATGGTTCTGGGGAGCAAGGTAGCAGTGAAGCCACAGGGCGTCCCGTGCCTACTCCTGTGGGGCAGCAAGCATTGCGCCACTCCACAGTGCCAGGGTTGCTTGCCACATTAACTAAACTGCAGGGTACAAACCTTAGTAGGCCCGAGAACCAGGAACAGGTCTTGCAATGGCTGTCAGAGAACGCTTACAGCACATTGTCCAGCAGCCAGTCAGACTCTGCCTCCTCTCCTCCTATTACCCAACAGTCTTGTCTTCCTTCCTCCCAAAATTCCGAAGCTTTACAGAACAATAACCCAAACTGTCCCTGCTCCCCAGAGCTGTTCTCCGCTCCTTTCATTGTCCCTCAACCTGCCTCTCCACGTCACGATTCCACGAACCTAACAGAGGAGCATCTGTGTCCAGATGCTCAAACACTAGAGTCTCCTCCATCTCCGTTCGATTTGGTGGTGGATGACCAGCAACCCACCCTCATCGACGATGATGTGACGCAGTTGCCGTCAGGGCATCCAGTTGACCGGCGCATTGTGCGGGAGGAGGAGATGAGACAGGAGTTGGAAGAGGAAGTGGTGGATGATGAGGACACTGACCCGACCTGGACAGGGGGGATGTCAAGCGGGGAAAGTAGTGTGGATGTTGAGGCAGGTGCAGCACCAAAAAGGGTAGCTAGAGGCAGAGGCAGAGGTCAGCAGCTTAGGCGAAGCCAGGCCACACCCGGAATCTCCCAAGATGTTCCAGTTCGTACCCAGCCCCGAAAAACTCCCACCTCGAGGGCACGTTTCTCGAAGGTGTGGAGTTTTTTCAAGGAATGCGCCGAGGACAGATATAGTGTTGTCTGCACAATTTGCCTCTCAAAATTGATTAGGGGCTCTGAGAAGAGCAACCTGTCCACCACTTCAATGCGCCGTCATTTGGAATCCAAGCACTGGAATCAGTGGCAGGCAGCAACGGCAGGACAAAGGCCGCCTGCCGTTCACGCCACTGCCACTGCCTCTGCCACTGCCTCTGCCTCTGCCACTGCCACTGCTGACTGTGCTGGCGATGCACTCCAGAGGACGAGCCAGGACACCACTTCATCTGCCTCCGCCACTTTGTTGACTTCTACCTCATCCTCCCCTGGTCCTGTCTTATCTCCTTCTCCTGCACCATCAAAGGCACCATCAGGCGTTTCTTTACAACAACCTACCATCTCTCAGACATTGGAACGGCGGCAGAAATACACTGCTAACCACCCACACGCGCAAGCCTTGAACGCCAACATCGCTAAACTGCTGGCCCAGGAGATGTTGGCGTTCCGGCTTGTTGAAACTCCCGCCTTCCTGGACCTGATGGCAACTGCGGCACCTCGCTATGCCGTCCCTAGCCGTCACTACTTCTCCCGGTGTGCCGTCCCCGCCTTGCACCAGCACGTGTCACTCAACATCAGGCGGGCCCTTAGTTCCGCGCTTTGCACAAAGGTCCACTTGACCACCGACGCGTGGACAAGTGCATGCGGACAGGGACGCTACATTTCACTGACGGCACACTGGGTGAATGTAGTTGAGGCTGGGACTGCTTCCCAAACTGGCCCGGTGTACCTCGTCTCCCCGCCTAACATTCCTGGCAGGGACACGAGAAGAACACCCCCCTCCTCCTCCTCCTCTACCGCCTCCTCCTCCGCCAACGCCTCCTCCTCCGCTGTTAGATTGACCCCAGCTACGAGTTGGAAACGTTGCAGCACTGGCGTTGGTAGACGTCAGCAGGCTGTGCTGAAGCTGATCAGCTTGGGGGACAGACAGCACACTGCCTCCGAGGTGAGGGATGCCCTCCTCGATGAGACGGCAATATGGTTTGAGCCGCTGCACCTGGGCCCAGGCATGGTCGTTTGTGATAACGGCCGGAACCTGGTAGCAGCTCTGGAGCTTGCCGGACTCCAACATGTTCCATGCCTGGCCCACGTCTTCAACCTAGTGGTGCAACGTTTCCTAAAGAGCTACCCCAATGTTCCAGAGCTACTGGTGAAAGTGCGGCGCATGTGCGCCCACTTTCGCAAGTCGACAGTAGCCGCTGCTAGCTTAAAATCTCTCCAGCAACGCCTGCATGTGCCACAACACCGGCTTTTGTGCGACGTCCCCACACGCTGGAACTCAACGTTTCAGATGTTGAATAGAGTGGTTGAGCAGCAGAGACCTTTGATGGAATACCAGCTACAAAACCCTAGGGTGCCACAAAGTCAGCTGCCTCAGTTTCACATCCATGAGTGGCCATGGATGAGAGACCTTTGTGACATCCTACGGGTCTTTGAGGAGTCCACAAGGAGGGTGAGCTCTGAGGATGCGATGGTGAGCCTTACAATCCCGCTCTTGTGTGTTCTGAGAGAATCCCTGATTGACATCAGGGATAACTCAGATCACACAGAGGAGTTAGGGATAGCATCCGATCCGTCACAGCTGGAGAGTAGGTCCACACATCTGTCCGCTTCACTGCGTTTAATGGAGGAGGAGGAGGAGGAGGAGGAGGAAGAAGAGTTGTCCGATGATGTGATGGTGATACAGGAGGCTTCCGGGCAACTTCGAATCGTCCCATTGTTGCAGCGCGGATGGGTAGACATGGAGGATGAGGAGGAAATGGAGATTGAACTTTCCGGTGGGGCCAGAGGAGTCATGCCAACTAACACTGTGGCAGACATGGCTGAGTTCATGTTGGGGTGCTTTACAACCGACAAGCGTATTGTCAAAATCATGGAGGACAACCAGTACTGGATCTTTGCTATCCTTGACCCCCGGTATAAAAACAACATCTCGTCTTTTATTCCGGTAGAGGGGAGGGCCAATCGCATCAATGCTTGCCACAGGCAATTGGTGCAGAATATGATGGAGATGTTTCCAGCATGTGACGTTGGCGGCAGGGAGGGCAGTTCCTCCAGTAGGCAACCAAGTTCTCACCGGTCCACACAAACGAGGGGCACACTGTCTAAGGTCTGGGACACCTTGATGGCACCCCCTCGCCAAAGTGCCGCCACGGAGGGTCCTAGTGTCACCAGGCGTGAGAAGTATAGGCGCATGTTGCGGGAATACCTTTCCGACCACAGCCCTGTCCTCTCCGACCCCTCTGCGCCCTACACGTATTGGGTGTCGAAGTTGGACCTGTGGCTTGAACTTGCCCTATATGCCTTGGAGGTGCTGTCCTGTCCTGCCGCCAGCGTCCTATCTGAGAGGGTGTTCAGTGCAGCCGGTGGCATCATCACTGACAAGCGCACCCGTCTGTCAGCTGAGAGTGCCGACCGGCTCACTTTGATAAAAATGAACCACCACTGGGTAGAGCCGTCATTTTTGTGCCCACCTGTGTAAAGCACCCCAACATGAAACTCCATGTCTGTACTCAACCTCTCCAATTCCTCCGCATCCTCATACTCATCCACCATAAGCGTTGCACAATTCTGCTAATACTAGGCCCCCTCCACCCTGATTTCCCCCAACTCTGCTGGTTAGAGGCTCCCTCCACCCTGATTTCCACCAACTCTGCTGGTTAGAGGCTCCCTCCACCATGAATTGGTCCAAACTTGGCTGTTTAGAGGCTCCCTCCACCATTAATTGGTCCAAACTGGGCTGGTTAGAGGCTCCCTCCACCATTAATTGGTCCAAACTGGGCTGGTTAGAGGCTCCCTCCACCATGAATTGGTCAAAACTGGGTTTTTTAGAGGCTCCCTCCACCATGAATTGGTCCAAACTGGGGTTTTTAGAGGCTCCCTCCACCATGAATTGGTCCAAACTGGGCTGTTTAGCGGCTCCCTCCACCATTAATTGGTCCAAACTGGGCTGGTTAGAGGCTCCCTCCACCATGAATTTGCCCAAACTGGGCTGTTTAGAGGCTCCCTCCACCATGAATTTGCCCAAACTGGGCTGGTTAGAGGCTCCCTCCACCATGAATTGGTCCAAACTGGGGTTTTTAGAGGCTGCCTCCACCATGAATTGGTCCAAACTTGGCTGTTTAGAGGCTCCCTCCACCATTAATTGGTCCAAACTGGGCTGGTTAGAGGCTCCCTCCACCATGAATTGGTCCAAACTGGGTTTTTTAGAGGCTCCCTCCACCATGAATTGGTCCAAACTGGGGTTTTTAGAGGCTCCCTCCACCATGAATTGGTCCAAACTGGGCTGTTTAGCGGCTCCCTCCACCATTAATTGGTCCAAACTGGGCTGGTTAGAGGCTCCCTCCACCATGAATGTGCCCAAACTGGGCTGTTTAGAGGCTCCCTCCACCATGAATTTGCCCAAACTGGGCTGGTTAGAGGCTCCCTCCACCATGAATTGGTCCAAACTGGGGTTTTTAGAGGCTCCCTCCACCATGAATTGGTCCAAACTTGGCTGTTTAGAGGCTCCCTCCACCATTAATTGGTCCAAACTGGGCTGGTTAGAGGCTCCCTCCACCATGAATTTGCCCAAACTGGGCTGGTTAGAGGCTCCCTCCACCATGAATTGGTCCAAACTGGGGTTTTTAGAGGCTCCCTCCACCATGAATTGGTCCAAACTTGGCTGTTTAGAGGCTCCCTCCACCATTAATTGGTCCAAACTGGGCTGGTTAGAGGCTCCCTCCACCATGAATTGGTCCAAACTGGGTTTTTTAGAGGCTCCCTCCACCATGAATTTGCCCAAACTGGGCTGTTTAGAGGCTCCCTCCACCATGAATTGGTCCAAACTGGGCTGGTTAGAGGCTCCCTCCACCATGAATTTCCCAAAACTTGGCTGTTTAGAGGCTCCCTCCACCATTAATTGGTCCAAACTGGGCTGGTTAGAGGCTCCCTCCACCATGAATTTGCCCAAACTGGGCTGTTTAGAGGCTCCCTCCACCATGAATTGGTCCAAACTGGGTTTTTTAGAGGCTCCCTCCACCATGAATTGGTCCAAACTGGGCTGTTTAGAGGCTCCCTCCACCATGAATTTGCCCAAACTGGGCTGGTTAGAGGCTCCCTCCACCATGAATTGGTCCAAACTGGGCTGGTTAGAGGCTCCCTCCACCATGAATTTGCCCAAACTGGGCTGCTTAGAGGCTCCCTCCACCATGAATTGGTCCAAACTGGGTTTTTTAGAGGCTCCCTCCACCATGAATTGGTCCAAACTGGGCTGTTTAGAGGCTCCCTCCACCATGAATTTGCCCAAACTGGGCTGGTTAGAGGCTCCCTCCACCATTAATTGGTCCAAACTGGGCTGGTTAGAGGCTCCCTCCACCATGAATTTGCCCAAACTGGGCTGTTTAGAGGCTCCCTCCACCATGAATTTGCCCAAACTGGGCTGTTTAGAGGCTCCCTCCACCATGAATTTGCCCAAACTGGGCTGGTTAGAGGCTCCCTCCACCATGAATTGGTCCAAACTGGGTTTTTTAGAGGCTCCCTCCACCATGAATTTGCCCAAACTGGGCTGGTTAGAGGCTCCCTCCACCATGAATTGGTCCAAACTGGGTTTTTTAGAGGCTCCCTCCACCTTGAATTTGCCCAAACTGGGCTGGTTAGAGGCTCCCTCCACCATGAATTGGTCCAAACTGGGTTTTTTAGAGGCTCCCTCCACCATGAATATGCCCACACTGGGCTGGTTAGAGGCTCCCTCCACCATGAATTGGTCCAAACTGGGGTTTTTAGAGGCTCCCTCCACCATGAATTTGCCCAAACTGGGGTGTTTAGAGGCTCCCTCCACCATGAATTTGCCCAAACTGGGCTGGTTAGAGGCTCCCTCCACCATGAATTGGTCCAAACTGGGTTTTTTAGAGGCTCCCTCCACCATGAATTTGCCCAAACTCTGCTGGTTAGAGGCTCAATCCACCCTGATTTTCAAAACAAATGTTGGTGCCAACCTCAACTTACTACAAGGGCCAAATTCACTGCTGGTGACAAGCTCTCCTCACTGAAAGTGCCAAATACACATGTTTCAAGGTGTTTTCCTACTGTCAGAGAGGTGGTATTGAGTGTGTAAAGTGTGTAGTTGTTAGGCTGTGATGTTGGGGTAATAGAGGGTCTTTGGTGTGTTAGATGCCCCCAGACATGCTTCCCCTGCTGTCCCAGTGTCATTCCAGAGGTGTTGGCATCATTTCCTGGGGTGTCATAGTGGACTTGGTGACCCTCCAGACACGGATTTGGGTTTCCCCCTTAACGAGTATCTGTTCCCCATAGACTATAATGGGGTTCGAAACCCATTCGAACACACGAACATTGAGCGGCTGTTCGAATCGAATTTCGAACCTCGAACATTTTAGTGTTCGCTCATCTCTAATCTTTACCCTGCACAGTGTTCCCAGTAACCATCACAAATCCACATTACAGCACGTCCATCAATGCTTGTTTAGTTCCATCTACAATGAGCCATCACCACTACTTCTATAGTCTAAAATAGCATTATTATAATTATTCTGGCACATACTGTTTTTCATCCTACAAGAGAGGACTTGCTGCTGACAACCTACACATACAAGCATTTACATATAGAATCAAAGGAATTTACCACAATGCTAATTATTTACACAAACCTGGTAAATAATGAATTAAATATGCGCGCTAACCTTCGGTTCATGTTCCTATCAGAGGAAAGTATATTAAGGGTTAAAACAGGTCATGCACATCTTAAAGGAATTTTATACTAATAATTAATGATGGCATATTATTAGAATGTGCTGCCAATATGAGATACAAATCAATTCTGACAGCTTGCGCATCCACTGAACATAAGAATAAAAGTAATATTCATCTTAATAACTTGGCTTTTAATTAAGCACAGCGCCAATTTCATCAATACATTAGCGGATATTTACCATTCCTTTATGCCAGAAAACTGGCATAGATGGGAATATTTGTGAAGCATCCTCTTTTTTACTAAGATAGGTGAAGAGGGAAACCAATGGTGTGCCATAGTAGGGATGCCACAGCCTAACCAATTTCTTTTTCCCCTATCAGTATGTCTTTGGAGTGTGGGAGGAAAACAACGCAAACACAGGGAGAACATACAAACTCCTTGCAGATGTTGTCCTTGGCAGAATTTTGAACCCAGGACTCCAACGATACAAGGCTTCAGTGTTAACCACTGAGCCCCCGTGCTGCCATTCATCCTAAGAAATCCTACTAATTGTTAAGGAATTGCTAGGACAGCAATTCCCCAGTAACTGTTTGAACCCTGGGACGGGACACAAGAGACAGAGAGCCCTAAGCTGAAGCCCCCAACTGACCCTTCCTATTGCCAGACCCTGTCCTAGTTAATAGGCGGCAACCACGAAGACAGTCCCTTCCTGGATATGTGAAACACAAAATGGAGACAAGACGGACAACAACAAACAGAGGTCAGCTTGCCAAGGGTCAGTAACAGTCGAGCAATGCATTGCCATATCGGAGTCCAAAGAATAGTCAGTGAGGAAAGCCAAAGGTCAAGGATAAGAATGCAAACAAAATAGAGAAAATAAGGAGCAAGTATGCACAAGGGAATAGCAAGCACTGGTGTGAATGAGAGTCAAGACTAAATAGGGAGGAAGAACCCGCCCCTGGAGTTGACAGGAAGACAGGCTGTCAATCACACGAATTAACCACTTCATGAACAGAGGCAAACAAGGGCAGAAGACAGGTGTGGTGCAAATACAATCACAGCAGTTGAGCTGTGTTCACACAGTGTGACCAAAAACTTTAAGCCATGAACCAAACTGCACCCACCTCCTGCACTGCCACATGCGGGTATAGGGTGGTGCAGAGACCCAAACAGGCATAGATGTTACACTAATGTTATAAATGTGAAAGTTTGTGTGTTTGGATGTTTGTTCCTCAATCACGCTGGATCATCAACGCCTACGCTTATTATATGGCATCCCAGCGAGCTGCTGAGATGCTGGAACAATCACGGGCACAGCGCAAGGAACGAGTTTAGTGGCAGGCCAGCTTGACAGCTGCCGAAACGCCGGAGCAGACGGATTATCAACTCCAACAACACGCTCATTATATGACTTCCCAGCAAGCTGCTGAGATGCTGGAACAATCACAGGACTGCATGAAGAACAAGTTCAGCAACAGGACAGCTTAAGAGCTGCTGAAATGCCAGAGCAGGCAAACCATCAACAACAGCAATTTGCTGAATACAGGAGGATCATCGACGCCAACAACATGCAAACGAAGTTGCGGGTAGAGGCTAGTTTACTATAATTCACACCAGAAAAATAACATGAGTTAGGCGCAGCAGGCCACAGCGATAAACGCTGGGGTTAAAACTGTGTTGGAAACACATCATGGTTTTCACAGTGCTTTTCACAGAAAGAGACTTTGTGCTTCCATTATACCTATAGGGAAACAATCAGCGTTTCCATAAGTTTAATTGACATGCTGCGATTTCCAAAATCACAACAGTTTTGGATAACTCAGCATTTCCACTGCACGTAAGTTATTTTTCTGCAATGTGTGGATGGGATTGCAGCGTTTTTTGCCACGTGGGACCCTGACCTTAAATAGGAAGCCTATGTCAGTTTCTGATTGTCATAGATTTCTGTACTAGTTCATGGGAGTGTACCAAAGTTATTAAGAGACAGAAACCTCTTAATAATTCAGACACAGTTATTGCCAGTGGAGAAATAAATTAAGACTGACTGATGTACAGAACACAGGTCTTAATAAGTTGCCTCTAAACTGTAACAAGCACACATTCTGTGCAAACATAGCAGTGTGTGTGGTGAAACCAAGGAGGCCATGGTGCTCCTCAAAGTTAAGTGGTCCCTTTGTTCTTGTGTGACTTATGGATGTCCAAGTGGTCGGATGATCTATAATTAATAATTTATTATTCCGATCTCAAAATTTGTAACATAGCAGCAGCAAGGGACCTGGGACATCATCAGCCTCTGATGTAACTTACTGACCCCTGTATCTTATCCTCTAAATTTAGTATAGTTGTTGTATCTCTGCCAGTGACACTATTTTGAATGCACATTGGTGAAATCTCCAATCAATATTTCCAACCTCTTGACAAATATGAGTTGTTATTATTGTAAGGAATAACACAGAATTTTTGGAAAGATTGTGAGAAATATTTACATATTTTTGGAATTGGATTAATTCAACATATGACTGTTAATATTTGTTATTTTAATATGAACTATTGTCTAGAAAAAAAAAAGATAAAAGATCAAGTTCTCTGTTCAATTACATTACAGGAGCACGTTTGTCTCTCAAACATACAGTAACATGCATCAGATATCTTATATAGGTGACTGAATCCATTAAGACCGAGATGTGTTCTTTCAGTCTGAAATGATAGTTGATAAAAACATGCAGCTCTTTGCATACTGACATTGAATGTTGCCAGTCTTGGAAAATGTTATTTTTCTAGACATGACATTTATCAATTTAAATGCAAACAGCTTCTGTAGCTCCAGAATTATATTTAGGAGGAAAAAGGAGAAAAAATAACATTTTCATAGGAAGAGTCGTATAGTAAATGCTGACCAAGTATCTACACTCATCAGCTTCATCCGGTTAATAGTAAATGTTGGCTCTATTCGTCCTGAATATTTGTAAACATGGCACATGGCAGTACAAATACAACATTTTTGTCTATGTTCTGTAATTTTTGTACATTCAGTAAACATCTAGCAAACACAAATATATATTTATATAATGCTAGTATTACCCTGTATAGAGCCAAAGCAGAAAACAAACAAACTAAACAGCACCAATCGCTATATAGCATAATACATTTATGAGTAAAGGTGCAAATGAGTACAATGCATAGGTGTATGCTCACCTTAGTAATTGTCTTTTCTGACAATCTCAAGCAAAAATCAGATTGTACAGGGGTTCAGGCTGAGATTTTGGCAATGTTTATGATACAATCCTGAACTCCACCCCCTCCCCCAACAACTACACAATGTGAAGAGCTACTTACCTGCATGTCTGTCCTCTTCAAGCTGTCAAGCTCAAGTGACACAAGATGGCTCAGGTTGAGAACTGTACACATTCTATACCAATTGTGACATCATGGAATGTTGGTGATGTCATGTGTTCTGCGATGTCATGTGGTGTCTACAATGCAGTAGAGCTCTGAACCATAAACCTTCATGTACATGATCACATTATAGATATGTAACAGGGACCGCGCCAATATAGAACTATATCACAGCATAACATGTAATTGCCTTAATATATCGTGATACATATCATGACACACATTTAGATTGGCTGTGGCTTCAACACCGTTGCAAAAAATGCAGCGTTTTACAATCCATACATTGCATACTCCCGCTGACTGGGACAGAGGGACAGGACTCACAAATTGGAATTGTCCCGCCGAATCCAGGATGGTTAGGAGGTATGTAATTACAATATACACAAAATACATATGACCACTAATGTTCATTTATACTTCCCAACTCTCCTCAGATGCTCCAGGAATCTCCCAAAAAAGGGGTGACCAGCCAGACTCCTGGAAGAGCAGAGAAATCTCCCAGGTTACAGGGTAGCAGTCACATTATATGTGACCTGGGCACTTTGTGTGCTGTTCATGTCCAAAAAGGGGCATGTCCAGAACATTTAGTGCTTAAAGGGCTTTGCCCAAAAATTGCCCTTAGTTCATTACTTTCTCAGACACCACATCCAAAATGTTGACAAGCATGAGTTAATACTATGACTGCCAGCAGTGGTCACATAAATCTGTACCCCACGCCATTGCCACAGTGCCCATTTACTGTATGCACAAAAGTCTAATCATAAGATCCCATTCACCTGATGGAGGCCAAAGGACTGTTATATATTGGAAAACCTTGTTATCTGCTGTATGGAATATCACGGTCAGTTACACATCATGCGGTTAACTTTGGATACCTATGGGTGATGTATACATCTGTATATATGTCAGTTTCTACTCATGCCTTGCATTTTGGGACATAGGGTCTGTACTTTGTTTGGAGGTCTGAGGTTTGTATTTATATTTATTTTGGGGTCTGCTCTGTGGCTGTTTTTATGCAATATGGCCTATAGTACAAGACAATTATAACACCTTTGAGATGTCTGTTCCTCCCCAACACCTAGTTTCATCTATTCTAGCTCATGCAAGGCCAAGATATATATACAGATAGATAGCTGACTTTCCCTGTGTATACCTTCATTGCCTAATGTTGCTTTATGCCGCGCTTGTGTAGTTTTACCCCCTCCGTTTACATCTCTACGGCACATAATGGTGGACATGCACACCTCCTTGTATCTAGTTACAGTTTGCTACATAGCGAATGCGTGGTTACCGCCTGTTTATTCAGTATAAAGGTGTGGTCTAGTGGGCACAGCATCATAACATATACACTTGAGAAAGGGCTGTGTCTTGAAATGTGTTGTGTTAGTTTGACCTCAATAAAAACTCCTTCACTGGGCCAGTGTTGCCTGCCATCCTTTTTTTTTTTTTTTTTTTTTTTTTTTTCTTGGGGGGGGGGGTCCTTTCCCAGCTTGGATTACCTAGTCTTACCCAGTGTCACAGAAGTTTGTCTTACTGTGAAAGGCCTCTTTATTTCTTGAATACATGTAACGTGTACCTCCAGTTATACATAAAAGCTCATAGCTGCAGTACTTACTACAAGCTTAAAGCGAACCTGGCAGGTGATTTTTGCTCCCAAACTGGTCCCAACAAGTAATGACCTTTGCTATGGTGCTGCTCACTAAGCTTTTTTTCTGCTGAAATGTCATTTTATAAGGTTTTAAACACTTAGCCTGGGTTCACACTCAGACCACCAAATATCAGGAGAGAAAAAAGTCCTGAATGGAGGATTTTTTTGTCCTCTGCTTTCAGTTTCAAAATGAAAGACTCCCAATGGACCCTATTATTTTCAATGGGGCTGCCGGGCTCCATGTGTAACCACTGTTTTAGTGGTCTGCCTCTTTTAAGCCCCATGTAGTCAGACACAGAGAAAAGGTGCTGCGGGAAAATCTGCAGCGGAAATGCATTGAGTTTTCCTCTACATATTTTCTCCTTCAATTATACCTATGGGGAAACCACCGGTGTGACATGCTGTGATTTCCAAAAACTCCAAAAACATTCACTAGAATCCTATGCATTTTGCAGGGCCTGTAAAATGCTGTGGCTTTTGCAGCGGCGTTTCCACTATGGCCAAACCCGCGTTTATCCCGCACAGGGATTCAGCGTAAAAGGGTTTTCATAATGTTGCCAAAAAAAATAAATTATTGTTTATAATAAGCACTGGCAACACATGATTGAACACTTAACCCTTTCCTTTCGCAGTCATTTTCTGACATGGGGGTGTATAATTGGTTTATGTTTGGTTTTTCTTCATTTATTTTTATTTCTCGGGAAAGAGGGATTATTTACATTTTTTGTTTTTTAGTTTATAATATTAAATTTTTAACTATTTTATTAGCCCCCCCATCATAGGTAGCTTAAACGTGCAATATTTTGATTGCATGTCCCATAGACTACGATACAACTGTATTGCCGTCTATGGGACTTTTGCTACATAGCCTCAATAGCTAGATTCCTATTAGAGGCCTGGGTTCCTTCATTAAGCTCAAGGCTACCATAGGAACTGGACGGCTCTCGCAATCTTGCCGTATGAAAGCTGTCCTCAATGGAAAAAGAAAAGCAGAATTTAACTTTGGAGAGGCCTTAAAAACAGCAATGAAACACTGATCGCGGGCATTAGCTCTGGTCTCCATCTTGCAATGCAGGGGAAACATGGTGGCTATGGCGGCCACTCTGCTTCAGAGCAACCATCATCTTTAAAGACCCAGCATCCGCTGTACTATTACTAATAACATAAACTACCCAACATTATATTAATAATTATCTATTTTTCTCCAATGAACCAGTAATTTACTTTGTCAACCAGCACAAAGGTCCCTTTCACTGTCCTTACTCTTTGTCCTAATACATAAAAGTGGTTTGTTGGTGCCCCCTGACAATTATGCTTCATTCCCCTCCCCTTGTTACAATGCTATAGTAGCTCAGGCAGGCATACATTTTATGTTATTCAGAAGAGCAGAAGAAAAAAAAAAAGCAGGGAAACAAAAATAGGTATTCTCATTCCTCCTGTTAGCAGTTGTCATCTGAAGGTCTAACACCCAACAGAGGTTAGTGTTAATGCCCATATCATTCAAGTAGGGCCCACAATAAACCATTAGGGTTGAGCTGATCTTGAGATTTCAGGATCGTTTTTAAAATCCGATTTTTGATCATTTTCCAGCCGATCCCAATCGCGATCGTGAAATTTGCTCGATCGCCGATTGAAATCCGATCTTTCCCGATCCCGATTGCTCAACCCTATTAATGATATATACATGAATAGGGTTGAGGCGATCTTGAGATTTCTGGATCATTTTTAAAAGTCTGATACTTGATAATTTTCCAGCCGATCGCGATCATGAAATTTGCTCGACTGCCGATCGGGATCCCATCTTTCCCGATCCCGATCGCTCAACCCTATAATTCATTTGTTCAAGCCAGTCTTGTTTGTAGAGTTATGTGATAGTCTGTTCACACTAATAGAATGTACATATTGGGGGCAATTCTTTATCATACTATACTACATAAACAATTATGTAACACAATGGAAAAATGTAGTATACTGTACAGTCTTTCACATGGAAAACAGCTGCGTGCCACTGATATACTGTATACAGGACACTGTCCAGTTTAGAGAGCGTTGCAGTCAGTTAAGACTTGTTCACAGTATAGATGAGATAGAAAGTGAACGGATTCCGGAATTCTCTAACGCCTACATTAGCATAATTATCCCCAACCTGCTTGTGCATTTTTATGAGGTGGGACTGACATTTATAATCATTGCAGATTCCGTACAAAGGTTAATATTTTTTCTTTATCGATTCTGAAGGCTTGTTAAAGAGCTCATTACATACCCCAGGGTGAACTTCTAAAGAAACTTCCAGTAAACATTTAGAGAGACAAGTAAAAGAAATCTCAAACATTCTTTGAATGACTAACAATAACATGAAAAGGTACAGCAGAATTTCACACCGCTAGTTTCTTTACTCCCATCTCATTAAATACGACAATTATCTCATCCACATTTTGCATCGCATTTATTCACTTCAGTTTAAGCTTAGCAATGTATATGCCCGTTTGGAAATTGCTGTGGATAATTGTTAACAAAAAGTAGTAGACCAAACATGAAAAGAAAAACTACCTGAAAGTTGCAATACACATGGATTATCGCCAATGACGAGATAAAGCTCTGTTCACATTAGTATCATGCCTTATAATTCTAACAATTTTTTAAATTGGAGCAGAATAGCTGGGTCCTGACTCCCCAGTGTAATAAGCTTGTTTAGTATAGGGTCCTGTCACCTTGTCAGACAGATGGGTTCACATAATTTGAACAAAAAGAACTGTAAGACTCAAAAGTATAGGAAATCTAGCAGTAATACCATCCATAATAACTGTCTTTTCACATTGCACTGCAGTGTACATTTACTACGGCAGAAAAACCTACAGCAGATATCGTTCATTAAATGGATGGCTGTGAGGGATGCCATATAGTAATGCCCAATATCTATAGGGATTCATATTCATATTTCTGTCTGTAGCCAGGAGATTGTGTCCCATATAATGCATAAAATACAGTATGAAAGGGGAAAGGCATGTACAGGCCTCAGTGGCATTACAAAATCTGCACTAGCTAGTTCAGTTCGCAATGTAAGGCACTTTTTTTTACATACATACATATATTTTCAGAATAAAAGGGCTCATACCTCATATGATCCAGGCCCTGGAGAGATCTCCTTTGGGTCTTTGAAACGCTCTTCTCTAGGAACAGATGATGGAGTTTGTCTGGCTGGCTTCTTCACAGAGTCATAGGCTCCTGGTCCTGAAGGTAATAAAAGTAATAGCATTTTTCATTAATCAATAAAAACACAGAAAATACCATATGGTCCATCTAGTCTTCCTTCAGTATGCTAATCACAATGTCAATGGTGCCCACTACTTCAGTGCACTTTTTGTCACAGAATATATGCCACACATTAAAGGGAGTCTATCAGCACAAAATTGAGATCCTGTATATACTAATCACAGTATATTGTAGGGCTGTCAGCACAGTTTACAATGATGCATTTCTTATTCTGGGTTGCGTCTACATTCTTGTGAAAATCAGGGGCATTGCTTTCCATCAATGGGCTTCACTATCTGCTACTGCTAACTGTTGCTCAGCTTTGCCCCCACTAGTTGACTGACATTGTTCTCCATTGCCTCAGTACACAGTACTAACTGTGCTGTGTATGTCTGTTGATGACATACTTCCAAGTGGTCATCATCAGACACGCACAATACACAATACAGTTAGTGGGCGGAGCTGAGCAATAGTTAGTAGCAGCAGATCGTGAAGCCCATTGATAAAAAGCAATGCCCTGAAAGCAAAGGCCTTTTCTGTTCATTTACATAGGAATAAAGGGGTGATATTTACAAGAATAGAGCAGTGGTACTGAATAAGAAATACAACATTGTAGACTGTGCTGACAGACCTACATGGTACTGTGATTACTTTCTAACTCAATTTTCTATTTTCTAACTCAATAGATAAGATAGACTCCCTTTACATTTCATTTAGTTATAAGTTATCTTACAATATATTAAAATTCATGGCTATGATTTTAAAGAAAATTTTAAATATTTCCCATTGTATTGCAGAACCAGTGGGTAACATTGCTCAATAGCACTTCTTGGCCACTCTCCATTGCCAATAACGTGTTTCTTTACCCATGCAAATAATTTAAATTCTACCATGCAAAAGTGAATAATTGCCAATGCACCGGAATGCAGAGGTTTTATTTCTCTTAATTTGGAAGCAATATTCAAATACTGCTTCCAAATTAGAAATTTGGAACCAAACGCCGGAGTAGGCGGATCATCAACGCTAACAACACACTCATTATATGGTGTCCCAGCAAGTTACTGAGATGCAGGAACAATCACAGGCACAGTGTGAGGAACAAGTTCAGCGGCAGACCAGCTTGACAGCTGCTGAAACGCCGTAGCAGGCGGATGATCAACATCAACAACACGCTCATTATATGGTGTCCCAGCCAGCTGCTCAGATGCTGGAACAATCACAGGCACGGCAACAAGTTCAGCAGCAGGACAGCTTCAGAACTGCCGAAACGCCGGAGCAGGCAAACCATCGACAGCAGCAATTTGCTGAATATAAGCGAATCATCTATGCCAACAACACGCAGATGAAGTCGTGGGCAGAGGCTAGTAATACATATAAAAGACAGTGATTACATAGTTGTATAGGGATAGTGTGTCCTGAAAATCACTGGTTGGCTGTACATTTACTCAATATGTCATTGGATGTTATATAAACTTAACAAAAACTTATGTTCTGGATTTACGTACTGGATGCTGACTATTTGTAGTTAGCACTATGCTGTTGATACCTGAGGAGCTTTAGAGATATTGCCAGCAAGTAACCTGCTACTTGATGTAAGGTTCTTGTCACCACATCATAGTCAGATGAAAGCGTAATAACAGTGCCCTTATAGAAATGGTCATTTTAGGAATTATGTAAGAAAGTTATAATGTGTTTGTAACATGTATCCATGACATATCAGATACCAAAATATGAGGATTAGAGATGAGCGAGTACTGTTCGGATCAGCCGATCCGAACAGCACGCATGCATTGAAATGAATGGAAGCACCTGGTACTTCCGCTTTGACGCCGGCCGGCCGCTTAACCCCCCGCGTGCCGGCTACGTCCATTCATTTCAATGCGTGCGTGCTGTTCGGATCGGCTGATCCGAACAGTACTCATTCATCTCTAATGAGGATAATTTATTATACATTTTAGGAATAAATTATGCACCGTATGCCATATGATAAGATACCTTCTCAGTTGTTGAGTTTTATATTCAGTTGGTTCTGAAGCTACTGCTCAGATCTTTCCATCCCCCATAGATTGATGACATTAACAAAAAAATAATCCATTAAAATCATAAAAATGTATTTATAACGGTTTAGGAATGGCCCCCTGATGGCACAGCATTCTGTCTGGAAACATAGAACATTAAGGGTAGATACAATAATTAGTCAATGAAGACGTCCTGTCTTACTTATTAATTACTCAGTCTCAGAACAAAGACAACTATTTCTTCACTAGGCACTTACACGCTTAATATTTACTAATCCAGATACCGAAAACAAAAGTGCCAATAGTATGCACTACATTGGCTTAGAATTATATAGTATGTGATGTTAGAGGTGTAAAATAGCGCGTGGCGATGTATGCCATATTCACTACATCCAATGTCTGGCTATGGAGTAGTAGATTGTATTAATACAGTATATCCCAGGACTTAGGCTATCAGGTGGAAATCCCTAGCAGAGGTGTAGCTGGAATATGTGGGGCCCCATAGCAAAGATAGGTATAGGCCCCATCAACTATACTACTTGATAGTAAACTGAAATGCAGTAATGCAAGCAAAAGTATAACTATGTGTAGACAATCGAAGGATATATTGTAGTCTCATCAGATTTTTAGCACACAGGAGAATTCATATACCACATCGTTCTATTTCAAGTTACTTACTTTTTTCCTTACGTAAGTAAAAAACATTTTGGCACTTGGTTAAACTTTTGGACACCCATAACACTTATGATTCTAATTATGCCCATAAACCCATAACTCAGTGTACGCGTAGTCCCCTCTTGCTTATGGCCTAATCCCGGTAAATACTTCTTTCTCTTCTTAATGTAGGGCCTTTGATGAGTGCATCATGTGATCTTATCACATGACCAAAAAGTGAATAGAGAAAGTGGCATTTTTGGGTGTTGTATTGTTGAAATAGAAGCGAACCATGCCTCTTCGATAAGTCTAGTTTGACGTGATTATAGCAGATGTAGCCATTAACAGTCACAGGATGTAGCGTCACCTACTGGATCTACAGCATACCAGGCAGCACCTGATTTTACCCACTGCCTTCTCTCTCTATATATATTAATATCACTTTTCCAGTATGTTTGGTGTAATGCTCCTACTTGGAGGGCAGGCATATATTATGTGGCGGCACCACTTCCCTTTTTTCGTCTCAGCCCTACCTAAAATGTTTCACATTTTGTTAGTGGTAGTCTGTTGCCTAATCCTGAAGGCCCTGTTGGTAGCCTGTTCACTGGATTTTCTCTTAGCACCCCTTATCATTGTGAGCTAGGGATACTTGCCTACACAGTTGCAGACCTCAGGCAGGAGCAAGATGATGGCGACGTTGAGAAAGTATGACCTTGGGAGACGGGATATTGCTTGACCTGCCTACAAGCTACAGTAGATGTTATCTCAGCCACCTGACAATCTATTCAGCTTATTACTGTATATAGACACATAGGATAGTTGAGATGATGAGTGGTCATGTCTGTTCCCCTATGGACCAGTTCGACTCTGGCACCCCTTATGTCTTTTGACAAATCACCAGTAACATACAGTCTAATAGACAGCAAGTACTGCTTCCAAGTAGCAATGCGCTCAATGACTGTACATGCTGGGCCTCAAAGCGTCTGCACAGGCTGCACGTATAGCATGTCTGCCCCTGTTTTTTCATCCGTGAGCTAGTACTCAGACTTTGGAATAAAAACTTTAAGAAATTCTTTACTCAGCTGCATATACAGATGTAAATTTAAAAAAAAAGGTTGAATATATTCCTGTCTGAATCTCTGTTCTGGAATTCAAATGTCCACGTGATATAGCAGGCGCACCATGTTTCTAGTGACCTCAGTGGCAATTCTGTTTGAGAAGTGTTCATATTCCGATTTTACATTTGCACTCAGCAGCTACCTGCATTGTAAGGTCACAGTATATGTGTACCTTTTTATGAATATTTCAGTGCTGACGGGAACCTTTGTGATGTGAACTGGCATCAAAGCCAATGAGACAAGCGGTGCGAGCCAAACTTCTGCATACATATCAGTTGCATTAGTGAAACCTCTTTGTGCTTTAGTCATTGCAATACGTTTTATCCTCATGAGTGTTACGAACAGATCAGCAATAAAGTCAATTTGAAAAATGTTAAAGTACATTAGGATGGCTCATATTATGCAAATATTAAGTGCTGCTTTCATCCGAACTTTAATTCAACATGAAGCTGTCAATATAAATTAGACATTGCCTATTTCTTGACGTGGCTTGGAAAGACTGCGCTGCTGCTTCTCCAGACTTACATACTCTCTATCATTTTGTTCTTTCATTTATTTAAAAGCAAAAAAGCCTAGTTGGCCCTAGCTACGCACGGCTCCGAAGGAACAGACATTCAACAGCGACTGCAAGGCTTGAATTATGCAGAAGCCTGTTTATTTACTAAAACCGCAAATTTTTTTAATCACAGGTCAGTGAAGAATGAAACTTATAATTCCAGATCAAACACCCCTGTCTGCCTCATGAAGAGTATGAAATGGGAAAATCACAAGCAGGCGCTTCCTATAATTATATATTTTACGCCCCTATGCTGGCTCACTCTCTATGAAATGTCAGCCAGTGCTACAGGGCAAATAAGGCACAGTATAAGAGAGATGGATAATTTAAAAGGAGCACATATGTTAGCATGCAGGGGAACAAGGTGGCATATGCCTAACGCTACAGCTAATATAGCAGTACGCTTGTATGTATGCTGAGTGAGAGAAGCATGACAGTAGAAAGTAGAACCCATGCAATGGTAATGGTCTATACTATTTTACATTATCATACCTAATGATATACCAATGTATACATACTCAAAAAATGATGCAGTCGTGTTCAAGAATGAATATTTGTTTTTGTAGGGCAATAGCAAAAAATCCGGCTTGGAACTACATATAATAAAGATTATATATATATATATATATATATATATATATATCGTGACAAGACCAGGGGAAGAGTGGTAGATGGAGTATACATTTCTCACAGGTTCCTGTCATACACATAGATGCGGCTGGGAAAAGCTGTGCTCCTTGCTGGTGGGTCTTACCAACACCCTGGTAAAAGGTCTGGCTGCTGGAGTAGGGAGTATTGGTGTCTCTACTCCATTCAGCCACTCCAGGTTTTGGGATATGTGGGGTCAAATCCTTGTTATCCTGAACTGTGTATAAAAGGGCAGAGAGCTTTTCAGGTATATGGCTCTCTCTGCTCCTGGAAATTTGTCCGTGAGTTACAGTATATTGCTGTATCCTGTGTTTAGGGAGCTGTACAGAAGGCCCAGCTCTCAGGACGGCTAGGATTTTATTTTGTATTGTATTTGTTTTCCTGCACCACTACTAAAAAAAACTGGTTGCGGCCAGTTGCACCATACTGGACTGGACTGGACTTTCATTTTGTGCCAAAAGTGCTCGCCTATCTGAGGAGACAATGATCCCTGAGCTAATCCTGTTACTATATATATATATATATATATATATATATATATATATATATATATATACAGTCCTATGAAAAAGTTTGGGCACCCCTATTAATCTTAATCATTTTTAGTTCTAAATATTTTGGTATTTGCAACAGCCATTTCAGTTTGATATATCTAATAACTGATGGAAACAGTAATATTTCAGGATTGAAATGAGGTTTATTGTACTAACAGAAAATGCGCAATATGCATTAAACCAAAATTTGACCGGTGCAAAAGTATGGGCACCTCAACAGAAAAGTGACATTAATATTTAGTAGATCCTCCTTTTGCAAAGATAACAGCCTCTAGTCGCTTCCTGTAGCTTTTAATCAGTTCCTGGATCCTGGATGAAGGTATTTTGGACAAACAATTCAAGTTCAGTTAAGTTAGATGGTCGCCGAGCATGGACAGCCCGCTTCAAATCATCCCACAGATGTTCAATGATATTCAGGTCTGGGGACTGGGATGGCCATTCCAGAACATTGTAATTGTTCCTCTGCATGAATGCCTGAGGATTTGGAGCGGTGTTTTGGATCATTGTCTTGCTGAAATATCCATCCCCGGCGTAACTTCAACTTCGTCACTGATTCTTGAACATTATTCTCAAGAATCTGCTGATACTGAGTGGAATCCATGCGACCCTCAACTTTAACAAGATTCCCGATGCCGGCATTGGCCACACAGCCCCAAAACATGATGGAACCTCCACCAAATTTTACAGTGGGTAGCATGTGTTTTTCTTGGAATGCTGTTTCTTTTTGGACGCCATGCATAACGCCTTTTTTTATAACCAAACAACTCAATTTTTGTTTCCAAAATGAAGCTGCCTTGTCCAAATGTGCTTTTTCATACCTCAGGCAACTCTATTTGTGGCGTACGTGCAGAAACGGCTTCTTTCTCATCACTCTCCCATACAGCTTCTATTTGTGCAAAGTGCGCTGTATAGTTGACCGATGCACAGTGACACCATCTGCAGCAAGATGATGCTGCAGCTCTTTGGAAGTGGTCTGTGGATTGTCCTTGACTGTTGTCACCATTCTTCTTCTCTGCCTTTCTGATATTTTTCTTGGCCTGCCACTTCTGGGCTTAACAAGAACTGTCCCTGTGGTCTTCCATTTCCTTACTATGTTCCTCACAGTGGAAACTGACAGGTTAAATCTCTGAGACAGCTTTTTGTATCCTTCCGCTGAACAACTATGTTGAACAATCTTTGTTTTCAGATCATTTGAGAGTTGTTTTGAGTAGCCCATGATGCCACTCTTCAGAGGAGATTCAAATAGTAGAACAACTTGCAATTGGCCACCTTAAATACCTTTTCTCATGATTGGATACACCTGGCTATGAAGTTCAAAGCTCACTGAGGTTACAAAACCAATTTTGTGCTTCAGTAAGTCAGTAAAAAGTAGTTAGGAGTATTCAAATCAATAAAATGATAAGGGTGCCCATACTTTTGCACCAGTCAAATTTTGGTTTAATGCACATTGCGCATTTTCTGTTAGTACAATAAACCTCATTTCAATCCTGAAATATTACTGTGTCCATCAGTTATTAGATATATCAAACTGAAATGGCTGTTGCAAACACCAAAATATTTAGAACTAAAAATGATTAAGATTAATAGGGGTGCCCAAACTTTTTCATAGGACTGTATATATATATATATATATATATATATATATATATATATATATATATATTTAATTTTATTTTTTTAATGCTAACTAATGTGGGCTCTTCCCAAAAGCATTCATGTAGGGCGTACTGTATGTGAAATCAGAAAAGTATAATATTTGAGAAACAGATGCAATTAATAGTACAAAATGAAAACTACATTTAACTATAATGGGACAGATATACTAAGCCCCTGTTCCACAGTACAGTACAACGATAGACGCTACTGTGAGGAAGGGCGTTCCTGACTGACTGTCAGAAACGCCCTTTTTACAGTGAAGATCTACGGTACGTGAAAGCCAATAGTGCATTGAATTCAGCACACTGTTGGCTTTCTAGTGGTGTATTACACCACATGTGCCCCAGGAGGTGAAAGGTTCTCTTTAAAAGGAAGCTGTCAGGTAATTGTTCAACCTCAACCTGGTCATTTTCAACCTTCAACCTTGGCAGCATCAAGTAATGACATTTCCTATGGTGTTTCTCACTAAGCTTTTTGCTGCTGAGAAGTCAACAGACTTATCCCTCATTGTCAGAAGTCTACCGGATACCCTACCTTACTGCCAATCTCATAGGTTATGATTTAGCGCAGGAGTCGGCAACCTTTTGGCACTCCAGCTGTTGTGAAACTACAACTCCCAGCATGAATACTTGCTCTGCTGTTCTTGGAACTCCTATGGAAGTGAATGGAGCATATTGGGAGTTGTAGTGTCAAACATTGCTGACCCCTGATTTAGTGTGATGGCTGTATAATTAGATGAAGCTGCTTCCCACCCACCATGACCAGTTAAGGATAATTTGCACATACCAACAAAAGGATTTAAAAGCTATTAACATGACTTTTCAGCAACAGAAGTCTTAGGCTGGGTTCACAGTACCTTTGTTAATGTCCGTTGCTGTCTTCCATCATAAGATGGCAACAATGGACATTAACTGCTACAGACTGAGTTTGTGTGCATTTCCCTTGGCAATAATGTAAACATTCTGTCATATTTATTTACTTTTGTAATGAATGCAATAAATACAAAAGGAAACAAACAACAGAAGATAGCATCTATCATGTTGTTTAAATTAGTGTCAATAGGAACGGACACAGACTCAGTCTGTGTCCGTTCTCTGCCACAGTTAATGTCTGTTCCAGTCTTTTGTCATAGGAT
Source organism: Leptodactylus fuscus (assembly GCF_031893055.1). Lineage (NCBI taxonomy): Eukaryota > Metazoa > Chordata > Amphibia > Anura > Leptodactylidae > Leptodactylus > Leptodactylus fuscus. The sequence goes on from NC_134265.1 coordinate 250,558,142, forward strand.
GACACCAACAAACATTAACAGTAACATTATACTGTAACAGTAGTATGGGCCCAGCCTTAAAGGGGTTTTCCAAGCAAAAGTTTTTGTTTGTTTGTTTGTTTTTAAAGTATGTTAGTGCTATTAATGGGTTAATAAGTGCACCCAAATACCTTTAACAGTGATTTCTGGATTCTCTGGGAGCTTCTGGCACCCTCTGCATAAGTTTACATGGGTAACTTCCTGCTGTCTTAACCTACAACTGCCATGATGCATTGCTGTTCACTCAGATCCCCCACTCACTCCCTCACACATCTCTTCTTTTCCTAGCCAGCCTTTGGACTACTATCCCTACCTAACTAACTCCGTCCACTAACCTCCTCCCCACCCCATTACATCATATTTACGGAGATTTTTTTGTCCTGGAGATCACTTTTTTCTGTGCCACTGTCTTCTCTTCTACCCGTGCCTACGCAAAAGAGCTGTTCTATTGTGCATGCATGGGAAGCCCAATGCTTCTATTCACTTCTACCGGTGTTTACACAGCTCCCTTGAAGTAAGTAAAGCAGAAGTGAACATGAAGATAGTTAAGTATGATGGGGTCGGGGAGGTGGAGTATTGGTGACATTCTGTTTCTGGAAAAAGGAAAATAGAATATCACCAGGAAATCAGAAAATGTGCCTGGGGCGGTCACAGGACCATGTCGGCAATAAGGGCAACTATTCATTTTTTTAAAGGGAGTAAGTTATAATTTAGGCGAAGGGAGGGGGTTTAGCTTAATGTTAAATTTTTAGTTTATCCCGGACAAACCCTTTAATAAGGACCACCGTAGGAAATGTTTTGACTTGATGCTGCACACTGTAGGACCACTTTGTTAAAAAAAAAAAACTGATATGATCACTTTAGATAAACTTTGCACTTTGTCATTCAAAGGGGCAGGTAAAAATAATATAAAAAGTCATGAACTAAGGGACATAGACCCCAAAATAAAATTATAAAAAGCTTTCCTCCTAGAATTAGTCCTGAAATAGCTTCATCAGCACTTTGTCCCGCCAAATACTATTTCAGGGCATTTAACCCTTCAACTATCCACTTTGTTGTGGAAGGTCTTGGAGAATGGGAAAGCAAAATGAAAATCTCTCCTCTATGCAGCAAATTCAGAATTGGGAATCAGAAGCAACATATTCAATTCTGGGCCCATTGTATCTGCAGGAGTTACTATACATTCTACTAACTCTTTAGTTGTGTTGACTCATATCGGTCAAAAAATCATCAAAGGAAACAGAATCCTTAAAGAAAATCGACAAAAATATATTATCTCAGTAAACAGCAAAATAATGGAATCATACAGAAGACATGTTAAACAAGTAACCTTTCCTTCTCTATTATGTTTGATGTCTACATATACTTACATATACTGTCATTAGTAGTCTATTGTTCTATACTGGCAGCTGAGTAGTGAAAGAGATTAATGCGGGATGTAACTCAGTCTATGCCAGTACTAATGGTTGTGTAATGGTTGTGAACCAGCGAACAATGGTCACATTAAAGACATGCTTTACCGCAGCCGTGTGAATAAATCTTCAGTGGGTGCTCTAAATTGACAGTGTCTCACCAATGATCAAATAGAGGAGTGAAGCTTATTAAAAACAGACAATGAGAAAATTAGACATAATTATAATCAATCACGGCCAAATAAGAGCTTTTTTGGAAGTAGACAGCCAATTGTGTGGTCCCTGGAACCGATCAGCACTGCATGTGTTTCTGTGTCTGTAATTTACGGTGATACAACATCATTCTCTGTATCCCACTTGAAAGACAGTATTTCATATAAGCAAATCCACATTCACACAACATTTTTTTTCTCTTTTAATTGTTCTCTCCAACTTAGTTGAACAAGTACAGATAATTGCAGATGATGATTAATGATTCATAGATTTCATTATGTGTAAAAAAATGCTAAGAGAGGCTCCCACTTCACTAGTTTTCTCTTATTTCAGTTGCTTAGCAATGCTTATTAAGCAATACAACACCACGCATTTTAATTGCCCATATCAAGGCTGACTAGTAATACATCATTAACTAAATTTATGTTAAACTTTCTAGAACACCTTATGGTCATAGGGCTGATGCTTCTTAAATGACCATAATGACATCTTCTCTTACACATCTATGGTTACGCTATGGTTATCATTACACTGACATAAGATGTGTCTTCTATGATATGCCATACATAATGCCATTCCTTTGTTTCATTTCCTCACATAAATTTTGTATATACATATAATTCTGTCCATCACACCATAGAGTTGTCTTAGAGATACAGATCTCTTAAAGGGTCTTTCTATTATGACATCTTATTTGTTTCCTTCTCTGCTTAACCCCTTAATGACCAGGCCAAAAAGTGCCTTAAGGACCACGGCTCGTTTTTCAAAACTGACGTGTCAGTTGTGTGTGACACTAACTTACACAAGTGATTTTGAGGTTGCGATTTCGTGACAGACATTGTACTTCATGTTAGTGGCAACACAGATCAATATTTTTGTATTTATTTCTAAAAAAAAAAATAGGACATTTGATGGAAATTTGAAAAAAAAAAATCTTTAAAAATTCTCGGCTTTTCAGACATATAGTCATACCACACAAATACATTAATAAATATTATCTCCCATATCTCTGCTATATATTGGCATCATCTTTTATTTGTCCTTTAATTTATTTTGGACGTTAGAAGGCTTATAAGTGTAACAGCGATTTTCCAGATTTATAGAAAATTTCCCAAATTCATTTTTTTGGGACCACTTCATTTCTGAGGAGGATTATGAAGACCTATAAATTAGAACCCCCCCCCCCCCCCCATAAGTGACCCTATTTTCAAAACGGAACCCCTCAAATAATCCAAAATAGCATTTGGGAGGTTTGTTAACCCTTTAAGCATTTCATGGTAATAAAACAATATGGAGGTGAAATTTAGACATTTCATTTTTTTTACTTATACATTCATTTAACCCTAAAATTAACATATTCACAAATCGTTAAAGGAGAAAATGCATCTCACAGTTTGTAATACAATTTATCCTGAGCACAGAAATACCCCACATTGTGTTTGGGCACACGGCAGATTTTGCTGGAATAGTTCTCAGATGCCATGTCTTATTTGTAGAGCTCCAATACAATTGAAACCCCCAAAAGTGACCCTATTTTGGAAATTACACCCCTCATAGAATTCATCTTATGGTATAGGGAGCATTTTAACCCTACAGCTATTCCACATTTATTAATATTGGGATGTGAATATGAAAAATTACTAAAACCTCACTTTATCCTTAAAGTTTTTAATTTTCAAAAAGGGTTAAAGGAGAAAAAACGCTCCTCAACATTCATTACACAATTTCTCCTGAATACGGCAACACCCCATATGTGTTCATCATCTGATGTATGGGTACATGGTAGGGCTTGGAGTGGAAAGAGCGCAGTTTGGCTTTTGGAGGGCAGATTTTGTACAATGAAAACCGCCCAAAAATTACCCCTTTTTGGAAACTAAACCCCTCACAGAATTTATCATGGGGTATGGTGAGCATTTTGACCCTACAGCTGTTTCATAGATTTTATGAGCATTGGGACGTAAAAAGAAAAGTTACTTTATTTTCGAATAGACTCTCCATTTTGCACAATATTTTTAATTTTTACAAGGGGATAAAGTAGAAAAGAAAAACACTCCACAGTTTGTTACTCAATTGCTCATGAACACATAAATGCTCCATATGTGGTTGCAATCTTCGGTATGGGTACATGGGGGGCTCAAAATGGGAAGAGCACTATTTGGCTTTTTGAGGGCAGATTTTGCTGGAATAGTTGTCAAGTGCCATGTCACATTTGTAGGGCCCCTAAAGTACACAGGATAATATACATAATGCCATATGTGGGTATAAACTGCTGTTTGGGCACAGCTGAGCACAGAAGGGAAGAAGTGATATTTTCAAATCTACCAGAATGACAATGTGACATGTTACATGGCTAGAAATGCCCAACAGTGGTTGATTTTCCCAGACTTTAACCGAACTGAGCATCTTTGGGATCACCTCAATTGTCATGTTCACTTTATGGATCCTTCCTCATGAACCCTCCAGCAAATGTGGGATGCACTGCAGTCAGTATGGCTCTATATTAGGCGTATCATTCTTAGTCTCACCTTTGGTGGGCAGAATTTCCCCCTGACTGGTGACCATTTATGTCCTGAACATGTCTTTGGGTATCTGCTATTGATGTATTATTCATTTTCATTTATGAAACATGTTGTATTTTTTTATTCATACAACTATTTATAGCATTTCCCCTAGAGGGATTTCTGTTCTGTCCATTTCATCTGTGAGAGGATTCTGGTATTTGTTCACCACTGCGTGGTGAACTGTCTTTTCCTTTTCCCCTTGTCATATATATGTGTTTTATTGTTATTTAATAAATATTTCTATTTTTAGTAGTATATTTTGCAGTGTCTCTATGTTTTTTGGAGTATGGCTCTAAATACCTGAGAAAACTTACCAGCAATTTATTGGCTCATTCCAGGCCCCTCTACTTGCTGTCCATGTGCAAATATTGGCTACTCTGGATATAATTTTAAAACGTGATAAAAAAAACAGGCCATTTTTGAAAACACATTACTTTTAACCACTTCCTGCTGCAGGCATTTTTTAATTTGTTTTTGACTTCCCCCCTTACAAACCCGATAACTTCTTTATGTCTCCGCTCCCAGAGCCATATGGGTCTTAATGTTTGTGGGACAATTTTTTCTTCATGATTCTACCATTAATTATTTTGTACAATGTACTGGGAAGCTGGAAAAAATTCAAAATGGGATGGATTTGAAGAAAAAATGCATTTGTGCGACATTCTTACGGGCTTCATTTTTACAGCATTCACTCTACAGCCAAAATGACATGTCATCTGTATTCTATGTTTCGGTATGATTCCAAAGATACCCAAATTTATATGGTTTTATGGTTACATTTTAACCCCTTAACAAAAATCCAAACCTGTGCCATTTTTTTTTGTTCTAAAAGTTGCAATGCATTGCAAAATACCGGCGTATCTATTGCAGGCTACATAGACCATGGCGCCATTACCGATGGGTGTCTCCTGTATAAAACAGCAGACACCCGGCGGCTATGGCACCACCCGGCTCCCACGCAACTGCCACGCAACTGCCATCTTTAAACACCTGACATCCACCGTACTAGTACAGCAGATGTTGGGAAAGGGTTAAAGGGAGCCTGTCACATTGAACATTGTGCCTGGAGTGCAGACATCATGTTATAGAACAGCTAAACATTCTATAAGTAAACTGAATAGTTACAATATAAATGGGTATGGAAAGTATTCAGACCCCTTAAAATTTTTCTCTCTTTGTTTCATTGCAGCCATTTGCTAAAATAAAAAAAAATCTATTTATTTCTCATTAATGTACACTCAGCTCCCCATCTTGACAGAAAAAAAATAAATGTAGATATTTTTTTCAAATTTATTAAAAAAAAAAAAAATGAAATATCACATGATCATAAGTAGAGATGAGCGAACAGTGTTCTATCGAACTCATGTTCGATCGGATATTAGGCTGTTCGGCATGTTCGAATCGAATCGAACACCGCGTGGTAAAGTGCGCCATTACTCGATTCCCCTCCCACCTTCCCTGGCGCCTTTTTTGCTCCAATAACAGCGCAGGGTAGGTGGGACAGGAACTACGACACCGGTGACGTTGAGAAAAGTAGGCAAAACCCATTGGCTGCCGAAAACATGTGACCTCTAATTTAAAAGAACAGCGCCGCCCAGGTTCGCGTCATTCTGAGCTTGCAATTCACCGAGGACGGAGGTTTCCGTCCAGCTAGCTAGGGCTTAGATTCTGGGTAGGCAGGGACAGGCTAGATAGGAAGGAGAAGACAACCACAACAGCTCTTGTAAGAGCTAAATTCCAGGGAGAAGCTTGTCAGTGTAACGTGGCACTGACGGGCTCAATCGCCGCAACCCAGCTTTCCCAGGATCCTGAATGGAATACACTGTCAGTGTATTCCCGTATACCCGATATATACCCCCGATACCCGTTCCAACGGTGTGCCACCCCACCTTCACCCCAGAAATACCCTGCAAGTCCCCTAGCAATAGAATTGGGGCTATATACACCCACTATTTTTGCTACTGCCATATAGTGCCATTGTCTGACTGGGAATTCAAAGAATATATTGGGGTTACGTGCACCCACAATTTTTACTACTGGTATACAGTGCCAGTTTCTGACTGGGAATTCAAAGAATATATTGGGGTTATAAATACCCTCATTTCTTGCTACTGGTATATAGTGCCATTGTCTGACTGGGAATTCAAAGAATATATTGGGGTTACGTGCACCCACAATTTTTACTACTGGTATACAGTGCCAGTTTCTGACTGGGAATTCAAAGAATATATTGGGGTTACAAATACCCTCATTTCTTGCTACTGCCATATAGTGCCAGTTTCTGACTGGTAATTCAAAGAATATATTGGGGTTATAAATACCCTCATTTCTTGCTACTGGTATATAGTGCCATTGTCTGACTGGGAATTCAAAGAATATATTGGGGTTACGTGCACCCACAATTTTTACTACTGGTATACAGTGCCAGTTTCTGACTGGGAATTCAAAGAATATATTGGGGTTACAAATACCCTCATTTCTTGCTACTGCCATATAGTGCCAGTTTCTGACTGGTAATTCAAAGAATATATTGGGGTTACAAATACCCTCATTTCTTGCTACTGCCATATAGTGCCAGTTTCTGACTGGTAATTCAAAGAATATATTGGGGTTACGTGCACCCACAATTTTTACTACTGGTATACAGTGCCATTGTCTGACTGGGAATTCAAAGAATATATTGGGGTTATAAATACCCTCATTTCTTGCTACTGCCATATAGTGCCAGTTTCTGACTGGGAATTCAAAGAATATATTGGGGTTATAAATACCCTCATTTCTTGCTACTGGTATATAGTGCCATTGTCTGACTGGGAATTCAAAGAATATATTGGGGTTACGTGCACCCACAATTTTTACTACTGGTATACAGTGCCAGTTTCTGACTGGGAATTCAAAGAATATATTGGGGTTACAAATACCCTCATTTCTTGCTACTGCCATATAGTGCCAGTTTCTGACTGGTAATTCAAAGAATATATTGGGGTTACGTGCACCCACAATTTTTACTACTGGTATACAGTGCCATTGTCTGACTGGGAATTCAAAGAATATATTGGGGTTATAAATACCCTCATTTCTTGCTACTGCCATATAGTGCCAGTTTCTGACTGGTAATTCAAAGAATATATTGGGGTTATAAATACCCTCATTTCTTGCTACTGGTATATAGTGCCATTGTCTGACTGGGAATTCAAAGAATATATTGAGGTTACGTGCACCCACAATTTTTGCTACTGGTATATAGTGCCAATTTCTAACTGGGAATTCAAAATGCGCAAGGCTCCCGGAAAGGGACGTGGACGAGGCCGTGGGCGAGGTCGGGGGAATGGTTCTGGGGAGCAAGGTAGCAGTGAAGCCACAGGGCGTCCCGTGCCTACTCCTGTGGGGCAGCAAGCATTGCGCCACTCCACAGTGCCAGGGTTGCTTGCCACATTAACTAAACTGCAGGGTACAAACCTTAGTAGGCCCGAGAACCAGGAACAGGTCTTGCAATGGCTGTCAGAGAACGCTTACAGCACATTGTCCAGCAGCCAGTCAGACTCTGCCTCCTCTCCTCCTATTACCCAACAGTCTTGTCCTCCTTCCTCCCAAAATTCCCAAGCTTCACAGAACAATAACCCCAACTGTCCCTGCTCCCCAGAGCTGTTCTCCGCTCCTTTCATTGTCCCTCAACCTGCCTCTCCACGTCCCGATTCCACAAACCTAACAGAGGAGCATCTGTGTCCAGATGCTCAAACACTAGAGTCTCCTCCATCTCCGTTCGATTTGGTGGTGGATGACCAGCAACCCACCCTCATCGACGATGATGTGACGCAGTTGCCGTCAGGGCATCCAGTTGACCGGCGCATTGTGCGGGAGGAGGAGATGAGACAGGAGTTGGAAGAGGAAGTGGTGGATGATGAGGACACTGACCCGACCTGGACAGGGGGGATGTCAAGCGGGGAAAGTAGTGTGGATGTTGAGGCAAGTGCAGCACCAAAATGGGTAGCTAGAGGCAGAGGCAGAGGTCAGCAGCTTAGGCGAAGCCAGGCCACACCCGGAATCTCCCAAGATGTTCCAGTTCGTACCCAGCCCCGAAAAACTCCCACCTCGAGGGCACGTTTCTCGAAGGTGTGGAGTTTTTTCAAGGAATGCGCCGAGGACAGATATAGTGTTGTCTGCACAATTTGCCTCTCGAAATTGATTAGGGGCTCTGAGAAGAGCAACCTGTCCACCACTTCAATGCGCCGTCATTTGGAATCCAAGCACTGGAATCAGTGGCAGGCAGCAACGGCAGGACAAAGGCCGCCTGCCGTTCACGCCACTGCCACTGCCTCTGCCACTGCCTCTGCCTCTGCCACTGCCACTGCTGACTGTGCTGGCGATGCACTCCAGAGGACGAGCCAGGACACCACTTCATCTGCCTCTGCCACTTTGTTGACTTCTCCCTCATCCTCCCCTGTTCCTGTCTTATCTCCTTCTCCTGCACCATCAAAGGCACCATCAGGCGCTTCTTTACAACAACCCACCATCTCTCAGACATTGGAGCGGCAGCAGAAATACACTGCTAACCACCCACACGCGCAAGCCTTGAACGCCAACATCGCTAAACTGCTGGCCCAGGAGATGTTGGCGTTCCGGCTTGTTGAAACTCCCGCCTTCCTGGACCTGATGGCAACTGCGGCACCTCGCTATGCCGTCCCTAGCCGTCACTACTTCTCCCGGTGTGCCGTCCCCGCCTTGCACCAGCACGTGTCACTCAACATCAGGCGGGCCCTTAGTTCCGCGCTTTGCACAAAGGTCCACTTGACCACCGACGCGTGGACAAGTGCATGCGGACAGGGACGCTACATTTCACTGACGGCACACTGGGTGAATGTAGTTGAGGCTGGGACTGCTTCCCAAACTGGCCCGGTGTACCTCGTCTCCCCGCCTAACATTCCTGGCAGGGACACGAGAAGAACACCCCCCTCCTCCTCCTCCTCTACCGCCTCCTCCTCCGCCACCGCCTCCTCCTCCGCCACCGCCTCCTCCTCCGCTGTTAGATTGACCCCAGCTACGAGTTGGAAACGTTGCAGCACTGGCGTTGGTAGACGTCAGCAGGCTGTGCTGAAGCTGATCAGCTTGGGGGACAGACAGCACACTGCCTCCGAGGTGAGGTATGCCCTCCTCGATGAGACGGCAATATGGTTTGAGCCGCTGCACCTGGGCCCAGGCATGGTCGTTTGTGATAACGGCCGGAACCTGGTAGCAGCTCTGGAGCTTGCCGGACTCCAACATGTTCCATGCCTGGCCCACGTCTTCAACCTAGTGGTGCAACGTTTCCTAAAGAGCTACCCCAATGTTCCAGAGCTACTGGTGAAAGTGCGGCGCATGTGCGCCCACTTTCGCAAGTCGACAGTAGCCGCTGCTAGCTTAAAATCTCTCCAGCAACGCCTGCATGTGCCACAACACCGGCTTTTGTGCGACGTCCCCACACGCTGGAACTCAACGTTTCAGATGTTGAATAGAGTGGTTGAGCAGCAGAGACCTTTGATGGAATACCAGCTACAAAACCCTAGGGTGCCACAAAGTCAGCTGCCTCAGTTTCTCATCCATGAGTGGCCATGGATGAGAGACCTTTGTGACATCCTACGGGTGTTTGAGGAGTCCACAAGGAGGGTGAGCTCTGAGGATGCGATGGTGAGCCTTACAATCCCGCTCTTGTGTGTTCTGAGAGAATCCCTGATTGACATCAGGGATAACTCAGATCACACAGAGGAGTTAGGGATAGCATCCGATCCGTCACAGCTGGAGAGTAGGTCCACACATCTGTCCGCTTCATCGCGTTTAATGGAGGAGGAGGAGGAGGAGGAGGAGGAAGAAGAGTTGTCCGATGATGTGATGGTGATACAGGAGGCTTCCGGGCAACTTCGAATCGTCCCATTGTTGCAGCGCGGATGGGTAGACATGGAGGATGAGGAGGAAATGGAGATTGAACTTTCCGGTGGGGCCAGAGGAGTCATGCCAACTAACACTGTGGCAGACATGGCTGAGTTCATGTTGGGGTGCTTTACAACCGACAAGCGTATTGTCAAAATCATGGAGGACAACCAGTACTGGATCTTTGCTATCCTTGACCCCCGGTATAAAAACAACATCTCGTCTTTTATTCCGGTAGAGGGGAGGGCCAATCGCATCAATGCTTGCCACAGGCAATTGGTGCAGAATATGATGGAGATGTTTCCAGCATGTGACGTTGGCGGCAGGGAGGACAGTTCCTCCAGTAGGCTACCAAGTTCTCACCGGTCCACACAAACGAGGGGCACACTGTCTAAGGTCTGGGACACCTTGATGGCACCCCCTCGCCAAAGTGCCGCCACAGAGGGTCCTAGTGTCACAGGCGTGAGAAGTATAGGCGCATGTTGCGGGAATACCTTTCCGACCACAGCCCTGTCCTCTCCGACCCCTCTGCGCCCTACACGTATTGGGTGTCGAAGTTGGACCTGTGGCTTGAACTTGCCCTATATGCCTTGGAGGTGCTGTCCTGTCCTGCCGCCAGCGTCCTATCTGAGAGGGTGTTCAGTGCAGCTGGTGGCATCATCACTGACAAGCGCACCCGTCTGTCAGCTGAGAGTGCCGACCGGCTCACTTTGATAAAAATGAACCACCACTGGATAGAGCCTTCATTTTTGTGCTCACCTGTGTAAAGCACCCCAACATGAAACTCCATGTCTGTACTCAACCTCTCCAATTCCTCTGCATCCTCATACTCATCCACCATAAGCGTTGCACAATTCTGCTAATACTAGGCTCCCTCCAACATGATTTCCCCCAACTCTGCTGGTTAGAGGCTCCCTCCACCCTGATTTCCACCAACTCTGCTGGTTAGAGGCTCCCTCCACCCTGCTTTCCCACAACTCTGCTGGTTAGAGGCTCCTTCCACCATGAATTTGCCCAAACTGGGCTGGTTAGAGGCTCCCTCCACCATGAATTGGTCCAAACTGGGGGTTTTAGAGGCTCCCTCCACCATGAATTTGCCAAAACTGGGCTGTTTAGAGGCTCCCTCCACCATGAATTGGTCCAAATTGGGGTTTTTAGAGGCTCCCTCCACCATGAATTTGCCCAAACTGGGCTGGTTAGAGGCTCCCTCCACCATGAATTGGTCCAAACTGGGCTGGTTAGAGGCTCCCTCCACCATGAATTGGTCCAAATTGGGGTTTTTAGAGGCTCCCTCCACCATGAATTGGTCCAAACTGGGCTGTTTAGAGGCTCCCTCCACCATGAATTGGTCCAAACTGGGGTTTTTAGAGGCTCCCTCCACCATGAATTGGTCCAAACTGGGCTGGTTAGAGGCTCCCTCCACCATGAATTGGTCCAAACTGGGCTGGTTAGAGGCTCCCTCCACCATGAATTGGTCCAAACTGGGGTTTTTAGAGGCTCCCTCCACCATGAATTGGTCCAAACTGGGGTTTTTAGAGGCTCCCTCCACCATGAATTGGTCCAAACTGGGGTTTTTAGAGGCTCCCTCCACCATGAATTTGCCCAAACTGGGCTGTTTAGAGGCTCCCTCCACCATGAATTGGTCCAAACTGGGTTTTTTAGAGGCTCCCTCCACCATGAATTGGTCCAAACTGGGGTTTTTAGAGGCTCCCTCCACCATGAATTGGTCCAAACTGGGGTTTTTAGAGGCTCCCTCCACCATGAATTTGCCCAAACTAGGCTGTTTAGAGGCTCCCTCCAGCATGAATTGGTCCAAACTGGGGTTTTTAGAGGCTCCCTCCACCATGAATTGGTCCAAACTGGGGTTTTTAGAGGCTCCCTCCACCATGAATTGGTCCAAACTGGGCTGTTTAGAGGCTCCCTCCACCATGAATTGGTCCAAACTGGGCTGGTTAGAGGCTCCCTCCACCATGAATTTGCCCAAACTGGGCTGTTTAGAGGCTCCCTCCACCATGAATTGGTCCAAACTGGGCTGGTTAGAGGCTCCCTCCACCATGAATTGGTCCAAACTGGGTTTTTTAGAGGCTCCCTCCACCATGAATTGGTCCAAACTGGGGTTTTTAGAGGCTCCCTCCACCATGAATTGGTCCAAACTGGGGTTTTTAGAGGCTCCCTCCACCATGAATTTGTCCAAACTGGGGTTTTTAGAGGCTCCCTCCACCATGAATTTGCCCAAACTGGGCTGTTTAGAGGCTCCCTCCACCATGAATTGGTCCAAACTGGGTTTTTTAGAGGCTCCCTCCACCATGAATTGGTCCAAACTGGGGTTTTTAGAGGCTCCCTCCACCATGAATTGGTCCAAACTGGGGTTTTTAGAGGCTCCCTCCACCATGAATTTGCCCAAACTGGGCTGTTTAGAGGCTCCCTCCAGCATGAATTGGTCCAAACTGGGGTTTTTAGAGGCTCCCTCCACCATGAATTGGTCCAAACTGGGGTTTTTAGAGGCTCCCTCCACCATGAATTGGTCCAAACTGGGCTGGTTAGAGGCTCCCTCCACCATGAATTTGCCCAAACTGGGCTGTTTAGAGGCTCCCTCCACCATGAATTGGTCCAAACTGGGCTGGTTAGAGGCTCCCTCCACCATGAATTGGTCCAAACTGGGTTTTTTAGAGGCTCCCTCCACCATGAATTGGTCCAAACTGGGGTTTTTAGAGGCTCCCTCCACCATGAATTGGTCCAAACTGGGGTTTTTAGAGGCTCCCTCCACCATGAATTGGTCCAAACTGGGGTTTTTAGAGGCTCCCTCCACCATGAATTTGCCCAAACTGGGCTGTTTAGAGGCTCCCTCCACCATGAATTGGTCCAAACTGGGTTTTTTAGAGGCTCCCTCCACCATGAATTGGTCCAAACTGGGGTTTTTAGAGGCTCCCTCCACCATGAATTGGTCCAAACTGGGGTTTTTAGAGGCTCCCTCCACCATGAATTTGCCCAAACTGGGCTGTTTAGAGGCTCCCTCCACCATGAATTGGTCCAAATTGGGGTTTTTAGAGGCTCCCTCCACCACGAATTTGCCCAAACTGGGCTGGTTAGAGGCTCCCTCCACCATGAATTGGTCCAAACTGGGCTGGTTAGAGGCTCCCTCCACCATGAATTGGTCCAAATTGGGGTTTTTAGAGGCTCCCTCCACCATGAATTGGTCCAAAATGGGGTTTTTAGAGGCTCCCTCCACCATGAATTGGTCCAAACTGGGGTTTTTAGAGGCTCCCTCCACCATGAATTGGTCCAAACTGGGCTGGTTAGAGGCTCCCTCCACCATGAATTGGTCCAAACTGGGTTTTTTAGAGGCTCCCTCCACCATGAATTGGTCCAAATTGTGGTTTTTAGAGGCTCCCTCCACCATGAATTTGCCCAAACTGGGCTGGTTAGAGGCTCCCTCCACCATGAATTGGTCCAAACTGGGCTGGTTAGAGGCTCCCTCCACCATGAATTGGTCCAAATTGGGGTTTTTAGAGGCTCCCTCCACCATGAATTGGTCCAAACTGGGCTGTTTAGAGGCTCCCTCCACCATGAATTGGTCCAAACTGGGGTTTTTAGAGGCTCCCTCCACCATGAATTGGTCCAAACTGGGCTGGTTAGAGGCTCCCTCCACCATGAATTGGTCCAAACTGGGTTTTTTAGAGGCTCCCTCCACCATGAATTGGTCCAAACTGGGGTTTTTAGAGGCTCCCTCCACCATGAATTGGTCCAAACTGGGGTTTTTAGAGGCTCCCTCCACCATGAATTTGCCCAAACTGGGCTGTTTAGAGGCTCCCTCCACCATGAATTGGTCCAAATTGGGGTTTTTAGAGGCTCCCTCCACCATGAATTGGTCCAAACTGGGGTTTTTAGAGGCTCCCTCCACCATGAATTTGCCCAAACTGGGCTGTTTAGAGGCTCCCTCCAGCATGAATTGGTCCAAACTGGGGTTTTTAGAGGCTCCCTCCACCATGAATTGGTCCAAACTGGGGTTTTTAGAGGCTCCCTCCACCATGAATTGGTCCAAACTGGGGTTTTTAGAGGCTCCCTCCACCATGAATTGGTCCAAACTGGGCTGGTTAGAGGCTCCCTCCACCATGAATTTGCCCAAACTGGGCTGTTTAGAGGCTCCCTCCACCATGAATTGGTCCAAACGGGGGTTTTTAGAGGCTCCCTCCACCATGAATTTGCCCAAACTGGGCTGGTTAGAGGCTCCCTCCACCATGAATTTGCCCAAACTGGGCTGTTTAGAGGCTCCCTCCACCATGAATTGGTCCAAAGTGGGCTGTTTAGAGGCTCCCTCCACCATGAATTGGTCCAAACTGGGGTTTTTAGAGGCTCCCTCCACCATGAATTTGCCCAAACTCTGCTGGTTAGAGGCTCAATCCACCCTGATTTTCAAAACAAATGTTGGTGCCAACCTCAACTTACTACAAGGGCCAAATTCACTGCTGGTGACAAGCTCTCCTCACTGCAAGTGCCAAATACACATGTTTCAAGGTGTTTTCCTACTGTCAGAGAGGTGGTATTGAGTGTGTAAAGTGTGTAGTTGTTAGGCTGTGATGTTGGGGTAATAGAGGGTCTTTGGTGTGTTAGATGCCCCCAGACATGCTTCCCCTGCTGTCCCAGTGTCATTCCAGAGGTGTTGGCATCATTTCCTGTGGTGTCATAGTGGACTTGGTGACCCTCCAGACACGGATTTGGGTTTCCCCCTTAACGAGTATATGTTCCCCATAGACTATAATGGGGTTCGAAACCCGTTCGAACACACGAACAGTGAGCGGCTGTTCGATTCGAATTTCGAACCTCGAACATTTTAGTGTTCGCTCATCTCTAATCATAAGTATTCAGACTCTTTGCTGTGACACTCATATTTAACTCACATGCTGTCCATTGCCTTCTGATCCTCCTTGAGATGGTTCTACTCCTTCTTTGGAGTCCAGCTGTGTTTAATTGAACTGATTGGACTTGATTAGGAAAGGCACACACCTGTCTATATAAGACTTCACAGTGCATGTCAGAGCAAAAGAGAATCATGAGGTCAAAGGAACTGCCCAAGGAGCTCAGAGACAGAATTGTGGCAAAGCACAGATCTGGCCAAGGTTACAAAAGAATTTCTGCAGCACTCAAGGTTCCTAAGAGCACAGTGGCCTCCATAATCCTTAAATGGAAGAAGTTTGCGATGACCAGAACTCTTCCTAGACCTGGCTGTCCAGGCAAACTGAGCAATCGTGGGAGAAGAGTTTTGGTGAGACAGGTAAAGAAGAACCTAAAGATCACTGTGGCTGAGCTCCAGAGATGCAGTAGGAAGATGGAAGAAATTTCCATAAAGTAAACTATCACTGCAGCCCTCCACCAGTTGGGGCTTTATGGCAAAGTGGCCCAAAGGAAGCCTCTCCTCAGTGCAAGACATATGAAAGCCCGCATAGAGTTGGCATTAAAACACATGAAGGACTCCCAGACTATGAGAAATAAGATTTTCTTAACTTTTTGGCATTAATTCTAATGGAGTGTGGAGATAACCAGGCACTGCTCATCACCTGCCCAATAAAATCCCAACAGTGAAACATGGTGGTGACAGCATCATACTATGGGGGTGTTTTTCAGCAATTGAAGGAAAGATGAATGCGGTCAAGTACAGAGATATCCTGGAAGAAAACCTCTTTCTGAGTGCTGTGGACCTCAGTGTGGTCTGTAGGTTCACCTTCCAACAAGACAATGACCCTAAGCACACAGCTAAAATAACAAAGAAGTGGCTTCGGAAATACTCTGTGACCATTCTTGACTGGCCCAGCCAGTGCCATAACCTAAACCCAATTGAGCATCTCATATCAGCCAAATTCAATTAAACCGGCCGATAAGTGGGAAAGCTGAAGATAGACAGCTGAGTAATCCCAGAGCTCTCACCTCCCCCCCCTTTCTGAGGAGCTCCATAGAAACGCAGTGTCAACAATGAAGTGAATAAATTAAGGTAGTGGCCAAACAAAGCAGTTTTGATAAAGCAATGTATTTAGGAAAAGTCTTAAATCCACATAAACTAGCAGTACAGATAGGATGCTTTTCATGGGACAACCCCTTTAAAGGGGTCTGAATACTTTCCGTACCCACTGTATATAAATATAAATATATGTATATATATATATATATATATATATATATATATATATATCTCCCTATATTATAAAAATGAATTTCTGTCTGTCTGTCTGTCTGTCTGTCTGTGCTCTAATGCGAACCAAACGACTGGACCGATCTTCACCAAATTTGGCGCAGAGATACTTCAGATATCCGGGAAGGTTTAAGATGAGACTCCAACTCGCTCGGACGTACCGTTGCTGAGATACAGCATTTCAAACACAGTGCCCCCCCCCCCCTTAGCCAATACAAACCTGCAAGACTTTCACTCATATTCCAAATGCAATACACACGGTCACTCCACATGCACAATACAACACTGATATCCAAACTGAGATACACGCATCAGAGGATTAGATACACAGATCAGCACACAGTATCACACACCAGAGGATTAGATACACGGGTCTGCACACAGTCCCACAAACCAGAGAATTAAATACGCACTTCTGCACACAGTTCCACACACTGAAGGATTTGATACACGTGTCTGCACACGGTTCCACATACCGAAGGATTAGATACAGGCGTCTACACACAGTTCCACACTCCAGAGGATTAGATACGCGCGTCTGCACACATTTGTACACGCCATAGGATTAGATACACGCATCTGCACAGAGTACCACATGCCTTAGGATTAGATACATGCGTCTTCACACAGTTCCACACTCCAGAGGATTAGATACGCGCGTCTGCACACAGTTGTACACGCCATAGGATTAGATACACGCGTCTTCACACAGTACCACATGCAGTAGGATTAGATACGTGCGTCTACACACAGTTCCACACGCCGAAGGATTAGATACGCGCCTCTTCACACAATACCACACAGGGAAAGATTAGATACGTGTGTGTGCACACAGTACCACACTTTGGAGGATGAGATACATGCCTCTGCACACAGTACCACAAGCCAGAGAATTAGATACGCGTCTCAGCACACAGTACCACATGGGGGAGGATTAGATACGCGCGTCTACACACAGTACCACATGCCATAGGATTATATACGCACGTCTGCACACAGTACCACATGCTGGGGGATTGGATACATGCGTCTACACACAGTTCCACACACTGTAGGATTAGATACGCACCTCTTCACACAATACCACACAGGGGAGGATTAGATACACGTGTCTTCACACAGTTGTACACGCCATAGGATTAGATACACACGTCTTCACACAGTACCACATGCAGTAGGATTAGATACGCGCGTCTACACACAGTACCACATGGGGGAGGATTAGATACGCGTGTCTGCACACAGTACCACATGCCGTAGAATTAGAGACGCGCGTCTACACACAGTTCCACACTCCAGAGGATTAGATATGCGCGTCTGCACACAGTTGTACACGCCATAGGATTAGATACACACGTCTGCACAGAGTACCACATGCCGTAGGATTAGATACACACGTCTACACACAGTTCCACACTCCAGAGGATTAGATACGCGCGTCTGCACACAGTTGTACACGCCATAGAATTAGATACACGTGTCTGCACACAGTACCACATGTAGTAGGATTAGATACGCGACTCTTCACACAGTACCACACAGGGGAGGATTAGATATGTGTGTGCACACAGTATCACACTTTGGAGGATTAGATACATGCCTCTGCACACAGTACCACAAGCCAGAGAATTAGATACGTGTCTCAGCACACAGTATCACACGGGGGAGGATTAGATACGCGCCTCTTCACACAATACCACACAGGGGAGGATTAGATACAGGCCTCTGCATACAGTACCACATGCCAGAGAATTAGATACGCGTCTCAGCACACAGTTCCACATGGGGGAGGATTAGATACGCGCATCTGCACACAGTACCACACGCCAGAGTCATTAGATACGCGCGTCTGCACACAGTTTCACTTACTGGAGGATCAGATACGCGCCTCTTCACACAATACCACATGGGGAGGATTAGATATGTGCATCTGCACAAAGTACCACACCAACAAGGATTAGAAACTTGCATCTAAACACAGTACTACACGGGGAAGGATTAGATACAGCTTTACTCCAGGTATCCATAACAACTAATCACAGGTTTTTCACTGACATCCAAAATGAGATACACATAATCACATGACGCTTATGGACATACACAGAAACAACATACAAAATATATCAGTGCAAAATTGGACAATTCTTATGGGGCCACTACACAGACATAAAATGTAATATACCCGTGCGAAGCCGGGTCCTCCCTCTAGTACAGTATAAATCTTTAGGTATACTTTTCAATATTAAGAATACATGTAAACTAAGAAGAAGAGCAGTGAGGGCATGAAAATGAGTCATCAGCCCTGTCTCTGAAATATTCAGAAATTCAGATTTGAGAATCAGAAGCAACACATTAATTCTGAGCCTACTGGACCCCACTCTGTCGAGTACTGTACATGCCGCTGACACATCAGTCATGTTTCTATAATTAATGTAGGTCAAAAAAATCATCAAAGAAAACAGAACCCCCAAAGAAAGCAGAAGAAAAATGTATTATCTTGGCAAACCGAGCAAAATAATGAAATTATACAGATGACATGTTAAACAAGTAATCTTTTCTTCTCTATTATGTTTGATGTCTATACAAAAGTTACATATATTACGGTACTTATCCACTGTTCTGTACCAGCCTTCTGTATGTGTCTTGTATTATTGCAGGAAACAGATGAAATCATGATTAATTTTTCATGTAACCATTACTTTCTTTCTATGGAAAACTACTAATTTTAGTGCTATAGCGCTACTTACATGATGCATTTGTATGTTTAATGGCCACTTTAGACACTTTTAAAGGGACAGATACCTGTCTATTTTAACTATTTTCTGAATTTCCTATCTTATATCCCGTCACATATATACACAGTAAATACAAAATAGTATGGCAATGTATTTATTACCCATCATGCCAGCATAATCTCTTCTCCCCAACTGACGCCGGTGATGCATGATGAAAACAGCAGATTATTTCCATATATATCAGGTTTCATTACATTTAAGTAAGCTGTCTTCATTAGTTGAAATGTCAGAATTCATTTTGGATACACACAGTTCTGGGAATTCATATGACAAGTAATGTGGAATGCCTCTGTGTTTGATCTCCCAAGGGCTTAATATTTAATAGATGGAAAAACTCTATTGGTGTCATAGTGATTAATATACATGAGTACATACATGAGATTAATATACATGAGCATAGTCTATAAGACTAGTCTATATTACATGCTTCACTTTTAGTAGGCTATTCAAGTTGTAAATACATTTTTCATTTACATTTTTAAATCGTGTTCTTTTCTTTAAATATGTTAAGTTTTTTCTTTAGACATTTTAAGTTTTTTAATTTTCAATTTTTACTTCCAAAAGCTATAACTTTTTTCAGAGCTGTATGACAAAATTCAGAATGGGATGGAAATTGAGAAAAACTGTATTTTCACCATTTTATTATGGCTGTTAGGACCGGTTCATATCTGTGTTTGGTATTCAGTACGGGGAGTTCGCTTGGGGATCCCCCGAATGGAATACGGAATGCATTAAAAAGCAGTTAGCAAAGAAAGCACATGGACCGCATAGACTATAATGGGGTCCGTATGTTTTCTGCGCAGTGTCTGCATGAATCATGAGGAAAGAAAAGTGGTGCTTTGCAGTACTTGCACCAACTTAGCTGCCATACTGAGCAGCATGCTGATTTCTATAGTGAGCTCCAACAAAATGGTGCTTGGACATGCACAGTACTGCTCTGAACTGAGCGGATCTGTGCATGCCCGAGAAATCAAATGCAGCAACGTGATCTGGGAGGAAGAACATCCAGTGAGGAGGAGGGTCAGATGGAGCAGAAGCAATGGAGGGGCGTGAATAAAGGTATGACGTGGGGGGTGCTCGGAGGCTCTGGGGAATGCCCAGGGTGCTCATTTACATAAAGTAATTAACCAGGATTACAATGGAACAGCTAGAAGAATAGAAAAAAGAAGGTAGTAGTAGAATAGCCTTTTTAAACGTTGTCCAGGAATGTCTTTATCTCAAAACCACTGACACCAATGATATAATCCCTTTTAAGGAATTCTATCATTAAAATGCTAT
Organism: Leptodactylus fuscus; assembly: GCF_031893055.1. Taxonomy (NCBI): domain Eukaryota; kingdom Metazoa; phylum Chordata; class Amphibia; order Anura; family Leptodactylidae; genus Leptodactylus; species Leptodactylus fuscus. The sequence continues at coordinate 250,578,507 of NC_134265.1, forward strand.
GTTTTGTCCCTAACATGTAGGAATAGCCTTAAGAAAGGCTATTCTTCTCCTACCTTTAGAAGTCTTCTCCGCTCCGCCATTCGGTAGAAATGCCGGTTTTCTTCTGTATGCAAATGAGTTCCCTTGCAGCACTGGGGGCAGTCCCCAGTGCTCAAACAGCAATGGGGGCGTCCCCAATGCTGTGAGAGAACTCTCCAGCGCCGCCTCTATCTTTGCCTGGAACGGCCTCTCCTTGCGTCTTCTTCCAGCGTTGGCTTCAAACTTATAGGCATGCATAGCCGGCTCTGCCACCGGGCCTTGGGCATAGCCGACTGCGCATGCCTGCAGTCATTTTCTTGTGGCCGCAAGAAAATGGCCGTTTACACTAATGCACTGTGTAAGCGGCCACAGGAAAATTGCCGCAGGCATGCATAGTCGGTTTTGCCCGAGGCCCAATGGCAGAGCCGACTGCTCATGCCTAGAAATTTGAAGCCAGCGCTGAAAGAAGATGCAGGGAGAGGCCGTTCCAGGCATAAATAGAGGCGGCGCTGTAGAGTTCTCTCGCAGCATTGGGGACGCCCCCAGTGCTGCGAGAGAACTCATTTGCATACAGAAGAAAACCGGGATTTCTACTGAACGTAGGCGCGGAGAACACATCTAAAGGTAGGAGAAGAATAGCCTTTCTTAAGGCTATTCCTACGTGTTAGGGACAAAAAATAGCATTTTGATAATAGAATCCCTTTAAGAACAATGCTAATTTTAGCTTTCTTGACTTATCATATAATTATATATTTATACTGACTATAAAACAGTAGTACAGGTGTATGTATTGAAGTTTATAATGTATTTCATATTGAGAAAGAATTATCTTTCTCAGCTTCCATACCCTCCGACAGGGGTTGTATGGAATATACTGTAGCTGCAGTATTTGTGATACCTGAAAATGAATGTTTTTCACTGGACCTAGCTCAGTATTTACAGTATGTCAATATAATGTCAGGTTTTCCTTCTTCAGCTCTGTATTGTATGTATTTTCAATCATATATATTCAGGTCATTCCTACTTTTTTAACCATACAATATGTTCTTTTGTCTTGAAGATACAAATGCTACTTTACAATATGGATGTCATACCAATGTAAACCATGTACATATTTTAGAGAAAGCTTTTCTCACGCTCCTTCACTTCTATGAAAATTGACAGCTATGGTGTAATACAGGTATTCAAAGCAGCATTCTGGGTACTTAGCTACAGTATATGGATATAATATGGAGACACGGCCTTGAAGACAGGAAGAATCACTGGCTTTGTCCTCTTTTAATAGGAACAAAAAAGTAATTGTGGTTCACTTCCATATGTGACTTGTTCCCAGTACAATACTCTTTGGGGTGCACGGATACTCTGGATTTAAGGGAGTAGCATAGTAGACACGTAGAGAAGGAAAAACCGGCAGCTCTCCGAAAGTCATAAAATGTAACTTTTAATTCCAAAAAATTCAAATATCAATGTATAACAAAAAAAAGTGACAAAAAGAAAATTAGAACAAAACCCCCATAAATGAACGATGCTGACGCGTTTCGAGATTATTACATCTCTATTTCAAAGCATGCATGTTTGTCCTCTTTGCCTATTTCCAGTTGACTATATTGGATATTCTACAGTGCTGTACAGAGATGGTTACAATTCACATCAATCCCTGTTCTCATGAACATTTCATCTTTCAGACATTAATAAGAACTTTAGGGAATTTCCATATGAAACCAATTAACCTTATTTTGGAGTATGGTAGGAAAGTACATTACCTGAAAGAAACCCAAGCAAACAGGGAGAACACACAAACTCCACATAGATGTCTATGGTTGGATTTGAATTCATGACCTCAAATTCAAATCTTTCGAAGAAAAATCAAAAAGCTGATAAATTTCTATTTTGGTGATTCACACTACAAACCTTTACAGTCTTGAATATTGCAGCACGTTGTTTTCTCGCCCAGATCAAAGATGTGGAAGTTTTGCATTCATTCGGGGCCTTTTTTACATAAAGACTGTATAATGGCATCTTCTGTTCCTCGATGCAAACAATCAATCTGAAAGCGACTATCCTGGCACAGCAAGAAACAGTACTCTTCAGTGTTTAGCAGGTGCACAATTCACACTGAATACAATGAATGTCTAAGCAGATAAAATAATCACAACCCTAAACAAATCTGCGCCCAAGGCAGCTATATTCATCCTAAATACTGGATTGACTCAGCAGAACTCAGCATTGGCTGGAATACTGGACTCAGCAGAAAACATACTAACATGTCCTCTTTCAACTGGGAGCAGATATAGTACTGATGTAGAAAGGGATTCGGGGGAGGGGACCCTAATTTTTTACATAGGTGAGAATCTAATATAGGAGCCCCACCTATCAGACTTTTATAGCATATCCTGTGACAGATCTCTGCTCTATTGTAAATGAAGTAGCTGCAACAAAATATATACAGACAGTGTCACACTGGGGTGCCTGGTACCAGTAAAATTAAATCTGGGGTTTCACTATAGTTTCTGCCTCTGATGGTTTCTGTCCTTGGCCGAAGCCTGGTTCTAGGCCTCTCTGCTGTGTACACCACTGGCTGCATCTTCATCACCTCCAGGTACTGGCCATATGAACTGTGGGGCTGCCTCCCCCCTCCCCCAGGTAGTTTTGAAAGTAACGTATCCACTATAATATAAAAGATAGTGGATAGTGTGGTTGAAATGCTGCAAGATGAGTATCTGTATGAAGTATATTATACGTACTATGCCATGCCAGGGTGAACTAGGGGCCCACCTGGCTTAGGGGGCCAGCAGGGGATTTATTTGTTCACCTGTGGGCTAGACTAGTCTAGTTCTGAATACAGAGGGTAATTTCAGTTTTGTATCCAGTTTATCATATTATGGCACTGATTTATAAGCTATGAATCTGGATGTAATATACAGTGTAAGGCTGAAGCTGAAGAGGTAATAATGCAATAGGTAGGAGCCTGATGTCACTGCATGGGGGCAGTAAGGGGAGCATTTTACTGTGAGGCGATGTTGTATAAAGGGGTATAAAACTGAGTGAGAGTTCTAAAGGGGCATTATACTCTGTGGGAGACATAAGGGTGCATTGTACACAGTGGGGACCACATAAGATAACATAATCCTTTAATAGTCCCACCATATGGAAATTCAGTGTGTTACAACAGCATGGATAATACAGTAATATATTTTAAGAAAAAACACATACAAGCTCAGAACAGCAGATAGAAAAGATATTAGGAGTCATAGCAACTAAGACAAAAAAGAAGGACTCAGGATCATTTAGTTCTCTGTGCAGAGTGATCGGCGCTTAGCTTGATGTTGAGTATACAGCCTGACCACGGTTGGGAGGAAGGATCTTCGATAGCGCTCCTTCTGTAAAGGGAAAGTATACTGTATCGACACCACTAAAGAGACATTAGAGAACCAACTGCAATCATTTACATGCTGCAGGAATAAACCTGACTAAAGGAGAACTACAAGTCCCTACTATTCATGGCTATCTGTATAGTATCCAGGCATCCTAAACCTGATGATGTCACTTAATATACTAAGCAAGGTATCAGAAGAAGCAGCAGGCATGTCATCCCGGCTACCAATTACATGGAAGGCAGCATGCTCGCCTTTTCACCTGCAATTCGGAGCCTGTTTATTAATTGTGCACACACCAGTCGACAGCAGGTCTCAGATGAAATGTGAACAAACACTTCTAGATGAAGGTT